>NW_012115344.1:2352556-2354211 GCF_000951035.1 Colobus angolensis palliatus | reverse complement strand
CTTAGGATTGTCTTGGTTATGCAGACTCTTTTCTGGTTCCATATGAACTTTAAAGTAGTTTTTTCCAATTCTGTGAAGAAAGTCATTGGTAGCTCAACAGGGATGGCACTGAATCTGTAAATTATCTTGGGCAGTATGGCCATTTTCATGACATTGATTCTTCCTATCCATGAGCATGGAATGTTCTTCCATTTGTTTGTGGCCTCTTATTTCATTGAGCAGTGGTTTGTAGTTCTCCTTGAAGAGGTCCTTCACATCCCTTGTAAGTTGGATTCCTAGGTATTTTATTCTCTTTGAAGCAATTGTGAATGTGAGTTCACTCCTGATTTGGCTCTCTGTTTGTCTGTTATTTTTGTATAGGAATGCTTGTGATTTTTGCACATTGATTTTGTATCCTGAGACTTTGCTGAAGTTTCTTATCAGCTTAAGGAGATGTTGGGCTGAGGTGATGGGGTTTTCTAAATACACAATCATGTCATCTGCAAACAGGGACAATTAGACTTCCCCTTTTCCTAATTGAATAGGCTTTATTTCTTTCTCTTGCCTGATTGCCCTGGCCAGAACTTCCAACACTATGTTGAATAGGAGTGGTGAGAGAGGGCATCCCTGTCTTGTGCCAGTTTTCAAAGGGAATGCTTCCAGTTTTTGCCCATTCAGTATGATATTGACTGTGGGTTTGTCATAAATAGCTCTTATTATTTTGAGATACGTCCCATCAATACCTAGTTTACTGAGAGTTTTTAGCACGAAGGCTGTTGAATTTTGCCGAAGGCCTTTTCTGTATCTATTGAAATAATCATGTGTTTTTTGTCATTGGTTCTGTTTATGTGATGCATTACGTTTATTGCCTTGCATCCCAGGGATGAAGCTGACTTGATTGTCATGGATAAACTTTTGATGTGCTGCTGGATTCAACTTGCCAGCATTTTATGGAGGATTTTTGCATTGGTCTTCATCAGGGATATTGCTCTAAAATTATCTTTTTTTGTTGTGTCTAAGCCAAGCTTTGGTATCAGGATGATGTTGGCCTCATAAAATGAGTTAGGGAGGATTCCCTCTTCTCTATTGATTGGAAAATAGTTTCAGAAGGAATGGTACCAGCACCTCTTTGTACCTCTGGTAGAATTTGCTGTGAATCTGTCTGGTCCTGGACTTTTTTTGGTTGGTAGGCTATTAATTATCACCTCAATTTCATAGCCCATTTATTGGTCTACTTAGAGATTCAACTTCTTCCTGATTTAGTCTTGAGAGAGTGTATGTGTCCAGGAATGTGTCCATTTCTTCTAGATTTTCTAGCTTATTTGCATAGATGTGTTTATAGTATTCTCTGATGGTAGTTTGTGTTTCTGTGGGATCAGGGGTGGCAGCCCCTTTATCATTTTTTGTTGCATCTCTTTGATTCATCTCTCTTTTCTTATTAGTCTTTCTAGCAGTCTATCAATTTTGTTGATCTTTTCAAAAAACCATCTCCTGGATTCATTGATTTTTCGAAGGGATTTTGCATCTCTATCTCCTTCAGTTCTGCTCTGATCTTAGTTATTTCTTGCCTTCTGCTAGCTTTTGAAATTTTTGCTCTTGCTTCTCTGGTTCTTTTAATTGTGACGTTAGGGTGTTGATTTTAGATCTTTGCTGCTTTCTCTTGTGAGCATTTCGTG
>NW_012115344.1:2338230-2352506 GCF_000951035.1 Colobus angolensis palliatus | reverse complement strand
TTTCCCTCTACACACTGCCTTAAATATGTCCCAGAGATTCTGGTACATTGTGTCTTTGTTCTCATTGCTTCAAAGAATGTCTTTATTTCTGCCTTCATTTTGTTATTTACCCAGTAGTCATTTAAAAGCAGGTTATTCAGTTTCCATGTAGTTGTGCAGTTTGAGTGAGTTTCTTAATCCTGAGTTCTAATTTGATTGTACTGTGGTCTGAGATACAGTTTGTTGTGACTTCTGTTCTTTAACATTTGCTGAGGAGTGCTTTACTTCCAATTATGTGGTTACTTTTACAATAAGCAAATAAATAAGTGTGATGTGGTGCTGAGAAGAATGTATATTATGTGATTTGGGGTCGAGAGTTCTGTAGATGTATATTAGGTCTGCTTGATGCAGAGCTGAGTTCAAGTCCTGGATATCCTTGTTAAGCTTCTGTCTCATTGATCTGTCTAATATTGATAGTGGGTTGTTAAAGTCTCCCATTATTATTGCATGAGAGTCTGTCTCTTTGTAGGTCTCTAAGGACTTGCTTTATGAATCTGGGTATTCCTGTATTGGGTGCATATATATTTAGGATAGTTAGCTCTTCTTGTTGAATTGATTCCTTTACCATAATGTAATGGCCTTCTTTGTCTCTTTTGATCTTTGTTGTTTTAAAGTCTGTTTTATCAGAGACTAGGATTGCAACCCCTGCTATTTTTTGCTTTCCATTTGCTTAATAGATCTTCCTCCATCCCTTTATTTTGAGCCTATGTGTATCTCTGTACATGAGATGGGTTTCCTGAATACAGCACACTGATGAGTTTTGACTCTGTCCAATTTGCCACTCTGTGTCTTTTAATTGGGGCATTCAGCCCATTTACATTTAAGGTTAATATTGTTATGTGTGAATTTTATCCCGTCGTTATGATGTTAGCTGGTTATTTTGCCAGTTAATTCATGCAGTTTTTTCATAGCATCAGTGGTCTTTACAATTTGGCATGTTTTTTCAGTGGCTGGTACTGGTCATTCCTTTCCATGTTTAGTGCTTCCTTTAAGAGCTCTTGTAGGGCAGGCCTGGTGGTGACAAAATCTCTCAGCATTTGCTTGTCTGTAAAGGATTTTATTTCTCCTTCACTTATGAAGCTTAGTTTGGCTGGATATGAAATTCTGGGTTGAAAATTCTTTTCTTTAAGAATGTTGAATATTGGCCCCCACTTTCTTTTGGCTTGTAGTGTTTCTGCTGAGAGATCCACTGTTAGTCTGATGGGCTTCCCTTTGTGGGTAACCCAACCTTTCTCTCTGGACCTTAACATTTTTTCCTTCATTTCAACTTTGGTGAATCTGACAATTATGTGTCTTGGGGTTGCTCTTCTCGAGGAGTATCTTTGTGGCGTTCTCTGTATTTCCTGAATTTGGATGTTGGCCTGCCTTGCTAGGTTGGGGAAGTTCTCCTGGATAATATCCTGAAGAGTGTTTTCCAACTTGGTTTCATTCTCCCTGTCACTTTCAGGTATACCAATCAAACACAGATTTGGTCTTTTCACATAGTCACATATTTCTTGGAGGCTTTCTTCATTTCTTTTCATCTTTTTCTCTAATCTTGTCTTCTCACTTTATTTCATTAATTTGGTATTCAATCACTGATATTCTTTCTTCCACTTGATCGAATCAGCTACTGAAGCTTGTGCATGTGTCCTGAAGTTCTCTTACTATGGTTTTCAGCTCTGTCAGGTCATTTAAGTTCTTCTCTACACTATTTATTCTAGTTAGCCTTTCATCTAATCTTTTCTCAAAGTTTTTACTTTCTTGGGATGGGTTAGAACATGCTCCCTTAGCTCAGAGAAAATTTGTTATTACCAACCTTCTGAAGCCTACTTCTGAATTCAACTTGTCAAAGTCATTCTCTGCCCAGCTTTATTCCATTACTGCTGAGCAGCTGTGATCCTTTGGAGGAGAAGAGGCACTCTGGTTATTCGAATTTTCAGCTTTTCTGCTCTGGTTTTTCCCTATCTTTGTAGTTTTATCTACCTTTGGTCTTTGATGTTGGTGACCTACAGATGGGGTTTTGGTGTGGATGTCCTTTTTGTTGATGTTGATGCTATTCCTTTCTGTTTGTTAGTTTTCCTTCTAACAGTTAGGTCCCTCAGCTGCAGGTCTGTTAGAGTTTGCTGGAGGTCCACTCCAGGCCCTGTTTGCCTGGGTATCACCAATGGAGGCTGCAGAACAGCAAATAGGAAGTTTCATCCCAGAGGGGCACCCACCTGTATGAGGTGTCTGTCAGCCCCTACTGGGAGGTGTCTCCCAGTTAGGCTACATGGGGGTCAGGCACATTTGAGGAGGCAGTCTGTCCGTTCTCAGAGCTCAAACACCATGCTGGGAAAACCACTGCTCTCTTCAGAGCTGTCAGACAGGGACGTTTGAATCTGCAGAAGTTTCGGCTGCTTTTTGTTCAGCTATGCCTTTCCCACAGAAGTGGAGTCTGTAGAGGCAGTAGACCTTGCTTAGCTACAGTGGGCTCTGCCCAGTTTGAGCTTCCCAGTCACTTTGTTTACCTACTGAAGCCTCAGCAATGGCAGATACCCCTCCCCCTGCCAGCCTACAGCCTCACAGGTTGATCTCAGACTGCTATGCTAGCAGTTAGCAAGGCTCCATGGGTGTGGGACCCACTGAGCCAAGCACAGGAGAGAATCTCCTGGTCTACCGGTTGCTAAGACTGTGGGAAAAGTGCAATATTTGGGCGGAAGTGTCCCATTTCTCCAGGTACAGTTGGTCACGGCTTCCCTTGACTAGGAAAGGGAAATCCCCCAACCCCTTGCACTTCCTGTGTGAGGTGCCGCCATGCCCTGCTTCGGCTCACCCTCCGTGGGCTGCACCCACTGTAACCAGTCCCAGTGAGATAAACCAGGTACCTTGGTTGGAAATGCAGAAATCACCTGTCTTCTGCATCAATCACGCTGGCAACTGCAGACTGGAGCTGTTACTATTAGGCCACCTTGGAACAGACCATCCACTTTCATCACTCTTAATCAAAATAGTACTAGAAGTTGTAGCCAGAGCAATCTGAGAAGCAAAGGAAATAAAAGGCTTCCACATTGGAAAAAGGAAATTTAAATCGTCCCTCTTTACAGATGACAAGATCTTGTGTATAGAAAAACCTAAAGACTCTATCAAAAGACTCTTAGAAATGAGTAAATTCATTTCTCAATGAATTCTCAATAAATTCAGTAAAGTTGCCAAATACAAACAAAATCACTAGTGTTTCTATACACTAATAAGAACTAGCTGAAAAAGAAATAAAAAAAAAAATCCCACCTACTAATAACTCCAAAAATTGAATACCTAGGAATAAATGTAACCAAGCTGGTGAAAGATCTCTACCACAAAATCTACAAAAAACTGATTAAGATATTGAGGAACAAACAAACAGATGGAAAGACACTCTTTGCTCATGGATCAGAAGAATTAAAATATTTTTTAAATGACCATATTATCCAGAAGAATCTACAGATTTAATGCAACCCTTATCAAAATGTCAATGCCATTCTTCACAGTGAAAAATCAATCCTAAAATTCATCTGGAAACACAAAAAACCCTCAATAGGTAAATCAACACTGGATAAAAAGAACAAAACTGGAGTCATCATGGTATTTGTTAGGAAAACTGGATATCCACATGCAGAAGACTAAAAGTAAACTCTAACTCTTGCCATATATAAAAATCAACTCAAAAGTGATTCAAAACCCAAATGTAAGACCTGAAACAATAAAACTACTAGAAGAAAACATAGGAGAAATGTTTCAGGACATTGGTCTAGGCAACAATTTTACCACTAAGACTTCAAAATCACAGACAACAAAAACAGACAAAAGAAACTATATTAAACTAAGAAGCTTCTCCACAGAAAAGGAAATAATTAACAGATTAAAAAAGACAACCTGTAGAAGGGGAACAAATATTTGTATGCTATTCATCCAGCAAAGAACCAATATCTTGAATATGCAGAAAAACTCAAACAACCCAACTGAAAAAAAATGATAATCCCATTTAAAAGTGGACAAAGAATCTGAATAGACATTTCTCAAAATTAGATATATAAATGGTCAACTGGTATCGGGAAAATAAAGTTCAGCATCATAAAATATCAGAGAATGGAAATAAAAGCCATAACGAAGTATCATCTCACCCAAGTTAGAATGGTTATTATCATAAAGGCAAAAAATAAATGCTGGTGAGGATATGGAGAAAGAGGAACTCCCATACTCTCTTGGTGAGAATGTAAAGTAGTACAGCCATTATAAAAAAACAATATGGAGCTATCTCAAAACTCTAACACAAAATCAACATACAAAAATCACTAGTGTTTCTACATATTAATAAAGAACTAGCTGAAAAAGAAATCAATAATTACCATACAACCCAACAATCCCTCTATTGAGTATTTATTCAAAGGAAAATAAATTGGTATATCAAAGGGATACCTACCTACACCAGCATGTTTATTGCAGTGCTATTCAAAATAGCCAAGAGATGGAATCAACCTAAGTGGCCATCAATGGGCAACTGGAAAAAGAAAATGTGGTAAATATGCATAATGGAATAATATCTAGCCAAGAAAAATGAATGAAATTCTGCCATTTGCAGCAAAATGGATGGAACTGGAGGTCATTATGTTAAGTATAATAAGCCAGGCACAGAAAGACAAATATCACATTTTCACTCTAATGTGCGGGCTATAATAGTTGATCTCATGAAGGTAGAGAGTAGAATGATGGTTACCAGATCCTAGGAAGGGTGGAGCAAGGGCATAATGAAAGATTGGTTAATGCATACAAAAGTACAGTTAGATAGAAGAAATATGTTCTAGTGTTCAATACCAGTAGGGTAACTATAGTTAATACCAATGTACTGTATATTGTAAGATAGCTAGAACATTTGAAATGTTCTCGACACAAAGAAATGATAAATGTTTGAGACAGTGGATACCCTGAAAAACCTGATTTTATCATTACAGATTGTAGGCATGTATCAAAATATCACATGTATCCCATAAATATATACCCTTCTGTATCAATAAAAAATTAAAAAGTAAATGATATATTAGTTCTATATACTTCTCAACAGCCCTGTACCACATATAACTTAAAAGTTTCCCAAGAAATTCACATTATAATAAATCTCTATTATTAAAATTTTTTATGAAACTCAACCCAACCATGAATCCTGACAAATGAGACTGAAATGCTTTTCTGTCATAGAAGAGCTGCTGGTGTTTTTGGACTCAGTGAATGCTGTTGTTTGTAATTACTCACTTTTTGAATACCAGGTGCCCAAATGCTCAGAGCAGCAATTTAATATCTGAAAACCAACTATAGTAGATTAAAGAATCAATGTTCCTTTATATAACAGTATCTCCAGAAAAGGTTTATAAAAAGAAGTTATCTGGGTTGACTTTCTGATGTGCTTATGAATATAGTTGTTAATATAGTTGTTAACCTATAAAAGGAAAATTATCTTTGGAATCTAACTTCAAATTTTAATGCAATTAGCTGTAAGTCATTTAGCAAGCTCTTCTCTCTATTTTGCCATTGAAATATGTCTTTAGAATATGAATAAAGACCGTGAAATTCAGTTAATTCAGTTATGTATACATTTAATAATGTATATAAAAGGATATGATAAGTTTTTTTTTTTCAAATTTGAAATCTTTATTAAGTCATTAACTATCTGGTTGAATTTTCCAAGGAAAAATATAATGATGCATTTCTCACCAATTTCTCTCTCTCTCTGTGTGTGTATGTGTATGTGTGTGTGTGTGTGTGTGTGTCAGACACACATTCACACAATTAGTATTTGAAAAGCTCACCTTGTGCACTACATGAACTTCCTAATAACCTGAAAAACCCCATAACTTTTTCCTAGGATACAACATGAGGTACCTGACCTCAAGTTATTGCCAAAAGCTTAAACTACGGTGTGATACAAAATGAATCCATAATCTTTCATGAAAAAAGATCTATATCAAAAGTAAAAGATTGGTTTATCTTTGTCTTTTAAATTTCTCTCCCTGCATTTGATACAAAACAGTTACTAGAAAGTTGTTTAATATAAATTAAACTGTGGTAATGCCATCAATTCTATTTAATCTTGCTGAAGTTTTATGAGTGCTAAAGTAAATGCCACTGACTGCCAGATTAGTCTTCCTAAAACAATAGAATATTGTATTCTCTTCTTTCTTAGAAACTTGTTTCCCTGCTTCCTACTATATTGTATCCAAACACCTTTTTAAAATCTGATTATACTCTGCAGACCACATTTTTTACCAATTCCCAATGTTCATATTCAGACACCTGCATTTCCAGCCCTATACCTTTCCATGAATTCTATTAGGAAAAGCAATATAAGTATTAATGGAAAATAATAAAATGACAGCCAGCGTTCTGAAGTCTTTGAATTTCCTATCAGCCACCTACTATGGCCAGAAATGCCCTCTCTGTATCCTTGCTTGGTTATTACACAGAGATTATAGGCAAACAGTCACAATCTATTAGCAACTGGGATTTTGGTTCTAACTCTATACTTTCCTGGTGTGTGGGCCTTAATCACATATGCATCACAAGAATTTTTTTTTTTTTTTTTTTTTTTTTGAGATGGAGTTTCGCTTTTGTTGCCCAGGCTGGAGTGCAATGGCATGGTCTCGGCTCACCACAATGTCCGCCCCCTGGGTTCAGGTGATTCTCCTGCCTCAGCATCCTGAGTAGCTGGGATTATAGGCACACGACACCACACCTGGCTAATTTTGTATTTTTGGTAGAGATGGGGTTTCTCCATGTTGGTCAAGCTGGTCTCAAACTCCCGACCTCAGGTGATCCACACACCTTGGCCTCCCAAAGTTCCAGGATTACAGACATGAACCACCATGCCTGGCCAACTACATAAAATCTTTAAAGCTCAAGATATCAAACATAAATCAGTGAACAGAATGCAAAGCAAAGCTTGCTTCACAGATGCTGTGTTTTACCATCTTTTCCCAAGACACATCAAAATAACCACCATAACCACCTTTTGCTACTATGGCCCAGTTTTCTCATTTGCATCGAGAGAGGTAAGATGACCTGAACAACCTTAAAAAGGAAGCATACGTGGACAACAATTCCTATTTTTCCCTTCAAGGTAATAAAAAATGTCCCCACATTAAGTGAAACTTTTGTTCATAGTAGTTCTCCTTCATTCACTTATTCATTCAGTGAATATTCATTGAGCACCTACTATGTGTTATGCCTTGTTTTGTGAGTTTGGGATACAGTGATGTGGAACTAAAGACTAACCAAGTACAAAAGCAAGTTATTTATTAGGCAGAGGAATGGGAAGGCTTTATAATGGAAAGAAGAGAAGGCTTTACTTATGTCCTGATTGAAGACTGATGACCAGAGCAAGCTGTAGGCAGGTTAACCAGAAGGTAGGCATCCTGTGTGACTGGTTAGAGGCACATATTTGGTTTTCTTTGGTTGGTCCTAAGTTGGAAGCAGGGATCAAAATTAGGGAAGCTGTCAATTGTTAATCAAGTCGTGGCCATTTGTGGCTGATTTTTACAGAAGTTACTGTCAGAGGCATGTGAACAAGAGCAACTCTCTCTTAAATGGGAGCTGGGTAAAATGAGGCTGAAACCTAGTGGGCTGCATTCCCAGATGGTTAAGGCCTTCTAAGTCACAGGATGAGATAGGAGGTCAGCACAAAATACATATCGTAAAGACCTAGATGATAAAACAGGTTGCAATAAGGGAGCTGGCCAAAACCCACCAAGACCAAAATGGCCATGAGAGTTACCTCTGGTCATCCTCACTGCTACACTCCCACCAGTGCCATGATAGTTCACAAATTTTCCATGGCAATGTCAGGAAGTTACCCTATATGGTCTAAAAAGGGGAGGCATGAATAATCCACCCCTTGTTTAGTATATCATCAAGAAATAACCATAACAATGGGGAACCAGCAGCACTAAGTGCTGCTCTATGGAGTAGCCATTCTTTTATTCCTTTCTTTCTTAACAAACTTGCTTGCACTTTGCACTGCACACTCGCCCTGAATTCTTTCTTGCGTGAGATCCAAGAACCCTCTCTTGGGGTCTGGATCCAGACCTCTTCCCTGTAACATTACTGCTTAATATCCTAGATTGTCACTAGAGATAGCAATCTGGATTCTTGCAAGTCTGACTTACAGCAGGTTGAATTTCTGAGCTGTTTATTATAGATGAGGATGTTGATTTCCTGGGGAGTTTCCCATGACTTTCAGGTCAAAGTTCAATTTTTATATATGGCTTAACTATTGTCTGTTTATATGTTCAATATCAGTAGTGAATAAAAGCAATAACAAAAATCTGTCCTTGTAGGGTGTACATTATACAAGAGATCTTACATTGACTTCTCCCTTCTCTAGATCTTTTTGCTTGTATCATTTCATGCAATTGGCAAATGACATACAGTCCTATTTTTAAAAAATATTTTATTTTTTAGTTTCAACAGTTCTGGGGAAGAGGTAGTTTTTAGTTACATGAATAAGTAATTTCTGAGATTTTGGTGTACCCCATCAGCCAAGCAGTGCACACTGTACCCAATGTGTAGTCTTTATCCCTCACCCCCTGAAACACAAGCTCATTATGTCATTAAGTGTTTAGCTCCCACTTATAAGTGAAAACATAACGATATTTGGTTTTCCAATCCTGAGTTACTTCACTTAAAATAATGGTCTCCAACTCCATCCAGATTGCTGCAAATGCCATTATTTCATTTCTTTTTTACCACTGAATAGTATTTCATGGTGTATATATACCACATTTTCTTTATCCACTCATTGGTTCATGGACATTTAGGCTGGTTCCATAATTCTGTAACTGCAAATTGTTCTGCTATAAACATGCATGTGCAAGTGTCTTTTTCATATAATGACTTCTTTTCCTTGTAGTAGATACCCAGCAGTGGGATTGCTGGGTCAAATGGTAGTTCTACTTCTAGTTATTTAAGGAATCTCCATACTATTTTACATAGTGGTTATACTAGTTTTACATACCCACCAGCAGTGTAAATTGTTCCCTTTTCACCACATTCACACCAACACATACAATTTTTTTACTTTTAACTATGGCCATTCTTGCAGGTTTATCTCATTGTGGTTTTAATTTGCCTTTCCCTGATAAATAGTGATATTGAACATTTTTTCATATGTTTGCTGGCCATTTGTATATCTTTTTTTTATGAACTTTCTATTCATGTCCTTTGCCTACTTTTTGATGGGATTTTTTTTTTATTGCTGTTTTGTTTGAGTCCCTTGTAGATTCTGGATATTAGTCCTTTGTTTTATGCATGGCTTGCAAGTATTTTCTCCAACTTTGTGGGTTGTCTTTTTACTCTGCTGATTATTTCTTTTGCTGTGAAGAAGCTTTTTAGTTTAATAGGTCACATCTATTTATTTTTATTTTGTTGCATTTGCTGTTTGCTTCTTGGTCATAAACTCTTTGCCTAAGCCAATGTCTAGAAGGGTGTTTCTGAAGTTGTCTTCTAGGATTTTTATGGTTTCAGGTCATAGATTTAAGTCTTTAGCTTATCTTGAGTTGATTTTTGTATAAGGTGAGAGATGAGGCATCAGTGTTATTCTTCTACCTGTGGTTAGCCAATTATCCCAACACCATTTGTTGAATAGGGTGTACCTTCCCCACTTTATGTTTTTGTTTGTTTTGTCAAAGATCAGCTGGCTATAAGTATGTGGCTTTATTTCTGGGCTCTCTATTGTGTTCAGCTGCACTATGTGTCTATTTTTACACCAGTGCCATGCTGTTTTGGTATTTATAGCCTTGTAGTATAGTGTCAAATCAGGTAATGTGATGCCTCCAGATCAGTTCTTTTTGTGTAGTCTTGTTTGGCTATGTGGAGTCCTTTTTGGTTCCATATGAATTTTAGGATTGCTTTTTTCTAGTTTTGATGGTGGTATTTTGATGGGTATTGCATTGAATCTGTAGATTGCTTTTGGCAATATGGTAATTTTTCACAATATTGATTCTACCCATCCATGAGCATGGGAAGAGTTTCCATTTATTCGTGTTATCTATGATTTCTTTCAGCAGTGTTTTGTAGAATTCCACATAGAGACTTTTTACCTCCTTGGTAGGTATATTCCTAACTATATATTTTGTTTAATGGCAGCTGTCATAAAGGGGGTGGAGTTCTTGATTTGATTCTCAGCTTGGTTGCTATTGGTGTATAGCAGTGCTACTATTTTGTGTACATTGAATTTGTATCTTGAAACTTTACTGAATTCATTTATCAGACCCAGGAGCTTTTTGGATGATATTTAAAGGTTTTTAAGGCATACTATCATATCATGGGCTAACAGCAACAGTTTGACTTTCTCTTTACCAATTTGAATGTTCTTTATTTCTTTCTCTTATCTGATCGCTCTGGCTAGGACTTCCAGTGCAATGTTGAACAGAAGTGGTGAAAGTGGGCATCCTTGTCTTGTTCTGGTTCTCAGGGGGAATGCTTTGCTGGCTATGGGTTTGTCATAGATGGCTTTTATTACCTTGAGGTATGTCCCTTCTGTGGCAATTTTGCTGAGGGTTTTAATCATAAAGGGATGCTGGATTTTGTTAAATGCATCTATTGAGATAATAATATGATTTTTGTTTTTAAATCCGTTTATTTAATGCATCACATTTATTGACTTGTGTATGTTAAACCATCCCTGCATCTTTGATATGAAACTTACTTGATCATGATTTATTATCTTTTTGATATGCTGTTGGATTCAGTTAGCAATTATTTATTGAGGATTTTCGCATCTATGTTTATCGGGGAAATTGGTCTGTAGTTTTCTTCTTTTGTTATGGCCTTTCCTGGTATTGGTATCAGGGTGATACTGGCTTCATAGAATGATTTAGGCGTGATTCCTTCTTTCTGTAACTTTTGGAATAGTTTCAGTAAGATTGTTACTAATTCTTCTTTGAATGTCTGATAGAATTCAGCTGTGAATCCATCTAGTCCTGGACTTTTTATTTCTTGGCAATTTTTAAAATTACTGTTTCAATCTTGCTAGTTATTATTGGTCTGTTCCAAGTTTCTAGTTCTTCCTGATTTATTCTAAGAGAATTATATATTTTCATAAATTGATCCATCTACTGTAGATTTTCTGTTAATAGTTTGTGTGCATAAATGCTTTCATAGTAGCCTTGAATGATCTTTTGTGTTTCTCTGGTATTGGCTATAATATCTCCTATTTCATTTCTAATTGAGACTATTTGGATTTTCTCTCTTATTTTCTTGGTTAATCTCACTAATGGTTTATCAATTTTATCTTTTCAAAGAAACAGCTTTTTGTTTCATTTATCTTTTGTATTTTTCGTTTGTTTGTTTCAATTTCATTTAGTTCTGCACTGATCTTTGTTATTTCTTTTCTGCTGATGGGTTTGGGTTTGGCTTGATCTTGTTCCTCTAGTTCCTTGAGGTGTGACCTTAGATTTTCTATTTATGCTGTTTCAGACTTTTTGATGTAAGCATTTAATGCTATGAACTTTCCTCTTAGCACTGCTTTTGCTGTATCCCAGAGAATTCTGATAAGTTGTGTCACAATTGTCATTCAGTTCAAATAATTTTTTAAATTTTCATCTTGATTTCATTGTTGACCCAATGATCATTCAAGAGCAGGTTATTCAATTTCCATGTATTTGCATGGTTTTGATGGTTCCTTTTAAAGTTAATTTCCAATTTTATTCCATTCTAGTCTGAGGGAGTACTTTATATAATTTTGATTTTCTCAAATTTATTGAGACTTGTTTTGTGGCCTATCATATGTCCTATCTTGGAGATGGTTCCATGTTCTGATGAAAAGAATGACGAAAAGAATGATGCAGTTGTTGTGTAAAATGTTCTGTAAATATCTGATAAGTCCATTTGTTCTAGGGAATAGTTTAAGTTCATTTTTTGTTGTTGACTTTGTCTTGCTGATCTGTCTAGTGCTTTGAGTGGAATATTGAAGTCTCCCACTATTATTGTGTTACCATATATCTCATTTCTTAAGTCTACTAATAATTGTTTTATAAATCTGGGAGCTCCAGTGTTAGGTGCATATATATTTAGAATTGTGATATTTTCCTACTGAACTTTTTATTATTATGTAATGTCCCTCTTTTGTCTTTTTAAAGTGTTGTTGCTTAAAAGTCTGTCTTGTCTGATATAAGCATAGCTACTTCTGCTCACTTTTGGTTTACATTTGCATCAAATATATTTTTCCTTCCCTTTACCTTAAGTTATGTGAGTCCTTATGCATTAGGTTAGTCTCTTGAAGACAACAGATACTTGGTTGGTGGATTTTTATCCATTCTGGTATTCTGTATCTTTTAAGTGGAGCATTGAGGTTATTTACATTCAATGTTAGTAGTGAGAGATGTGAGATGTACTGTTTTATTCTTCATGCTAGTTGTTTCCTGAATACCTTGTTTTTTTGTTCATTGTGTTATTGTTTTATATGCCCTGTGAGATTTATGCTTTCAGGAGGCTCATTTTGTTGTATTTTGAATTTTGTCCCAAGATTTAGAGCAACTTTTAGCAGTCCTTCTTGTAGTGCTGGCTTGGTAGTGGTGAATTCTTTCAGCATTTCTTTGTCTGAAAAATAATTTCTCTCTCTCATCTATGAAGCTTAATTTTGCTGGATATGAAAGTCTTGACTGGCAATTATTTTGTTTGAGGAGGCTGAAGATAGGAACCCAATCTCTTCAAGCTTGTAGGTTTTTTGCTGGATAAATCTGACATTAATCTGATAGGTTTTTCTTTAGCTGATGGTTAGCTGATGCTTTTGCCCCACAGCTCTTAAGATTGTTTCCTTCATCTTGACTTAGGTAACCTGATGATTAAGTGCTTAGGTGATTGTCTTTTTGTGATAAATTTCTCAGGTGTTCTTTGAATTTTTTGTATTTAGATGTCTAGATCTCTAGCAAGAACAGGGAAGTATTCCTCAATTATTCCCTCAGATAATTTTTCTAAACTTTCAGATTTGTCTTTTTCCTCAGGAACACCAATTATTCTTAGGTTTGGCCATTGAACATAATCCCAAATTTTTGGAGGCTTTGTTCATAATATTATATTATTATAATCATTTTTATTATTATGCTAGAGTGCGGTGGCATGATCTTGACTCATTGCAACCTCCACATCTCGGGTTCAAACAGTTCTCCTGCCTCAGCTGCCTGAGGAGCTGGGATTACAGACACACTCCACCATGCCTGGCTAATTGTTTTATATTTTTAGTAGAGGCAGGGTATCACCCTGTGGTCCAGGCTGGTGTCGAACTCCTGACCTGAAGTGATCCAGCCACCTCGGCCTCCCAAAGTGCTGAGATTACAGGCATGAGTCACTGTGCCCAGCCTGTTCATTATTTGAAAATTATTTTTGTTTTTGTCTGATTGGGTTAATTTGGAAGTCTTGTATTTGAGCATTGAAGTTCTTTCTTCTACTTATTCTAGTCTATTCTTGAAACTTTCCAGTGAATTTTGTATTTCTCTAAAGGTTTTTTCCAAAATTTTTTATTGTTTCTTCTTTATGATAATCTATTTCTCTGGAGAATTTTTCTTCCATATCCTGTATTTTAAAAATATTTATTTAAGTTGGTTTTCACCTTTCTCTGGTATCTTTTTGAGTAGCTTAATAATCAACCTTGTGAATTATTTATCTACCAATTCAGAGATTTCTCTTGGTTTTGATCCATTGCTGGGGAGCTAGTGTGATGTTTTGGGGATGCTATCGAATCCTGTTTGGTCATGTTACCACAATTGTTCTTTCTCATCTGGGTAGACTATTTCATTGGAAAGGTCTAGAACTCAAGGCCTACTGTTCAGGTTCCTTTGTCCCACAGGGTGATCACTTGATTTGCTGCCTAAAAACCACCCTCACCCAACTCCAATTATGACTGTGGCAAGCCCAAACCCACCTAACCCTGCCCCCACCTGATGGTATTTTTCTATCCCCCCTGGTAGCTGAACACAAAAGATAGAAACTCTTGGGAGGTTTGTGGCCCTACCCATTGCCTGAGAAACCAGAATGCTTACCCTAGACAACTTAGGGCAACTGAGAAAGCGTGGATATATGGTTGGAGGCAGGCTCCCCCTTCACACTTTGGGAACTCACACTTTTTTGGTTGTCTTGCAGAATTTGTAGTGGCATGCCACTTATTTTAAAGGATCTGTGAATTATTTGGTTTTCCTGGTATGATCTTGTGGTGGTTCAGAAGTTCACAGTGTGAGTCTCCACATACTGTTCTG
>NW_012115344.1:2326100-2336655 GCF_000951035.1 Colobus angolensis palliatus | reverse complement strand
CGCACCCAGCCAATAAAATAACTTTAAATAAACAACCCTAACGATTAATCTCTACTTACAGATAGCAAAATGAGGCTTCAGATTATGAACACTTCCACAACAGATCATGGCTTCTTTAGGACCAGACCAGGCCACACATTCCCTAGATTCTGTGTCTAGTCTGTGATTAGTCTAAAGATCTTTCTTAGCAGCTGCTGAAAATTCATAATAAAATATTTCCTCCACTGAAGCCTAATTTTTAATTGAAAAGAAAAGTATTCTTCTACTGACACCTCATCAAGATTTGACAGAAAGTTAAGACACCTATTCTTTCTCTATTTCTTTCACATTAACTCCTAACCTTCCTATAATCTCTTCATCTGGGTCCCAAGCCTTCTCAAGAAGCTTAGCTTCCACTAGTCTACTTCACTTTCCTAAGTATTAATATTTGTCACTAACTGCATGACTTTTAGTGTAATATTTCTATATTTTTGAAGGAATATCTATTTATAGCCAGTATCGATTGTGAATTTTTGTGGATAAACATGGTATATTCATTCAGCAAACATTTATTGAATATATAATATCCAAGGTACCAAGCTAAGGACTGGAGAAACAAAAGTGAATAGGAAACAACATCTGCCCTATGGAAACCTACACTCTGGTGGCTGTTGTCATAATCATTTCTGTATCCCTAACACCTTTGCATGTGTGGTGGGTGGGTAAGGAGTGGAGGGGGAGTGGGATAGCAACTCGTGTAATGGTTGTCATGTGCTAGACATTTTATATGCCAGCACTACGTTTTTCAGCCTCCTATTACTCTCATTTCCCCAACAAAAGGTATGAGAATTATTAAAAGTAGGTTGCCCAAGTCTCATGGCTACTAAAAAGGCAAAACTGACATTCAAAGTCAAGTCTTTCTGACTCCAAAATCAAAGAATTTTCCACAAATTTGTCTTAATAGATACTTAATATCCCAGTCTGTTAAAAAGAAAAATGGAAAGATTAAAAAAAAAAGGCAGTTTTTTTACTGATTCATTTTTTACTCATGTGAGCATTGAAGTCTATTCTCAATCATGCACTTTTTTTCATGTCAACCTTTAATTTGCCACTCTTTTACTCAACGTGATCTCCACTGCCTTCTATATCTGTCCAGCAGTTGAATATTCAGAAATGTAATCTATTACAAATCTGTTTTGATGTTAACCTGAGTGTGTGTGTGTGTGTGTGTGTGTGTGTGTAGAGTAAATAAAAGTAAAATGAAATTCTTAACTAAACATCAGTACCAAAGGAAAAAGCATTACTATATGGCAGGCTCTGGGGTGCAAGAACAAGTACATTAACCATACGTTGACATATATTAACAACGTATTAGACCATGCATTAACAATGTTAAAATCTTTAAAGGTAAGTAAAACACTTTTTTCCAACAGTAAAATAATGTGTCAAGCCATTTGAGTATGGCCCACCTGTGAATGCGAAGTTGTGGGAATGTCAGGAAGGTGTGATGTATGCAAGGGAAAACATTGGAAAACCAGCCTTAGGGCAAACAGAAGAAAAACCTTAACACTCTTCCAATTGTATACCAGCTGACAGGGAGAATAATCAGTGAAGATATCAATGCTGAATATCTTGCCCATCCTCTCATGAGGAAAGTCTATTGCCTTCATTATATTGAGGGTAGGTTGAGGCGTAAAGTATAGGTCTCAGTTACAAAGCCGTGACCAAACTATCTTGATGTTCTGTTTAGATCTGTTTTCTTCTAGATCACAGCTAGTGGCCGTTTTTATTAAACTAATTATGATTTGAGCTCTTCATGCTGGCTCACTTCAGATTTTAAACAAAGATAAACCTTAATAATAAGGATGAATGCTTTTAATTATCAAAGTCAACCCTTGGAGTATTGTGCTAGCAAAAGAATGTTCACAATAACTTGATCTGTAAGGAAAAAAGAAAATTTTTCTTTATTCTACCCTTTAGAACTCTACACACTGTGTTCCAGCAGTTCTGAGTTGACCACAGATGACTTCTATTGATTTTATCAGTTGAAATCCATGGATAGCACTGTACTTTCTAAGAGCTTTACTTCACTAGAACCACTATTTACTTCACCAGAACTCTACAGCTTACTGTTTTGTCAAAATCACTGCGTACTTAGTGTCAGCCATGGAAACTCACAAATAACCTAAAGAGACAATATTCAAATTTAACTCATTTTATACAATCCAAAAAGCAGAAGTCCTTTCTTCTTCAGAAAGGTCATTTTATATGTATTACATTATGAATATCTCTTAAGTGATACTTATGTAAGCCTGGGTCTGTGAGTAGGATTTATCTGTACTGTGTCACAATTATGGGAATTTGTATTTTCAGTTGGAAAACTATTTACCTTTCCTCAAGTTAAAAGAAATTCTATCACATTGTAGATTAGTTTCATAATAGTGTTTGAAATATTTCCTTCCCTAAAAACAGAAAAATGAATTACCTAGGATCAAAAAGGGATTTCTTTTGTAAAATCCAAGTTTAACTTAATAGAGAATGTTTTTTAATATATTTAAAGGTGGTAAACATCATTAAATGGAAAAGAATGTACCTTCACAAAATACGGTACATTTCAACAAGATAAAAATCTATATCAGTACAGTATTAGGCAATTTAACTCCATTGAAACTACATTTATTAGAATAAGAACAACTTAGCTACAAAGGAAAAAAGTATCAGAGGTGGCTGACTTTGAGACAGGTCCTAAATAAGGATTTTGTTTTTAGTTTTGTTTTTCATATATATGCAGTTTGTAAGTGGCCAGTGGTGTACTTAAATATATAATCGGTAAAAAATTTTATTCTAATCTTTTCCCTTCAATTCATAATAAACATTTTCTGCAGGTTTGGCCTTCCTTTGGCATTGCAGAGTGTATTGTCCTAAGTTGCAGAGTGTTTAAAAGAGAAAGCCATAGCTAGACTTGAAGCAAGGGTCAAAACTCAATCTGCCACTTGATAGTTGTTTTGACTCTACATTCTCTGTGCCTCAATTTCCCCATCCTTATTTTACTCTAAGATAGTAAATTGGGCAAAATTTATAGGTTATGGTGAAGATTAAAGGAGGTAAGACACATGACGTCCTTAGTAGATATAGTTAGCACTCAATAAAGGATATTTATTTTTAATGTAACCAAATCCATCCCATGACATATCTCTGCTCTGATTCACTGTGTGGTTACAGGTCCTCCTCTGCCTCTCATACCAGGGGCTTATTGAGGCTTTAGATAACCTGGTAAGAATCACCTTTCATAGGCTGTTTTGTTTGAGAGACTTGATGGTTAATTTAACATTTTCTAATACTGTTGTCTATGACTCAAGAAACAAGAGGCATCTGGAAGTCTCTAATTTCCTTCTGTCTCCAATAAACCCCTGTGGATTTGGACTCATCAGTCGGCATCAAGTCAGACTGCAGGACTAAGAGCCTCTGCTCTGGGATCAGAATTCAGCCTGCTGCTTCAAAACACTCTAACAACTCTTTGAAATTCAGGACTCTGCATCCCCTCTGTCACTCTGAACTTGCCCTTGCCTTGGCAGAGAGCATCTGCTGCCCCAGAAAATCATGAATCCTGCCAGCCCTATTATCCCGAAACTTTTTATTATTCTTCTCAATTTTCGCATAGGAGTAAAATCTGGATCGATCTTTGTTGTTGTTGTTGTTGTTGTTTTGGTGGGGGAGATTTGAGTTTTATTATTACTCAAATCAGCCTCCTCCCAAAAGTCAGAGGCTAGAGTTTGTTTTGTTTTGTTTTACTTTAAGTTCTGGGATACATGTGCAAAATTTGCAGGTTTGTTACATAGGTATACATGTGCCATTGTGGTTTGCAGCACCTGTCAACCCGTCATTTAGGTTTTATGCTCTGCATGCATTAGGTATTTGTCCTAATGCTCTCCTCCTCTCTCCCACCCCCGTACAGGCCCCAGTGTGGGTTGTCCCCCTCCCTGTGTCCATGTGTTCTCATTGTTCAACTCCCACTTATGAGTGAGAACATGCAGTGTTTGGTTTTCTGTTCTTGTGTTAGTTTGCTGAGCATGATAGCTTCTAGCTTCACCCATGTCCATGCAAAGGATATGATCTCATTCTTTTTTATGGCTGCATAGTATTCCATGGTGTATTTGTACCAAATTTTCTTTATCCAGTCTATTATTCATGGGCATTTGGGTTGGTTTCAAGTCTCTGCTATTGTAAATAGTGCTGCAATAAACATATGTGTGCATGTGTCTTTATAGAATGATTTATAATCATTTGAGTATATAATCAGTAATGGGATTGCTGGGTTAAATGGTATTTCTGGTTCTAGATCCTTGAGGAATCGCCACACTGTCTTCCACCATGGTTGAAGTAATTTGCATTCCCACCAACAGTGTGAAAGTGTTCCTACTTCTCCAGAGCCTCACCAGCATCTGTTGTTTCCTGACATTTTAATAATTGCCAATCTAACCAGTGTGAGATGGTATCTCATTATGGTTTTGATTTGCATTTATCTAATAATTAGTGATGATGAGCCTTTTTTTTTTTTATCTGTTGGTCACATACATGTCTTCTTTTGAAAAGTGTCTGTTCATATCCTTTGCCCACTTTTTGATGGGGTTGTTTTTTCTTATAAATTTGTGTAAGTTCCTTGTGAATTCTGGATATTAGACCTTTGTCAGATATGTAGACTGCAAGAATTGTCTCCCATTCCATAGGTTGCCTGTTCACTCTGATGCTAGTTTCTTTTGCTGTGCAGAAGCTCTTTACTTTAGTTAGATCCCATTTGTCAATTTTGGTTTTTGTTGCAATTGCTTTTGGTGTTTTCATCATGAAGTCTTTGCCCATGCCTATGCCCTGAATAGCTAAATGGAAAAACTATTCATGTTCATGGATAGGAAGAATCAATATCATGAAAATGGCCATACTGTCCAAAATAATTTATAGATTCAATGCTATTCGCATCAAACTAGCATTGACTTTCTTCACAAAATTAGAATAAAAACTACTTTAAATTTCATATGGAACCAAAAAAGGGCCCATATAGCCAAGAGAGTCCTAAGCAAAAAGAACACAGCTGGAGGCATCATGCTACCTAACTTCAGACTATATTACAAGGCTACAGTAAACAAAACAGCATGGTACTGGTACCAAAACAGACATATAGACCAATGGAACAGAACAGAGACCTCAGAAATAACAACACACGTATACAACCATCTGATCTTCAACAAACCTGATAATAACAAGCAATGGGGAAAGGATTCCCTATTTAATAAGTGGTACTGGGAAAACTGGCTAGCCATATGCAGAAAACTGAAACTGGACCCCTTCCTTACACCTTCTACAAAATTAACTCAAGATGGATTAAAGACTTAAATGTAAAACCCCAAACCATACAAACCCTAGAAGAAAACCTAGGCCATTCTGGATCTAGATCTTTTGCAAAAACAGAAGTTCTACTAAAATATTTTTTCTCGAAAGAGCAGTTTTCCTGAGTGCTAAATTTTATCAACAGTCGTGGTGCAATAGGCATAGCCTGCAGGCAATGTTGAAATGGAATATTTCTAATTCTGATATAAAATGTTCCTATGATAGCTGTGATAGGACTACACACAGAGTAGAAGAGAAACTGAAAGGAGTTAATAATCAATCCTAACCTGGGTTCTTGAAATATGAATACAGCAAGCAAATATAGCAGGTAGGCACAACCCCATTGAGTGTGTCTGGAAAACTGCAAGCTACTTGGTGCAAGTGGAAAACCTGGGGAAGTGTGGTGAGGGTGGCTGGCAAGAGTCAGGTTGTAGAGGGCCTTATATGTCATAAGAATTCAGACTTTATCCAGGAAACATGTTCTCCCTTACCAGGCTGCTATTAAAACAATCTGAGGAGCTTTAATAATAAGCTAATTTTGAAAGCCCTGTGATATAATCTAGCAGTGTGTCCCCACCCAAATCTCATCTTGAATTGTAATCCGAATTGCAATCTCAACGTGTTGTGGGAGGGACCTCCTGGGAGGCAATTAGACATGGGGGCAGTCCCCTCATGCTGTTCTCATGATAGTGAGTTCTCATGAGAGCTGATGGTTTTATAAGGGTCTTTCCCCCTTCACTCTGCACTTCTCTTTCCTGCTGCCATGTGATGAAGGACGTGTTTACTTCCCCTTTCACTATTATTGTAAGTTTCCTGAGGCCTCCTCAGACATGCAGAACTGTGAGTCAATTAAACTTCTTTCCTTTATAAATTACTCAGTCTTGGGTATGTCCTTATAGCAGCATGAGAACAGACTAATATACCTTGTAATGGAATTTCAAACTGAGTATGAATTATGTGGAAACATATACCGCTGTACAGGATCTGACTAGGTGGTAATAATGTGTTTAATATCAGCATTTAGATATTAGAATAAGATTATTATATATATATTTATACTTTTTTAATGTTTTGGTGATTTCTGATGTTTTTCAAGTCTTTAGCATGGGTTTATCTCATATTCATACATATATATGTATATGTGTACATGCAGAAGAATATGTGTTCTTCCTTAAGACTAAGAGATTTATATAAAATAAAGAATAGGCCAGGCACAGTGGCTCACACCTGTAATCCGAGCACTTTAGGAGGCCAGGGCATGCAGATCACCAGAGGTCAGGAGTTTGAGACCACCCTGGCCAACATAGTGAAACCCTCTCTCTACTAAAAATACAAAAAACTAGCCAGGCGTGGTGGCACACACCTGTAGTCCCAGCTACTCAGGAGGCTGAGGCAGGAGAATCTCCTGAACCCTGGAGTGGGAGGTTGCAGTGAGCTGAGACAGCACCACTGCACTCCAGCCTGGACAACAGACCAAGACTCCATCTCTAAATAAATAAATAAATAAATAAGATTAGAGAAAGGAAACTAATATAAAGAAAACAAACACCAGTATATGATAGAGAATACACTCAAATATTACATAGCCCTGACACTGGGATTCTCAAGGCCCAGTGCAGGGAGGATTTTATTTTTTTTAGACAAGTCTGGGGTGTAGTGGCCTGATATTGGCTCACTGCAACCTCCGCCTCCTGGGTCTGAGCAATTCACCTGCCTCAGCTTCCCAGGTAGCTAGGATTACAGGCATGTGCTACCATTCCCAGTTAATTTTTGTATTTTTAGTAAAGATGGGGTTTCACTGTGTGGGCCAGGCTGGTCTCCAACACCTGATCTCACCCTCCAAAAGTGCTAGGATTACAGGTTACAGGCATGAGCCGCTGCACCCAGCTGGAATGATTCCTATGACCTGAATCATTAAGAGAAATGTTTTACAGTCTAAAAATGCCTCTAGAATCTACTTTAACATTTAAAAAGATGGAACTGATCCTAGATGATTAAGGCGATTAGTACTGGAATTTCTGGTACACTCAGAAGTTCAGAAACAAGCCAACGTATGTAAAACCTATCATTTCTCTTCTGCATTCTGTACCTTCCATCAGTCATGAAGTCCTGATGATTAGTCTCATAAGTGTTTTTCTCAGGTTCACCTGCATTCCACATTCCCTTCAGCTGACCTAGTTCAGGTATCCATTTCCTCTTGCTTAGACTTGGTCAAGTCATCTCACTGTGCAGCCTTCTGCCTCTTCCTACCGTAAGCTTCTTTTCGTTATAATGCCACTCTGCCTAACATATTCTCATGCTCAACAATTGTTTATTGAACTGGTTGGAAACAGGCTTTTTTTAATTTGAGTGAATGTAATTACAAAGTCAGGTAGTGGTGTTATCAACGTATGTACACAGTCACAGTCTTCTCTCAGAAGAAATACTGCTACAAAAAGGAAAAAAATTCTATTTTCATTCCCATTCAACTCAAGCTATCAACAAAATCTCTACAGAAGGTTCATAATATAATAATGATAGCAATAATAACAACTACTACTATTAAGTCAAGGCTGAGAATTTTACATACGTATATATTTTGAATCGCATAACAATATTGGCAAGTACTGTTAATATTCCCATTTGTGCATGGCTTACAGAGAGATTACTTTCTCCAATCACACAGCCACCATATCCATACAATATACTCTAGACATTTGTCAGAGCATTTTTCCAAAACTTCCTATGATGGAGATTACAATGCTGACTACGAACTAGCTCTTGAAGCCACATTTGGACAATAGTAGACAAACACTATTGTATGTGTTTTCTGTATCACCTAAAACTCTTTTCAGGCTGTTACACCTTTTTTGTTTTTTTGTTTTGTTTTTTTTTTGAGACAGACTTTCACTCTTGTTTCCCATGGTGGAGTGCAATGGTGCAATGTCAGCTCACTGCAACCTCTGCCTCCTAGGTTCAAGCAATTTTCCTGTCTCAGCCTCCCAAATAGCTGAGATTACAGGCACCCTCCACCATGCCTGGCTAATTTTTGTATTTTTAGTAGACACGAGGTTTCACCATCTTGGTCAGGCTGGTCTCGAACTTGTGACCAGGCTGGTCTTGAACTTATGACTTCAGGTGATCCACCCGCCTCAGCCTCCCAAAGTGCTGGGATCACAGGTGAGAGCCAATGTGCCCAGATTTTTTTTAATGGAAGTCTTGAAGCCAAGTCAATAGATACTTTTTTTTTTTTTGGATAAACAGATACTTTTTTTGGATAAACATAGAAACATTTTTGGATAAACATAAAAATTGACCCTTCTGATCTTAAAGTTTCAAAATTATATTTGTTTTATCTGAGTTCCTTCCTCAGGAAAGATTTTCAGTTCTCTCAAAGGAAGTATCAAAGACCTGAAACTCACCAGATCACCATATCCAGACAAAGGGGTGGGGGTGGTGGTGGTGCTCATTCATCATGATTGCTTCCTTGCCTCTCCCTAGTTCCTGTTTTCCTACACGCTTTTACATTTCTTCCCTACTGTATAAACCCCTAGTTTTAATCCGTCAAGGAGATGGATTTGAGAATAAGCTCCCATCTTCTTGGCGGCAGCACCTGATTAAAGCCTTCTTCCTTGGCAATACTTGTCATAGCGACCGGCTGTGTGGTGAGCAGCAAGACCTAGACTGAAGCTTTGGTGTTTGGGTAACAGTCTCAGATACATCATTTGTGTCTTTGCTTTGGAAGCATGCATACTACTTTGTTCACTGAAGAATGCAGCATGTATTTCCCTTTCAATTTTTCACTTGCTCTTTAGTCTCCACATAGTTCCCCTTGGCATATAGAGTAGTCACCATCACTGTATGTTCCGTCTCTCCCTTGCGTTCTAGCTTGAACAGCATCATTTCCCTCAGAGTTGATTTTTCACATGAATATCGGGACAAATTACCAATATATTTTACATAAGCCACTAAAACTGTGTTGTACACTTAGCTGTTTTCATCCACTGTAGTTCTGGATGGATTTTACAGTGCTGCAAAATATGGTTTCTTTCTAACTTTCAAACCAAGCAGTCCCCATCCTGTAGATATGACACCTAAAAATTGCAAAGCTTTGAAACATTGCTGACAACTTATCTAGGTCTCAGAAATCTTTTGAGACACTGAAAAATAATAAAACCAAGTAATTTTAAGCCTAATTTCTTAAGAAACAGGTTCTAATTTTATTCTAAGCTGAACAACATTTGAAATACCCTCCTTCCTGAGCCTTATTCACCCATGGTTAACATTATACCTAACTGCAGATACTTAAGAAAAGTCAAACCTTCATGTATCTAGTTATGATCCCAAGTAAATTATTTCAGTTTAATTTGTGTTACAGGAGAGTTATATAATTTTTTTTCTGTTTTTGTGTTAAAAAGAGAATGGTTTTGCATGTTTGATGTGTACTTTCTAATGTTTGCCTCCATTTACATAATGAGGTTACATTCTAACTAGTTTTCTTAAAAAAAAGGTTGAATTGCATTTGTTCCAAGATGCAGTTATGATAACAAGACGATACACTACAATCTAGACCTATCTATGATCACATTAGCCTGTCAGGATTCATTTAAACTGTGCAAAATAAGCTTTGCATTTTACACGGGGGACTGGAGTAAAATTTTTTGCTGGAATGCAGTGGCTAGATTTTGGCTCACTGCAACCTCTGCCTCCTGGGTTCAAGCAATTCTCCTGCCTCAGCCTCCTAAATAGCTGGGATTACAGGTGCGTGTCCCCATACCCGGCTAATTTTTGTATTTTTAGTAGAGACAAGCTTTCACCACGTTGGTCAAGTTGGTCTTGAACTCCTGACTGGTCTTGAACTCCTGACCTCGTGATCCACCTGCCTTGACCTCCCCAAGTGCTGGGATTACAGGTGTGAGCCACCACACCCCACCAGATTGGAATAAAATTAAATGTAACTGTGTCCAGAATTGGTGGGCTCTTGGTCTCACTGACTTCAAGAATGAAGCGCATACACTCATGGTGAGTGTCACAGTTTCTAAAGGCCGCGTGTCCAGAGCTGTTCGTTCCTCCTGTCTGGAGTTGTTCATTCCTTCTGGTGGGTTTGTGGTCTTGCTGGTTTCAGGAGTGAAGTTGCAGACCTTCAAGATGAGTGTTACAGCTCATAAAGGTGGCGCAAACCCAAAGAGAGAGCAACAGCAAGATTTATTGCAAA
>NW_012115344.1:2266088-2325570 GCF_000951035.1 Colobus angolensis palliatus | reverse complement strand
AAGTTCTCCAAGTCCCCACATTTCCCAGAAGTCCAGCCGGCTTTACCTCTCACTGGCACTGGCGGCAGGACTTTGTGGCTCCTAGCCTGGGCACTCTGGCAGCCCAGAGGGAGCTTGTCCCCTGATCAAGTCCAGCAGGCACCAGCCGGTGGCACCAAGTGCGGGTCAGCCGAGCCCATGCCCACCCGGAGCCCACACCAGCTGGCATGTGCCAGGCACAGCCCTGACTCCCACCCGTGCCTCTCCAGCTCCACACCTCCCTGTGAGCAGAGGGATCTGGCTCTGGCCTTGTCCAGACCCAGAGAGGGGCCCCCACAGTGCAGCAGCGGGCTGAAGGGTTCCTCCAGCGCTGCCAGAGCAGATGTGGAGGCTGAGGAGGCACCGAGAGTGAGTGAGGGCTGCTAGCGTGTTGTCACCGCTCATAACCTTTAGTCTTTTCTTAAACCTGTTAGTGTCTAATATATGAAAGAAAAGACCTCTCTGTGCTTTGGTTTTCTCATCTGTAAAATTTTATACTGCATTACTCTTTAAAAGTAACATTCTAGTGATTCCAGTTAGAACTCAAAAGTAAATGGATATTTGAGATGTAAAAAGGAAGTTTTCAAATAGTAAGGTTTTCTTTGGAGAAGCAGTGTTGTGTGACGGAAAGAGCACAGATTTTGTGGCTTGAGTATATGAACTGGATTCACCAAAATGAAATTTATTAGCAATATTGAAGCAGGATATTTCCCTTATCCTTTCATAGGTGGGAACTGTAGTTCACAGGTGCTAGAACTAGCCAGACACTCACTCTATTCCGCTGCATTCCACCCCTGGCGGCGGGGAGGGGGCCGAGCACAGGTGAGCAGGTGCAAGAGCCAGGGTGAATGCTTTTGGGCACCAGCAGGAGCCGAACTGTAGGGGCCCTGCAACAGCGTCTAGGGGGATGCTTGCAACCCCTGAAGCCCCAGAAGGGTTGTTACAGTGCCCTTTTAGCTTTGCCATCTGCAGATGGCTTAAGTATTAACAGTTCAGCATGACAGCCTTTTACATGCACACCCCAGTTCTTGTCTGGCGTCCAGGAAGAATGAGATCACACAAATGAATTGAAGGTGATAAATGTGGGGGATTTTATAGCCAATGAAAGTGGCTCTCAGTGGGAGGGGGAGCTGAAAAAGGGATGGAGCAGGAAGGCAATCTTTCCCTGGAGTCCAGCTATCCCTGGCCAGACTCCTCTCTGAAGCTACCTCTGAAGTCAAGTCGCTCCTCTCCTGTGTTCAACCACAGTCTGTGACATTCAACTGCTTTTCATCTCTCTGCCAGCTAAGCCTGGGGCTTTTATGGGCACAGAATTGTGGACAGAGTGGTCCATGGGTGGTTTTGGAAAAGGCAACACTTGAGTGGGAAAACATGGATGTCAGTTCTCACTTTGGGCCATGGTTCCTGGCTTTTCAGCTTAAGGATGAGGCTCTAACCAGAGACCTGCCCGCTGCCCAGAATTTCCCTGCCTCCTGTCTCTATCTATATGATCTTGACCTCACCATAAAATGAAGAAATAAGTTATTTGTCCTGCATGGGTTCCATAAGGTTTTACAAGAGGGCATAGAAACTGCCTGTACATAATAGATCCTCAATAATTGTAGCTATTTGGGGCATGATAGGATGCTCTTCTCCATTACTTCTTCATTCCTTCACATCTTCACCTATGGAAGCAAAACATTTTTTCACATAACAGTTCATGGATGCTGTGGAATGAGAAGTAATGGATATTAGTAAGAGAACCACTCTTGGTCTAGATATCACTCCTGTGAATTCCAAGCAACCTCATACTGAGGATGAGTATCTATAACATGAGGGACTAGGGATGGAGTCAGGATAACAGACTTCTGGCTATGACCTTGCCACAGGTCAGCATGTACCCATTGGTTTTTACCACATAAATGAAACACAACAAACTGAGAGATAAAACAGAAAAAAAGGGATAAGACTAACAAAGGTAAAGAACCTCTGGGACCTCATCTGGGGACATGTTTGTAGGAATACTATGTGAGCTGCTAACAATTATTAAAATGAAATTTTAGACCATCCTCATGAATTCAAGTACCTATGTGATTTGGTACTAATAAGATTGCATTTTTTTCTCTAATGGATGAACCAGCAGATGGTCCTTTGTGTGTATAGTGACCCGTCATTAAGGGGAGGAAAGATGTTCATTTTGATCTCTCTATATTGTGCACTGACCCTGACCATCTGAAATAGCAATCATTCCTTATGCAGAGAAAAATGGCAAACGGCTTATAATTCTTACAAGTTTTCTCTATATGTTGCTATAATTTATACTTATGTATTCATTGGCTGTTATACCTTTAATCCTAAATAGGCAACTTGGCAAAATCACTTATAGGTTTAGCAGACAAATCAGACTCACCATGGCCAAAAAAGAACTACTGGTTTCCTCTCTTCAGCAAACGTGCCCTACCACTAGTCCTCCCCACCTCATTGAAAAAACAAAACACACACAGTCATCTCTTATTACTCTTTCCCTCACACCCTACATCCAACTCAACAGAAGCTCTATCCATTCAACTTCTAACACTTATCCCAAGTCTTGGACACCTCTCTACCTATACTATTTCCAATGTAATTCAAACCACCACAGTTTTCCCTACTTCATACGGTTTGTTTTGTGGTGCTATAACAGTATACCAGACTGGGTAATTTATAATGAACAGAAATTTAGTGGCTCATATTCTGGAGGCTGCGAAGTCTAATATCAAGGTGTCGGCATGTGACATGGACCTTCTTACTGCATCATTGTATGGTGGAAAAATGAGAGAGAGAGATCTATCTAAACTTGCCCTTTCAGAACAAGACCATGAGGATGCAGCCCTCACAGCCTAATCACCTCTTAAAGGTCTCACCTCTTAATCCTGCTACAATGGCAATTAAATTTTGACATGAGTTTTGTGGGGAACAAACATCAAAACCACAGCACTCCACATGAGTCAATTTTTAAAAATATAAATCAGATCACTTTGGTGACAACTAGAGCACCAGGTGACAAATTTAGATTGGTGGGTGACAGGTGACTTCCCAAAGAAGCTGGTAATCTCCTAGTTTATGATATTTCAAGAGCTTCTCATCAAATAAAATTATACTTCTTACCTAGGCCTATAAAGCCTTATCATCTGCTCTCTCCTTCCTCACTGACCTCAACTCCTCCACTCATTTTCCCATCTGCCAAGCTTAAATGGCCTTTTTTCTCATTCTCAAAAGTGCCAAGTTTATTTCTACTTTAAGGCCTTCACACCAGGTCTTGACCTAGCTGCGTAGGGTTGGCTTCATGGGTGTATAACCTGTGAAGTCACAGAAGCGCACTGAGAAGAGCCCCAGGCCTGGTTTAATGCTCTGCTATTGCTGTCTCAAGATTTTTAAGAATTTTTATATTTTAATTTGTATTTTTAAATGAAATCTAATGGGACAATGGAGCACATAGGTGAGCAGAAGAAATACATGCAAGATTTCCATCATTTTTTGCCAGCTAATTTGCACATAGCATTTGCAATTTTAAACGCACAGAATTCTGGTGGACCTACAATATGTGGGAGTTCATCATGATGCAAAATGAATACAAGGTCATCATATTATTATGTCTAGACTGGGTAAGCAGGGGCACTGACAGCTCTGAAAGGTCATACTTCTGTTAAGAAACAGAACTTTCTTCAAAATTTTCTCCTTTCTACAGAAAGGAGAAAATTGCATTCCAAGAAACATGAATGACCAAAAAACCCTTTTATAACCTTTCTTACTCATGTAACTTCTCAGTATTAAATAAACACCTATAGAGAAAATAATGGAATAGAAGGAAAAAGAAAGATAAGGCAATCCACAGTTCATTTTCCTTTAGTTTCTCCTTACTCTTAAGTAAGCTAAAGGTAGAGAGTGTGGAACGAATGTATGCCTGTCAAGGAGTGAAATAAAAAACTGTTAATTCTATATAATGCTTCTACTGTCATGGTAAGAATGAAATACCTATGTATGTACAAGTTACAAAACTAAAAATCATTTGGTTTTTGTGATGACACATATGAGTTAAATGCTCTTTAAAAATTTCTTGTTTCCTATTAAAACTGTCCCAGTGCACACTATAAAGATGAATGGTAACATTTAGGTTGATAATTGGAAATTTTAATCTTGTTTGCTTAGAATGACGTTAAATAGGAAATAACAAAACACCATGAGTAGAGAGAAGAAAGGGAAAGCTTTATTTGTTATCATCTTAATAATACTTTTTTTCTGTTTTTGGAAGAAAAGATCATTTTCATTTTGCACTGGGCCCTGCAATTTATGTAGCCAGTTCTGCTTGTATGCAGTGTTCTTCCTCTGCCCACAACCTTACCGAGGTGACTCCTTCATGTAATTTATATCTCTGATCAATTACCAGCTTATTTGAGAAGTCACCTGTCACCCACCAATGTAAATTTATCACCTGGTGCTCTCTAGCAAAAATCCTTTCTCAGTACTCTCCATAAAGTTGTATATGAATGTTTTTCTGTACATTTCTGTGTCTCTGTATCCTCCCTCTGTGGGAGCAGAACTATGACTTTCTTTTCACTACTTACCCTTAGAGTTGAAAACAGTGGCCAGTGCTTATTAAGTATTCAGTAAATATTTGTGGAATAAGTGAATAAATGAGTGATTACCAAAATCCTACATATAATAAACTCTTTTAAAAAGTTACAGAGTAATTTTTCAAAAGACAATACTTCTGCTATTTAAAAATTTAGAAGAGTAAAAAAAAAAACAATCAATTTTGAACCATAGACAACCAGAGATTAATCTGGAAGTTGGCACCATAAAATTTCAGCATATTTTTTATAATGCAGCTATAAAAATGATTATTGCAATGTTTTTCCTGCTATTTCCCTATTACATATTTTTAAATAATTGCATGTTATTTTAATGTATCATGTCTAATAATCTCTTGATCAAATGCTTCCAATGATTGACCAGCTATAAGTTTCAGGTGGAGATGGTGTCATGTTTTTTTATTTTATTTTTAAATAATTTCCTCCTAAAACATTTAGGATAGGCAAGGTTAATGGGTTACATCTTGTGGTTATATTGCTAGATAGGAAATAGTTGCCTGAAAGATTATGTTAAAAATAATAACAATTTTTTGCCTTACTATTTAGGAAAGGCTGAATAATGATGTCTTCAATGGGTGCAAAAGTGGGAAACAGGAGCCTAAATACCATGAATCTACCATCTCCACTCTAAGATACTCACCAAGATAAGGATAGTATAAAGCCAAAAGAATTTCAGCTTTTCTGGTCTAGAATAAAAGTGTACATTCTTTGTGCTCTCAGGGTAATAACTTTCCCTTAAGCAATTCTGAAAATAACTGTGAATGATAATAAGAAATCAAAATTCTGCAGAACATAAAAAATTGTCACCCTGTGATTTGTTATGAATATAATTTCTGTAGAGCCAAATATATACAGGTATGCCTAATCATCATTAATACTAAATATGTTTTCATATTTAATAAGATAGGGTTTAACTTTTTGGAGGTGGATATTAAGTTAATATATTTGGGGTATTTGTAATACAAGGGTAAAAAGCAAATTTATATGTACTATAAGAATTGTATTTGTCTTTGCAAAATGCTTCTAGTCATCAGTATTTGTAACAAATTTTTTCTATATCTAATTGTATTGTCTATACCAAAGACAGAACAAAATGGTTTTTCATTTTCCTAATCAACACTGAGTGCTCCATGGCAACTATGTGGGAATGATCATATAAACCCTGAACCTTTCAGTTACTTCAAAGGGATATTTATGATAGGATAATATATCCTATTTTATTAAATGTGATAAGTGTAACTCTATAAAATGAGGATGTAAGGGAACAACTACCAAGAACTCTGCACAGATGAATTTTATAACCTAGATGAAATGGACCAGTTCCTTGAAAAGCAAAACTAGTTCAATATGCAAAAATCAATTAATGTATTCCACCATATTAATGGCTAAGGGAGAATTATATAACCATATCAATTGGTGCAGAATAAGCATTTTGCAAAATTCATGATAAAACACCCATTTGTGATTTAAGATAAAAACACCATTTCATGATGAAAACTATCACAAAACTAGGAATACTGGGAAACTTTCCTCCTAAGATCAGGAGGAAGGAAAGAACTTCCTCTCTCACTACTCATATCCGACATAGTACTAGGATATCTAGCCAGTCCACAAAGACAAGAAAAGAAATAAAGGGCATACAGATTTTTTTAAAAGATTTGCTTTGATATACAAATGATGTGAAAATCCCAAGGAAACAATGACAAAAATTTCCTAAAGCTAATAAGTGAGTTCAGTAAGATCACAGGATACAGAATCAACATGTATAACATAGTTGTATTTCTATATACTAGCAATGTACACATGAAAATCAAAATTAAAAATATAAAACCACTTACAGTTATTCAAAAATAATGAAATCCATAGACATCAACCCAAAATGACATAAAGGACTTGAATGCTGAAATTACAAAATGCTCATGTAAAGAAATCAAAAAAACCTCCAAATAAACAGAGAGATATATCTTGTTCATGGATCATGGGACACAGTAAAGATGTTATTCTCCCCCAAACTGAAATGTAGAATTAATTAACACAATTTCTGTCAACATCTTAGCAAGTGAAAGATTTATACAAGATTACTTTAAAATTTATATGTAATGGCAAAACAACTTGGATAATTAAAATAATTTTGAAATTATTATTTCAAAGAGAATTATAAAGTTAATTATAATTCTCTTTGAAATAATAATTTCAAAATTATTTTAGGAATCAGCCTACCTGATTTCAAGACTTATTATATAGCTACAATGACTACATGGTATTGGCAAAGGGATAAACACAGAGATGAATGAGAAAAAAATGGAGAATCCAGAAAGAGTCTCACATATAGTCAGAATAATGCCCCTTCCCCCTGCAATAGCCACATCCAGTTCCTGGAATCCATGATTAACTTGGGTTACATGGAAAAAGGACTTTGTAGATGTGTTTAAATTAAGGATCTTGAAAGAATGAGTTTACCTTGGATTAGTCAGCGAAGACCAGTGTAATCACAACTATTCTAATAAGTGAAAAGGGGAGGCAGGAAGTTCACAGAGAAAAAATTGAGATGTTGTGTTTTTGGCTTTGAAGATGGAGGAAGGGACTATGAGCTAAAGAATGCAGGCAAACTCTCAAAGCTGGAAAAAGCAAGAGATTCTTCTATAGAGCCTCCAGAAAGAATTCAGCCTTGCCAATACCATGATTTAGCCCATGGAGGTCCATTTTGTATTTTGAACCTCCAGAAGCATGAGATAATGATTTTGTGTTATTTTAAGTCACTGCTATAAAGTCGTGACTTTTTACAGCAGCAATAGGAAAGTAATATGAAGGTCAACTGATTTTGGACAAAGATGCAAAAGTAATTCAATAGAGGTCAGATAGTCTTTTTAATAAATAGTGCTAGAGGAATTGGACATGCATTGGCAAGAAATAATAATAATAATAATCAAACCTAACCCAAAACTCACAGCTTATGCAAAAATTACTGCAAAATACATCACGGATTAAAACATAAAATGTAAAACCATAAAACTTTTGGAACTAATTATTGGAAAAAATCTGTGGAAAATAGTACTTGGTGAAGACTTCTCAGATGTGACACAAAAAATATAGCCCATAAAAGAAAAATAATCAATAAATTAAACTTCATCAAAACTGAAAACCTTAGCTCTGGGAAAGTCCCTGTTAAGAAGATGAAAAGACAAGCTAAGACTGGGAGAAAAGGTATCTTCAGATGAACAATCCAACATCAAGTTGTTTCCTCTCTGCCTACCATTTCCCAGATCCTGAAATGCAGCATTCACCTCCTTTCCCTAACAATATCATCTACCTGGAAAGAGGGAAAGAGAAGGCTGGGGAAAGTAGTTGATGGGGCCGTAAGAGAGAATCTAGAGTTAGATCTTTCACACTCAAACACCATTTAGTAATTTTTGCTCTAGATTTGGAAATAAATATTCTGTCAAATATGTTTCTACTAATATAGGAGGCCTTTCAAAAAAGCTACAGGTAGGAAGCCTGCCCAAGGCTTTACTCATGGACTTTACTGCTACATTTATTTTTATCCCATTAGCAGGCCAGATAATGCAACTAAGCAGAGAAGCCCATTTGTATGCTTAGTTAAGGAATAATTCCCAGTGTAGAGTTCTCCCCATGTGGTCCTTTCTTGGTCTTTAATATTCTACGATGCTTCCAATTATTTTAGATAGTCATCAAGTGGCACATTCTCAGAAAACAAAAATAACTTTAAAAGTTACTTTAGTAGATCTAAATGCCTTGTGATACATTTCGAATTTTGTATGCAGGAATGGCCATGGAGTGTCAAAATTCTAAAAGCATTGATAAGCCCAGATAGAAAGATAATAGGTAGATATATTTACATGAATTTAAATGGATATTTACAGACACACTCATGTCAATGATTTGGAAACACATCATACTTTCAAGAAGAAATACTATGTAAATTTAAAATTATTTGCAAAGATAATGCATCATCACTAATATTTTTGCTTATAATATATATTGTATTTTCATTTCTCACCTTTTTTTGAGAAAAATTAAAAGAAAAAGAGTTGTTCTCAGAGAGGTTTTTTGTTGTTGTTCTTTGTTGTTGTTTTTTGTGTTGTTTTTTTTTTTGAGATGGAGACTCTCTCTGTCACCCAGGCTGGAGTGCAGTGGTTCAATCTAGGCTGACTGCCACCTCCGCCTTTCAGGTTCAAGGGATTCTCCTCCTTCAGCTTCCTGAGTAGCTGGGATTACAGGTGCCCACCAACATGACTGGCTAATTTTGATATTTTTAGTGGAGACGAGGTTTCGCCATGTTGACAAGCCTGGTCTCCAACTCCTGACTTCAAGTGATCCATTTGCCTCAGTCTCCCAAAGTGCTTGGATTACAGGCATGAGCCACTGCGTCTGGCCTCAGAGAGTTTTAGATTAGGAGCTCAGAGTTTTAGATCAGTATACTTATACTGACTTTATTGGTGAAAAATATTGAACATGATATTCACTTACCTCTAGTGACTGCTTTGAGGCACTTTCAGAACCTCCTTAAAGTTGTGTTTGAGAAAAAGGCAGTCACTTATTTTGTAACATAATGAGTTTAATAAGTAATGCACAGCATTTGGTTGCTCCACTGTTCTCTACCAGCTTAGGAATGATAGTTTTCATTGTAAATGTAGCCAGTGGGTTCATTTATAAGTATAAGCCTTTTTAAAAAATATTGATATACGAACATTTGTACATTTTTATGGTGTACATTTGGTATTTTGTTACATGCATAGGATGTGTAATGGTCAAATTAGGGTATTTAGGATATCTATCGCCTCAAGTTTTCATGTCTACATATTGGGAACATTTCAAGTCCTTACTTCTAGCTATTTTGATATATACAATACTTTTTTGGTAACTATAGTCACTCTACCCTTTTAAACATTCAAACTTATTCTTTCTATTGAACTATGTTTGTACACATTGGCCAAGCTCTCTTCGTCCCCCTGCTCTCAACACATGCCCTTCCCAGTCTCTGGTATCTATCATTCTTTCTACCTTAATGAGATTAACTTTTTTAGCTCTTACATGTAAGTGAGAACATGCAACACGTGTCTTTCTGTGTTTGGCTTATTTCAATGAAAATAATGACCTCTAGTTCCTTCCATGTTGCTGCAAATGATGGAATTTTATTATTTTTATGACCAGATAGTATTTCCTGTATACATATACCACATTTTCTTTATCCATTTGTCCACTGATGAACACTTAGGTTGAAATTAAGTTGATGTAGAAAATTGTAGATCCTTTTGGAATCAATCAGTAGAGGCTTTAGGTTTTGCATTGTTTGTTAGGATAGATAGGATTTCTAAAAGATGTAAAGTATTTGTCTCTGCAGAACAAATTTCACTATTTATTTATCCCATTTATATCCTGGTTGCTAACTAAAATGTAGAGGAAATTTTTTCAGTAAAGTGGTTATTAGCAGAAAGACAAAACTTTTTAAATGGCATATCATATGATTTCTTCCTAGACTAGTTAAAATACTGAAATCCAGTATCTCCTAAAGTAGTGTGGGGCAGGTTATCAGAATCTTCTAAATGGTTTTTACAATTCAACAGAGACTCTCCCCTCCTTTTCTAAATGCACATTAAAATTCAGGAGTGGGTCGTTATTTTGAAGATAACCTCTTAGCCTCTTCAGTTTTTTTGTTTGTTTGTTTTATTTTTGAGTCAGAATCTCACTCTGTTACCCAAGCTGGAGTGCAGTGGCACAATCTCGGCTCACTGCAACCTCCATCTCCCTGGTTCAAGTGATTCTTCTGCCTCAGCCTCCCAAGTAGCTGGGACTACAAGCATGCGCCACCATACCCGGCAAATTTTTGTAATTTTTTAGTAGAGACAGGGTTTCACCATATTGACCAGGCTGATCTCGGAAATTAAGGGTTCTTCTGATTGTTTAGCACACAGGTCTAGAAATTTCCTGATGTACATTTCAAATTTCTTGGGCACACAAAAATGCATATCATTGGGCTTCATTCCCCGATATTTTGGTTTTCTTGTTTTGAGAATCCACATTTCACAAAACATCCTCCCACCCACAAGCCCCCTCAATGGTTTTTAAGCAGCTAGTCTAAGGAGCATGATTTGATAACCACCAATCATTGGGCGGTGGTTTCTAAACCTGGAAGATCATCAGAATTACCCAGCTTTTTTTTTTTTTTTTTTTTTGAGACAGAGTCTCGCTCTGTCACCCAGGCTGGAGTGCAGTGGCACAATCTCAGCTCATTGCAGCCTCTGCCTTCTGGGTTCAAATGATTCTCCTGCCTCAGCCTCCCGAGTAGCTGGGACTGCAGGCACCCACCACCACACCCGGTTAATTTTTTGTATTTCTAGTAGAGGCAGGGTTTCACTGCGTTAGCCAGGATGGTCTCGATCTCCTGATCTTGTGATCCACCAGCCTCGGCCTCCCAAAGTGCTGGGGTTACAGGCGTGAGCCACCACATCCGGCCTACCCAGGATATTTTTTTAAATACAAGTAAGTTTGCCTCATAACCTCGAGTTTTAAATTCTGTTTACCTGGTTGAATTCAGGGGATTGTGTGTAAATGTTATTTCTATTCTTCAGAAGTTATCCATGTCATTTTGACATGTAACTAAGTTTGGGAATCACTGTGAGTATTATAAGGATGTATTTTGTATCATTATATCCTCTAAATTATCTTTATAATAAAGTTGCTTAAATTGTATTTAGAGTACCCACCATAGGCAGACATGGAGCAAGTGGGATACAGAAAGTGGCCCTGGCGACCTTTAGAATGTGGACTATGTAGTGGGTCCTCAAATGAACAATTACAATGGAAAGTGATGCTCATTTTAATAGAGATATCACAAACCACTAAATATAGTGACCCTTTGTGTTCAAAGACTTATCAGAAAATATGAGCGATATATTTAACTGAATCTATTTAGAAAAGAACTTCCTCCTTAACAAAGGTAAGAGACACAAAAGGAATAATTATTAACTTTCTGCCATATGTTATGAATTATGCTAGGTGCTTTTCCTGCATTGCATTTAATCCTCACAACATCCCTTGAGATGGGCATTATAATCCCTCTTTTTCCAAAGAGGAAGCTGCAGCTCAGAGTGATTTGACCAAGGCTTTTCAATGAGAAAGTATATTATAGCCAGCATCTAACTCAGAATCTGTCTGACTCCAAAGCCTATGCATTTTCCTCTTTATCTGGCTAAGGTTTCCCAGTGGGATTATAATCCTGTGTATGCTGTGCACAGAGAGTTATTTGTTCTTCCCTCCCCTCCCCTAATGTACTCATAGTACATGTAAACGGATTGCCCTCTCCTCTGAGAAAATGTGGAAATATTTAGAAAATAAGTTATTTTTAGAATTCTAAATGGAGACTTAAAGATTTGAAAATGCTGAAACTATTGCTTACGGTAAGGTTGTGAAGTAGCTGTGAATTTCATTAAGCCATGTTTTACCTAGCCTTGAACTATTCCACCCTTCACACCTTTTCCTCACTATTTTCTCTCCTATGAGTAACTCTTAAATATAACATTTATATACTTTCATTGGGATAGAAGATATACTCCATCAACAAAATTTAAATGTGCAGTTGCAACAAATATATATACAGATAGATAGAGGGTACGTGTGTGTGTGTGTGTGTGTGTGTGTGTGTGTGTAGTTGCAACAAATATATATACGGATTGGTAGTACGTGTGTGTGTGTGTGTATGTGTATGTATGTGCATTGATTTAGGCAGAATTGCAGGAATTATATCATTCTCTCATTTGATAAGCAATTCTGGACATATGGGATATAGCAATAAATAAGACAGATACAGCTCCTTTCTTTGAATGGCTTGTAGTCTGGATAATTAAAAAAATTAAGAAATAATAAATAAAATTAAAATATACATGTATACACACACAAACGAATGGAGCAAGCATGAATGTTTTGATAGTGTAGAAACGGAACTTCCTCTTCTCTAATTGTTGCAAAAGTTGTCATGTTGGTGTTGGTTGCTGTAGTTATGTTTGTACTACTCTGGTTATAAAGTGGAACATTCAACTCTGGTTGTAAAGAAAATATCATTTCATGTCTTCTGGAGGTTAGTCAGAAAACCAAGTAAATAGTCCAAAAGATCTAAAGAACATATTGATTTATTTGAAAGCGACAAAAATTCAATATCATTCAGCATAAGAAATGTTTGAAATCACGTGGGAAAAAATTCTAGCTCCTGGGGTATCTCAAGAAAGAAAATATGATTGATTGATGCAGAGTTAATTACAAATTTAATTTTCTTATTGCCAGAGAAGGCATTTGTTGTCACTTTCATCATGCAGTAACTTAGGTGCTTTTTGTTATTTTTATTATAATAATGCATAAAGTTTTGTTCTGTTAATTTAATATTTTAAGGAAGAACCTGCAGTAAAATTCCCTACCGTGGAAGAATAATTTCAATGGTGGAATTTCAGCAAGTGTTTTTCTTAGCACTCTTTCTTCTCTAAGATTTATAAAATGTTAGTGTAACACAGAAGTGTGTGTATGAAAGAGCATGGGGTGGAGAGAGGAGAGAAAGGTGGGAGAAAGTGAGAAGAGAGAGACAGATAATTTTAAAAATGGTCTGACATCATTGAGTACTCATCTTTGTCTCAGTTTACTAAAGCCAGTGCTGCCTATTTGCAGTGAGATGGCACTAACAGCCTCAGAAGTGTGCCACGTGAAGCTGAAACACCATGCCTTTTAAATATCTGCTTCTATCTATGACAACCCATCTCATCTTACAATGAAAAGTCATGTCTCTTTTATGACCCTTTTCATTATAACCCTAAAAAAATTTTCCTGGTTTCCTCTGCTTAAAATTAAAACTGAGAAGCAAGTTGAACATTATTAGACAGGGAATCTTAAAAGGTAGAATGTCAAGAACATATAGGCAGAATTGAGGAGGTATTAGTTTCGTGCACATTGTCTAAGAGGTTTTGGGGGAATTTCTTTTCTTTTCCAATGTGTTTCAACGGGTTTTTGGGAAACAAATGGTATTTGGTTACATTAACAAGTTCTGAATGGTGATTTCTGAGATTTTGGTGCACCTATTGCCTGATCAGTATACACTGTACCCTGTGTGTAATCTTTTATCCCTTACTCCCCTCCTACCCTTTCCCCTGAGTCCCCAAAGTCCATTGCATTATTCTTTTGACTTTGCATCTTCATCGCTTAGCTCCCACTTATAAGTGAGAATATATGATGTTTGGTTTTCCATTCCAGAGTTAGTTCACTTAGAATAAGGATCTCCATCCATCCAGGTTGCTGTGAATGCCATTACTTTGTTCCTTTTTATGGCTGAGTAGTATTCCATGGCATATATATCATGATTTCTTTATCCAATTGTTGATCAATGGGCATTTGAAGTGGTTCCATATTTTTGCAACCGTGAATTGTGCTGCTGTAAACATGCATGTGCAGGTATCTTTTTCATGTAATGATTTATTTTCCTCTGGGTAGATACCTAGTAGTGGGATTGTTGGATCAAATGATAGTTCTATTTTACTTCTTTAAGGAATCTCAACACTGTTTTCCATAGTGGTTGTGCTAGCTAACATTCCCACCAGCAATGTGAAGGTGTTCCCTTTTCACCACATCCACTCCAACATCTATTTTTTCATTTTTTGATTTTTTGATCATGGTCATTCTTGCAGAAGTAAGGTGGTATTGCGCTGTGAGTTTGTTTTGTATTTCCCTGATCATTAATGATGTTGAGCATTTTTTCATATGTTTTTTGGCCATTTGTAAATCTTTTTCTGATAATTGTCTATGCATGTTCTTAGCCCACTTTTTGATGGAATTGTTTTTTTCTTGCTGATTTCTTGCTGATATGGACTAATATCCATAATCCACAAGATTAGATTACGGATATTAGTCCATTGTTGGATGTATAGATTGTGAAGATTTTCTCCCACTCTGTGGGTTGTTTACTGATTATTTCTTTTACTGTATACAAGGTTTTTAGTTTAATTAAGTTCCATCTATTTATCTTTGTTTTTGTTGCATTTGCTTTTGGGTTCTTGGTCATGAAGTCTTCGCCTAAGCCAATGTCTACAAGGGTTTTTCCCTTGTTATTTTCAATAATTTTTACAATTTCAGGTATTAGATTTAAGTCTTTGATCCATCTTGAGTTGATTTTTATATAATGTCAAATATTTGGATCCTATTTCGTTCTTCTGTATGTGGCTTGCCAATTATAGTAGCATCATTTGTTGAATAGGGTATCTTTTCCCCACTTTATGTTTCTCTTTGCTTTGACAAAGATCCATTGGCTGTAAGAATTTGACTTTATTTCTGGGTAGTTTATCTGTTCCATTCATCTATGTGCCTATTTTTATACCAGTACCATGCTGTTTTGGTGACTATGGTCTTATAGTACAGTTTAAAATCAGGGAATGCTTTCAACTTTTCCCTGTTCAGTATTATGTGGGCTGTGGGTTTGTCATACATGACTTTTATTACATTAAGGTATGCCCCTTGTATGCTGATTTTGCTGAGGGTTTTGATTATAAAGGATGGTGAAATTTGTCAAATGCTTTTTCTGCATCTATGGAGATTATCATGTTTTTTTTGTTTTTAATTCTGTGTATGTGGTGTATCACATTTATTGACTTGTGTATGTTGAACCGTCCCTGCATCCCTGGTATGAAACCCAGTTGATCATGGCGTATTGTCTTTTTGAAATACTGTTGGATTCAGCTGGGTAATATTTTGTTTCAGATTTTTGCATTGATATTCATCAGAGATATTGGTCTGTAGTTTCCTTTTTTTGTTATGTCCATTCCTGGTTTTAGAATTAGGGTGATACTGGCTTCATAGAATGGTATAAAGGGGATTCCCTTTTTCTCTATCTTGTGGAATAGTTGATAGAATTGGTACCAATTTTTCTTTGAATGTCTGATACAATTCAGCTGTGAATCCATGTTGTCATGAACTTGTTTTGTTGGCAATTTTTAAAATCACTCTTTCAGTCTCGTTAGTTGTTATTGGTCTGTTTCAAGTTTCTATTTCTTCCCGGTTTAATCTGAGAAAGTTGTATATTTCCAGGAATTTATCCATCTCCTCTACATTTTCTAGTTTATGTGCATAAAGGTGTTCATAGTAGACCTTGAGTGATCTTTTGTATTTCTGTGGTATCAGTTATAATATCTCCTGTTTCATTTCTAATTGAGTCTATTTGGATCTTCTCCCTCTTGTCTTGGTTAATCTTGCTACTAGTCTATCAATTTTATTTATCTTTACAAAAAGACCCAGCTTTTTGTTTCGTTTATCTTTTGTCTTTTTTGTTGTTGTTGTTTCAATCTCATTTAGTTCTGCTCTGATCTTTGTTATTTCTTTTCTTCTGCTGGGTTTGGGTTTGGTTGTTTTTTTTTTTTTTCTCTAGTTCCATGAGGTGTGTCCTTAGATTGTCTATTTGTGCTCTTTCAGACTTTTTGACATAGGCATTTATACTATGAACTTTCCTCTTAACACTGCTGTTGCTGTAGCCCAGAGGTTTTGAGAGGTTGTGTCACTATTATCATTCAGTTCAAAGAATTTTTTTTTTTTTTTGAGATGGAGTCTCGCTCTGTCATACAGGCTGGAGTGCAGTGGCATGATCTCAGCTCACTGCAAGCTCTGCCTCCTGGGTTCACACCATTCTTCTGCCTCAGCCTCCCAAGTAGCTGGGGAGTACTCCTCAGTACTCCCAAGTACAGGTGCCTGCCACAACGTCCAGCTAATTTTTTGCATCTTTTGTAGAGATGGGGCTTCACTGTGTTAGCCATGATGGTCTTGGTCTCCTGACCTCATGATCCTCCTGCCTTGGCCTCCCAAAGTGCTGGGATTACAGGCGTGAGCCACTGCTCCTGGCCCAGTTCAAAGAATTTTTAAATTTCCATCTTGATTTCATTGTTGACCGAATGATCATTCAAGAGTAGACTATTTAATCTCCATGTATTTGAGGGTTCCTTTTGGAGTTGATTTCCAATTATATTCCACAGTGGTCTGAGAGAGTGCTTGATATAATTTCAATTTTCTTAAACTTATTCAGACTTATTTTGTGACCTATCATATAATCTATCTTGGAGATGGTTCCATGCATTGATGAATACTATGTATATTCTGCAGTTGTTGGGTAGAATGTTTTATAAATATCCGTTGAGTCCATTTGTTCTAGGGTATAGTTTAAATTCATTGTTTCTTTGTTGACTTTTTGTCTTGGTGACCTGTCTGGTGCCGTCAGTGGAGAACTAAAATCCCCCGCTATTACTATGTTGCAGTCTATCTCATTTCTCTTTCTAGTAACTGTTTTATAAATTTCAGAGCTCCAGTGTTAGGCGTATATTTATTTTGGATTATGATACTTTCTGGTTGGACAAGTTCTTCTATCATTAAGTAATGTTCCTCTTTATCGTTTTTAACCGTTAGTGCTTTAAGTTTGTTTTGTCTGATACAAGAATAGCTTTCCTGCTTGCTTTTGATGTCCATTTACATGGAATATCTTTTTCCACCCCTTTACCTTAAATGTATGTGAATCCTTATGTGTTAGATGAGTCTCTTGAAGATAACAGATACTTGGTTGGTGAATTCTTATGCATTCTGCCATTCTGTATCTTTTATGTGGAGCATTTAGGCAATTCACATGTGTTGTTGTTTTATAGGTCCTGTGAGATTTATGCTTTAAGGAGGTTCAATTTTGGTGTATCTTGAGGATTTAGAGCTACTTTTAGTAGTGCTTGCAGTGTTGGCTTGGTAGTGGTGAATTCTCTCAGTATTTGTTTGTCTAAGGACTGTTATCTTTCCTTCATTTATGAAGCTTAGTTTCACTGGATACAAAATTCTTGGCTGATAATTGGTTTGTTTAAGGAGGCTTAAGATAGGACCTCAATTCCTTTTAGCTTGTAGGGTTTCTGCTAAGAAATCTGTTTATCTGATAGATTTTCCTTTGTAGGTTAACTGATGCTTTTGCCTCACAGCTCTTAAGAGTCTTTCTTTCATCTTGACTTTAGATAACCTGATGAATATGTGCCTAGATGATTATCTTTTTGAGGTAAATTTTTCAGGAGTTCTTTGAGCTTCTTGTATTTGGATATCTAGATCTCTAGCAAGGCCATGGAAGTTTTCCTTGATTATTCACTCAAATATGTTTTCCAAACTTTCAGATTTATTTTCTTCCTCAAGAACACCAGTTATTCTTAGGTTTGGTCATTTAACATAATTTGAAACTTCTTGGAGGCTTTGTTTATTTTATAAATTCGTTTTGTCTTTGTTGGACTGGGTTAATTTGAAAACCTTGTCTTTGAGTTCTGAAGTTTTGTTTGATTCTATTGCTGATACTTTCCTGTGTATTTTGCATTTCAGTGTGTCCTTCATTTCCAGAAGTTGTGAGTATTTTTTATTTATGCATCTATTTCACTAAAGATTTTCCCCTTCATATCTCGTATCTTTTTTTTTTCATTTCATTAAGTTGGACTTCATCTTTCCTTGGTGGCTCCTTGATTAGCTTAATAATCAGGCTTCTCAATTATTTTTCTGGCAATTCAGGGATTTCTACTTGGTTTGGATCCACTGATGGTGAGCTAGTGTGATCTTTGGGGGGTGTTCAAGTACCTTGTTTTTTCATATTACCAGAATTGTTTTTCTGATTTCTTCTCAGGCAGACTGTATCAGAGAAATGATCTGTGACTCCAGGGCTTCTGTTCAGATTCTTTTGTCCCACATGATGCTCCCTTAATGTAGTGCTCTCCCCTTTCCCCTAGGGGAGTGACTTCCTGAGAGCCAAACTGCAGTGATTGCTATTTTTCTTCTGGATCTAGCCACACTGCAGAGCTACCAGGCATTGGGTGTTACTGGGGAATGTCTGCATAGAGTCCTGTGATGTGAACTGTCTTCAGGTCTCTCAGCCATGGATACCAGCACCTGCTCCAATGGAGGTGGCAGGGAAGTGAGATGGACTCTATGAGAGCCCTTAGCTGTAATTTTGTTTATTGCACTAGTTTTGTGTTAGTTGGCTTCCAGCCAGGAGGTGGAGCTTTCAAGAGAGCATCAGCTGTGGTAGTACAGGGAGAATGAGGTGGTGGGCAGGACCCTAGGGCTCCCAAGAGATTATGTCCTTTGTCTTAGGAGTTTATTAACTGTCCCCCAGGGCCTGCAAGAGTGAACCACTTCCTTAGAAGTGTCTTGGTTTTGGAGGAATTTCTTAAAACCCCAAAAGACTCCTCATTAGCATGAAGTTCAATAAAACAAAAGTGATTGCTTTATCTTCATTATGATGTAGAAAACTTAGAATTACAGAAAAAAAATTAAATTAATTATATTTATCTAAAGCTCTTGGCCATGTCTTCACATATAACTTCTCACTGAGGAATGAGATTTGAGTATCCTGAAAGATGGGCTTAGCTAACAAATAGTCAACAGCTGGCAGACAGAGGTGACAGATATAATAACAAGAGAAATCATCCCATGTCTTGGGTGACCACTTGCCCAAAGTCACAAATAGATTATGATCAGTAAAATCAGAAGAGGAAGTCACTCCATGCAGAGAAGAAGTACAGAGGGTTAACAGAATGGATTCTGAAAAATAGTTTGTAAAATTCTCAGATGCGTACTCAGTCAGCTTTAGATCAGTTACAGGATCTTATCCAACACCTTCTTTTTCTTAGATGATGAAAACATGGCTTAGAACAGAATCGCCTACCAAAGGCATACAGCTAACTAGGGGTAGAGCTGGGATAGGAGAATAGATTATGGGATACCCAGCTTTGACCTTCACTGCTTCATGCTGTAGTGCCTAAGTTTAATGGTTTTGATGTTGCCTTTTCTCTTCACTCTCATTTAGAAAGGATCAATTGGGATTTGGCTTTATCATCTCTTACCAAGAAGAATGGATGGATACTGGGAGTGCTTGTCTCAGTGTGTCTCATTTACCACACCACCCTAAGTTAAAGAAGCAAGAGAGAAGTAGCCTCAGTAGAGTCCAAAACTTTTGGATGTAGAAAACAACTCAAATATCTCTCTTCCCTTCTCTGGAAGCACCTCAACAGTTACCAATAGAATGGGAAGCACTCACCCACACCCTGCATGATATATGTCCTTTCTTCCAGATGGTAATGCAAATTCTGAGTCCTCTACTCTCCTGGAGAATGTTTTCTCTATGTAGATCACAACACTGATAGTCCTCTGAGGCCTTGGTAGCAATGGAGACTCTTTGGTCCAGGATTCCAAACTAGTCCACAACTCCAACCCATAAATTGTGTCCAGAGCCTCTGCAACATTCACACCATTTGTGTTTTGCTAATTAAAATGGATTGAAGGTCTAGTACCAGAAGCCTTAGCCAGAGCAGTCCGACAAGAGAAAGAGATAAAGGGTATCCAAATCAGTAAAGAGGAAGTCAAACTGTGCCTGTCTATTGAAGATATGATCATTTACCTAGAAAACCCTGAGAACTCCTCCAGAAAGCTCCTAGAACTGATAAATGAATTCAGCAAAGTTCCAGACACAAGATTAATGTACACAAATCAGTAGCACTTCTATACATCAACAGTGACCAAGCGGAGAATCAAATCAAGAACTCAACCCCTTTTACAACAGCAGCCAAAAAATAAAATTCTTAGGCATATACCTAACAAAGGAGTCAAAAGACTTCTGTAAGGAAAACTACAAAACACTGCTAAAAGAAATCATAGACAACACAAACAAATGGAAACACATCCCATGATCATGGATGGGTAGAATCAATATTGTGAAAATGACCATACTGCCAAAGCAATCTAAAAGTTCAATGCAATCTCCATCAAAATATCACCATCATTCTTCACAGAATTAGAAAAAATAATCCTAAAATTCATATGGAACCAAAAAAGAGCCCTCATAGCCAAAGCAAGACTAAGCAAAAAGAACAAATCTGGAGACATCACACTACCTGATTTCAACCTATACTATAAGGCCATAGTCACCAAAACAGCATGGTACTGGTATAAAAATTGGCACATAGACCGATGGAACAGAATAGAGAACCCAGAAATAAACCCAAATACTTACAGCCATCTGATCTTTGACAAAGCAAACAAAAACTTAAAGTGGGGAAACAACTCCCTTTTCAACAAATGGTGCTGGGATAATTGGCTAGCCACATGCAGAAGAATGAAACTGAATTCCCATCTCTCACCTTACACAAAAATCAACTCAAGATGGATTAAGGACTTAAACCTAAGATCTGAAACTATAAAAATTCTAGAAGATGACACTGGAAAAACCCTTCTAGACATTGGCTTAGGCAAAGATTTCATGACCAAATACCTAAAATCAATTGCAATAAAAACAAAGATAAATTGCTGGGACCTAATTAAAGTAAAGTGCTTTTGCATGGCAAGAGGAACAGTCAGCAAAATAGACAGCCCACAGAGTGGGAGAAAATCTTCACAATCTATACATTTGACAAAAGGCTAATATTCAGAATCTACAACGAACTCAAATCAGTAAGAAAAAAAAATCCCTGGCCAGGTGCGATGGCTCAAGCCTGTAATCCCAGCACTTTGGGAGGTCGAGACGGGCGGATCACGAGGTCAGGAGATCGAGACTATCCTGGCTAACACAGTGAAACCCCGTCTCTACTAAAAAAAAAAAAAAATACAAAAAACTAGCCAGGCGAGGTGGCGGGCGCCTGTAGTCCCAGCTACTCAGGAGGCTGAGGCAGGAGAATGGCGTAAACACGGGAGGCGGAGCTTGCAATGAGCTGAGATCCGGCCACTGAGCTCCAGCCTGGGCGACAGAGCGAGACTCTGTCTCAAAGAAAAAAGAAAAAAAAAAATCCCATCAAAAAGTGGGCAAAGGACATCAATAGCAATTTTAAAAGAAGATATACAAATGGCCAAAAACATATGAAAAGATGCTCAAAAACATCACTAATTGATCCAGGAAATACAAATCAAAATCACAATGCAATTCTACCTTACTCTCGTAAAAATGGCCATAATCAGAGAATCAAAAACAATAGATGCTGGCATGGATGTGGTGAACAGGGAACACTTCTACATTGCTGTGGGAATGTGAACTAGTACAGCTGCTATGGAAAACAGTGTGGAGATTCCTTAAATAACTAAAAATAGAACTACCATTTGATCCAGCAATCCCAATACTGGGTATCTACCCAGGGGAAAAGAAGTCATTATTCATAAAACATACTTGCACATGCATGTTTATAGCAGCACAATTCACAATAGCAAAATTGTGGAACAAACCCAAATGCCATCAATCAACCAGTGGAAAAAGAAACTCTGGGCTGGGGCACGGTGGCTCATGCCCATAATCCCAGCATGTTGGGAGGCCAAGGCGGGCGAATCACGAGGTCAGGAGTTCAAGACCTGCCTGGCTAAGATGGTGAAATCCCATCTCTACTAAAAATACAAAAATTAGCCAGGTGTGGCAGTGTGTACCTGTAATCCCAGCTACTCGGGAGGCTGAGGCAAGGAATTGCTTGAACCTGGGAGGCGGAGGATGCAGTGAGCCGAGATTGTGTCACTGCACTCCAGCCTGGGTGACAGAGTGAGGGTCCATCTCAAAAAACAAAAAAAAAGAAACAGATATATACTGATACACAGACACACACACACACACACACACACACACACACAATGGAATACTACTCAGCCATTAAAAGGAATGAATTAACAGCATTTGCAATGACCTGGATGTGATTAGAGACTATTATTCTAAGTGAAGTAACTCAGGAATGGAAAACCAAACACTGTATGTTCTCACTGATATGTGGGAGCTAAGCTATGAGGGTGCAAAGGCATAAGAATGATACAGTGGCCTTTCGAGACTTGGGGGGAAGAGTATGAGGGGGACCAGGGATAAAAGACAACAAATATGGTGCAGTATACACTGCTTGGGTGATGGGTACACCAGGTTCTCACAAATCTCCACTAAAGAACTTACTCATGTAACCAAATGCCACCTGTACCCCAGTAACTTATGGAAAAATAAAATTTAAAAAAAAGAAGTGCTGCCATTTTGTTATATTAGGAACTTGGGAAGGACTAGCTCCTCCTTTGACTAATACCGGGGTAATTATACTGCAAGTTAATGTGAGACTTTTTTTTTTTTGAGACGGAGTCTCTCTCTGTCACCCAGGTGCCCGCCAGAGTGCAGTGGTGTGATCTCTGATCACTGCAAGCTCCGCCGCCCGGGTTCACACCATTCTCCTGCCTCAGCCTCCCAAGTAGCTGGGTCTACAGGTGCCCGCCAGCACGCCCAGTTAATTTTTTTGTATTTTCAGTAGAGACGGGGTTTCACCGTGTTAGCTAGGATGGTCTCTATCTCCTTACTTCGTGATCCTCCTGCCTTGGCCTCCCAAAGTGCTGGGATTACAGGCATAAGCCACTGCGCCTAGCAGAGACTTTTTTAACTGACAGAAAATATTGTATTTACCATGTACAACATATTGTTCTGAAATACATATACATTGCAGAATGACTTACACAAGTTAATATATGCATTACCTGGCATAGATACCGTTTTCAACACTTTACATCCACTCTCTTACACTTTCCAATGACACAATATATTGTAAACTACAGTCACCATGTTGTACAATGGGTTTCTTGAACTTATTATAAGTTAATTTGAAATGTGGAAAGATAGTGTGTCTTAGATTCACAGTGAGAAAATTATTCAATATTTTCTGTTGTTATAAAATAATTATTCATCATATACATTTATTCTAGTATTCCTTATCTCATTTGAACCTGATGATAATCCTTAGAAATTGTCACAGTAGATGTAAGTATTTATATTTTTATCCCGAGGATTCTGGCTTAGAGAGTTTAAGCAATCTGCTCAAGAGCTATAGCTACCCATGGGAAAGCTAAAGCTAAAACTCAACTTTCAATTCTGGTCTAGTGGGCTTCCTATAACAAGTAGTCTAAAACTCAGTGTTTTTAACCTGGGGATTGACCCAGATGATCTTAAAGTTGCCCTCAGCTTGAGTAAACTTTAGGCAGACTTCTTTTTGATTATAGGCCTCTGACCTCCCTTTGCTTACAGAATTTACTTTAGAAAACCTGTCATTGCACATTCTTTCTCATCCTTTTGAGATATATGTAAAATCTGCTACCCTCTTGACAGTTTTACAACCCAGACTGTCTTTCTCAAGAACCTGGAGCCACCCCTTTGAAATGTAACCAAGGACAATAGCACCCCTATCTCCTGGTCTCTGTGTAGGGTAGCAATCTACTTGTTGCCAAGTAGCAGACACAGATGGACTAATCACAGAGGAAAACATTCCTGCAAACTCAGGAATAACTCTATTTACTTGACACATTCCATTTATCACCCTCCCTTCCAATATCCTCCAGTACTTTTCTACTAGCTAAGCCCAGTTCTTAAAAACCCCCTGCCTTTTGTTTCAGAAAAGTTGAGTTCAATCTCTCCCCTCTGTTGCAATAGTCTTGACAAAAGTCTTCCTTGTTTAACTTTGTCCTGTGCAATTTTTTATTGACAGGACCATGTTCCCTGGGAGACTGTGAGAACTCTTCAAATCCAAATAAGCACCAAGCATTTTATATCAGAGAAATAAAAGCATTTAAATTATATATGTGTATGTGTATATACATATACAACAATGTTAGTATATAAACATATACGTTGCAATTATCACTTTTAAATACAAATTGATTTGAAAGCATTATAAAAGTTTAAAACAGCTTTTACACATTTTATATTTTCTCAATAAATGTAACAATTCTATGGAAATCTTTGAAATCTTCATTTCCAAACAATTTCCAAACAATTCTGTGGAAATCTTGAAATATTTGGAAACCTTTGAAATTTAGAGATGTTACATTTATCTTTTTGAGTAATAGAAGTCAGATAATTTTCTTTGTGTCTATTCAGCATAAAGATGTAAACCTAAGTACTATCAATTAGGGAACTATGTCACAGATACATTGCTATGCAAACTGCTGCTTCTACTAAATTTAAGCCATCTCAGAGCAAAATATGAATTCTTGGTAACCCTAGAAAAACTCTTTAGTGACAGATAAAGAACTGAATAGACACTACCTTATTTAACCACTCTTTTTAATTTATACCATTGTTTTCTGAAGATGCTAAGTATAAAAATATGTATCAGCAGGAGAGAACATGGCCTCATATATAATATCATTTTATTGATTTTTTTCCAACATTTTATTTCAAACTTGTTCTTCTCCGGAAGAGCTCTTATTCCAAGGGGATATATGAAGTGAGAGATCCACCACATTGACTTCCTTAACTGAGATTTCTCTGATCATTCTCTCCTTTAGGCTTATTTTCTTACAAAATAACTCATTATAGTTTGCCATAGTTTAGGAACTTGCTTTTTGAAAAATCTATTTTTTGACAGAATCTAAAACACTTGAAAGGGATGAAGACAAAAACAAAAACACTTGAATCTTGATTTAACAAAAGATGAAAACAGCAGAGCTTGGGATTTCCCTCCTCTACTAAACCTGCTATCATTCTTGGTGATGTCACCAATCACAAAGAAGTCATCAAGCACTGTGGTTTCTCATGCCTACCCATCTTTTCCCCTACACCGTCCTTTGCCACACACTTTTATTGTCATCATCAATAACTAGAGTAGCACCTCTGAAATCTCAATGGCAAGCTAACACTGCTGTTCTCCTCCTTACTATATCATCTTAATTGCTATAACTCTTTAGTTATATTGACTCTTGTTCACTGACTACCAATTTTTCCCTATCTCATCCAGTTTTGTGACTTTATGTACTATCTACCTACCGATGACTCCCAAATTTCTACTTTAGTCTACATGTGAAGCTACTGTGGGAGGACATTCTTAAGATTCTTAAATGCCCTTTTTCAGAAAAAGAGTCTATTTAGAGTTTTCTAGGTAAGCGCCTATCTAGACACTGGCTTAGCAATACCTTTTGGAAAGGGTCTCATGGCCACACACGTGACTTGATGTTTACTTGCAGGCCTCATTTGATTGATACTTTTTTTACCAGCTAGGAGACTGGGTGAAAGGTGATTTCTTCTCCAATCCAGCAAGTCCTGGTACTTCTATACTCTTCATAGTTTTGGCTTGCAAACTGAACAGTGTCTTATAGTTTCTTTCTTTCTTCTTGTATCTTATCATACACTAACAGAAGCAACCTGTCACATTCAGTATTCTGTCTATAAATCTCTTTTGTCAGAGCTATGTATTCTTTAGGTATTGCCATGGATTGAATGTTTGTATAGCCCACAAAATTGACATGTTCAAACCTTAATTCCCAATGTGACGTATTTGGAGGTGGGAGGTAATTAAGTTACAAGGGTGGATTCCTCATGAATAAGATGGGTGCCCTTACAAAAAGAGACACAAAAGAGATCATCTCTTTCTGCCATGTGAGAATAGAGTAAGAAGGTCTTCATCTGCAAACTAGGAAGAGGACTCCCATCAGGAACCAAATAAGCTGGCACCGTGATCTTGGACTTTACAGCCTCCAGAAGAGAGAGAAATAAGTTTCTCTTGTTCAGGCTACTTGGTCCATGGCATTTTTATCATAACATCCTAAACTGACTAAGGCAGGTATATTCTCTATCTTTTAAGTTACCACAGGCAACAGTTATGCTAATTGTACAGGAATTACATAATACAGATGTCCATTCTCCAGCCTCCCATAACAATTTCCTCACTACTTTTCCAGCCTCCTCTAATAGTTTCATAATTCATTCTCTATCATTGACCCACCACCTGGTCTTAAAGCCAATACCATATTTTCATGTCTATATCAGAGCTGAAATTTACCTCTAGGTACCAATTTTGCTATCAGCTAACTATTTATAGATTTTACAAATCACACTAAGATTCAGTGGCTTAAACTGAAATTTATTTTTCTCACGATTCTTGGATTATCTGCAAAGTTTTCTGTTGGGCTATCATGTGGTTACAATGTGCTGGCAGCTTGTCTGTGGTTGCAGGGAGTAAGAGTATGATGCTGGCTGTTGGCTGAGCCCTCTTCATGTGCTCTCTTGTCATTCAGTAGGCTATCCTGCCTTTCCTTAGATAGTGGTGGAAGTAGTTAAGAAGGGTAAAGCCTAAATCTGCACAGTCTCTTGAGGCCTGTGTTCCACAACTTACACATCTTTACTTTCACTACATTATATTGGCCAAGCAAGTCACAAGACCAATACAGATTCAAGATATATACAGAAATAGACTCCTCTTTATGGAAAGAGCTGCAGAGAATGTGTGGCCATATTTAATCTACCACACTTGATGACCAACAATGCAATAGAATACATGAGTGTAAATAATAGTTTCAGGTGATGAAGTCCATTTGGCTTTGCAAAAGCGTATAACATTGGCTTTGACTGGATATTCATGAATTCAAATCATCATTTTGCTCTTTCCTTGTATGTGACTCTGAGCAATCAACTTTGCTGTATTCTCAGTTTTCTTGTTTGTCAAATACAGATAATTTCTACTTCTTTAAATAAAATTATATATAAAGTGTCCTCAAAACATTAAGTAGCTAATATCATTATTGAAGCAATTCTTAACAGAGCAAAGGAGGAAAAAATAATTTCCAACAGGGAAGTTTGCATCATAAAGATGAGAATGAACTTTCCATGAAGAATAGGAAGAGTACACAGGATGCAGAGGAACAAAGAGGAGCAGGTAGGGCAGGGCCATCTAGTATAGAGCAATAATAGTTAAAGCTTATGAAACAGTAATTTTGCCAATAATTTTACATTTATATTATATATATATATATAATCTGAATCTTCACATTTACACTATGGAGATGGTTATTATTTTACCAATTAAATTAGTTTGCAGAGTTTTCTCAAGCTCGTAAAGATAGTAATTGGCTGAAGTGGGCTGGCATTCCAGGTGTGTCTTACTCTAAAACAAGTACAGTAATTATTCTATTCTGCTATGCTGGGTGAGAATGTATGTTATTGTGGGAATTTCTGGGGCACAAGTCCAATTAGAATCAGTTATAAGAGAGGAGTGAGAAATAAGGTTGAAAATAAGGCTGACTGGGGTCAGTCTAGCAAGATGAGTTTTCATCTGTGATGGTAGTTCTAAGTCTCCTCAGCTAGAGACCACCCATTTGTCCTCAATTCTGTTTGACAAATGTTTATTGGGTGCTCACCATGTACCATGCACTTTATTAGTTCCCTGCATACAAAATTTACAGTGTGATGAATGAGAAGGACATGGTCACAGATATACATTAAAGTTGAGGTTTTCGAGTAGCAAAGATTTGCAATAGTCCAAGTGAGAGATTCCAAGGACCAAAGCTAAAAAGTGTTGGTGTATAGATAAAACAGTGGGGGTCAAACTAAGAAAGATTTAGGAGGACTTAAGAGATTGGATATATATTATGAAGGAGAAAAATTCAAGAATAAAATTGAGATGTTTTTGCTTGGGGTACATGAATGTATGGTGTTTTTCCTGAAAGCAGGAAAAAGTGTAGGCTGAGAGGCATGATTTGGTTTGAATTTATTTCTGGACAATATCAAATATCTGCACAGATGCATCCAGGTGGAGAAGTACAGCAAGCATTTGAGAACATTAAGGCTAAGTGCTGAGTGTGTAGTCTAAGAATTATCATCCTATAACATGTTAGTTAAACCCAAGCCCTCTAAAGCTGTGACCTAGACACCTAGGCATAATCACACAACTTCTTTGCCTAGTGTAAAGGAGGGATACAAAACTATAAGTATTCAGGGAGTGGATGCCTACTGGTTGTTTCACACAGAACCAGATTGATGCAAAGTAGACAAATCCCAAAAGTGGGGCTTAGCCTGAGAGGGTTCTTGGCTTTGCCCAGGAAAAAATTCAAGGGCAAGCCTGAGGTATTAGATTGTAATCTTTTATCGAATGGTACTACTCCTTGCAGGGCAGGGATAACTCATAGGCAGTGCTCCCAGAGTCAGCAAGATATGGGTGCCTGGCGCTGAACCCTTTATACTCATGTAAACCCACTTTCAATTACATGCAAATTAAAAGGTAGGTCAACGTAAATTGAGAGGCAGGTTGTTTAGAATTTTATAGGAAAGGGGCAGTTACTTCTAGGTTTTTGCCATGGCATTTTCAAACTGTCATGGTATGGGTGGGCCTGTCTTATGCTAATGAGCAAAGAGGGAAGCTAGGGATAGATTTCATCACCATCTGCTGGTTCCTGCAGGTTTCTTTACTTTGCCCTGTCTGGACCAGATTCTGTTTTGGTCAGCAGTGTTGTGACCAGAAAACAAGTCCTCCCAATCTCCTTCCTCAAAAATATCATATGTAATTTAGTTATGTAAATTAAGTAAGTTAATTAAATTATTCCTGATTTTGGCATCTAATTTTTTTTTTTTTTTTTTTTTTTTGAGACAGGGTCTCACTCTGTTACTCAAGCTGAGTGCTATACTGTGATTATGGCTCACTGCAGCCTCAACTTCTTGGGCTCAAGAAATTCTCCTATCTTAGCCTCCTGAGTAGCTAGGATTAGCAGGTGCATACCACCACACCCGGCTAATTTTTATTTGTACAAATGGGGTCTCACTATGTTGCCCAGGTTGGTCTCAAACTCCTAAATTCAAGTGATTCTCCCACCTTGGTCTCCCAAAGTACTGGGATTACGGGTATGATCCACCATGCCTGGCCCCTGTCATCTAAATTTTAAGTTACATAGTTCTCAGATCAACTATCACACTTACCTTTAGGTTTCTGTTGGTGACAAATTGAAAAGATAATTCAGAAGCTCAGGTTCCTGTCCACATCCTACTGTTATGGGCTTCCCAAGGTCATGTTATATTAGCAGGTAACATGTAAATTGGAAACATCCTCAACAGTGCCTCATAAACTCCACAAAGGTTTATTTCTTCTATTGTGCTTAATATCATGAAGCATTTTTTGTAAATTCCACTTTTATTAGGGCAGTCTCCTTAGGCAATAGCAAAGAAGCTTAAGTTCCTTTAATTTGTCATCCAAATCATATATCTTCTATAAATATAAATATTTAGGGTTTTTTTTCTCAGATGGCAGGTCTGAAATGAATTTTATCCCAATTTTATTGGAAAAGTTTTATCTCTCCCAAATTCAGGTACCAAATTCAGTAAAACAAAACTACTAACTTTTAGGCCTACATTATGAGTTTCCCAAAATTTCCTCCTTTACCTTATAAAAGAAAGGGGCATAGAAATAGATTTATCTCAAAATGCTCTAAATTTTATTTAATTCATAATAGTTATGAAAGCTCTTGTCTACCAAACTTAACACATATTTTTTAATCTAAAAAAATCAAAAGTTTATCTTTCTAGTAAATATGTAAATATAAATTATCTTTTAATGATTGAAAAACTTTTCAAATTAAAAAAAGATTATTTTTATTTCACCTTAAATATGGGTACAATAACCATCACCAATGGGATTTACTTCCATGACTCTAGATTCTTAAAACTTTTTCTTTTTTATTCATTTAAAGTCTGAAAAATTATTAGCAGTGTGAGCCAAGAGTATGTATGTAATCAAAGATCTATTACTTATTTCAGTCTTACTTTAAATTCATTAGCCAAGTCATATCCATCGTGTCTAAGAGTGATAGCAGCAATAGAAAAATTTGTGAAATCCATGGTTGATTTAATTGTAAAGTGCCCACTAAGCTTAATGGTTTCCCCTGCCATAAAATCTCTTCTATTGGCAAAATACCCTTAGCACATTTCAGCTAGTTGTTCCACTAGATAATGTGGACATCAAGCTTACCTTAACCTGCAACGCACTAACTTATCCTGTGTATTCAGGGTAATTGCCAGACTTTCTAATGTTTAAATCACCAACCTCCCATAGATCATCTTTCCCTGAAAATAACACTCAAAAACCTTCCAAAAGAGGCAAACTTAGGCTACTTTGGAGAAACTTCTAGAAGGAATAGCCAACCCTCTCTTGATGCATACAGTAAGACAGGACAATTGGAAAAGGTATTTTGAAACTGGCAGATATAACACATGATACAAATTTTGTCTGGATGCCCATCAATTTTAAAATTACATTTATTACTTAGAGTTATGGTTAATTACTTAGGAATTAATTACTTCTTAGCTAGCCAAAGAAAAAAACGTGTACTATAGCAAATATTTCTTGTTGCACCTAAACTGGTAGAGGTCAAGTAGAACAGTAAATGATTACCTTACAAAAAACAACATCAAGAAAAGCCACCAATTTTCTGTGAAACAGACCTGGTTAGATTCTGGAACATGTTTTTATAATCTATAGCCTGAGTTTTATCATTTTGCTCTTTGCTGACATTATTTTTTACAAAGAGCAATATTGGATTCAGCAATTTTGTAGGAGAAGAAAGGTAATCATATCATATCTGAAGCTGGTAGAGCAAACTTTGTCTTGAGAAATGATTATTGATGAAGATACTTGTGCTTGGTGTGATGAGGTCTGAAACTAGAGTGCCATGGTTTGAGGGGTCACTAAGAGTCAAAAAGTGTCATTTTAAAGGAATGCGAGAGGTACAGAAAAATCTAGAGATGGTTTAACATCTGAGAAAGTTCTTCATATTTGGGAGAGACTAACACATTTGTACACCCAAAGGAAAGAGAGAGAGTGAAGCAATGGGGGAAGGGTGGAAAAAAATCAATGGAGCAAGCTTATTTTTTATTTTATTTTATTTTTTTGAGATGGAGTCTTGCTCTTGTCACCCAGGCTGGGGTGCAATAGTGATTCTCCTGCCTCAGCCTCCTGAGTAGCTGGAACTACAGGCACAGGCCACCACGCCCAGCTAATTTTTGTATTTTTAGTAAAGACTGGGTTTCACCATGTTGAGCAGGCTGGTCTCAAACTCCAGACCTCAGGTGATCCGCCCACCTCAGCCTCTCAAAGTGCTGGGATTACAGGCATGAGTCACCGCGTCTGACATGGAGCAAGCATATTTAGTATGTGGGTGATAAAGGTGGACATGCTACCCAGTGCTTAGTTGAGGGATCTGCCATCAATAGAGAGGATCACATTTGATAATACAAGAGATAAAAATGTCTAAATAATAGACAGTGTGCTTCAGGATTCCTTTGAACACCTTCAAATAAGCCATGAGTGAGTTATAATTATTGTTTTTATTCTTCAGGTAGTTTGAGGCTTTAGCTTGATGTAAGCTCTCATGGTAAAGGTAGGGGGAAAAAAGCATGATTTTACACTTCAGGAATTCCAACTTATCTCTCCAGTAATAGGGACACACATTTCATCATTTCTGTTATTTAAGAACTCTGTAAATGATCATTACTTGGAATTTCCACTATCTTTATCATCCCAAACTTCAGGAAAGATGAAGAGTGCCAAGGGAATTTTAAAACTATAATTAACAAAGCTCTCAGAAAACTCAAACTGTCAAGGCCAAGGTACTATTGATAGCCTTGATGACAACAAATCAATCCTCCCTAATATCCACAAGTTATCTCCTTTTGAATGAATACCAGACCTATCTTAGAAATTTGAGAATTACTTTCAATCCTAGATTCCACTCCATCACGAGCTGATAAAAAGATACTGGCAAAATTCTTTAAAACTTACAGATGAATTATGTTGACCCTCCTACTCTCTAGCATTTCTGTCATCTGGAGGGACCTTGATCATTTTAATATCCCATAGAATGTCATGCTGATCTGTGACATTGATGGCATTATGCTAATTAAATTCAGTGGAGTTATTCAATCATAATTCAATAATTAAGGTGCTTATTAATCATTTTTTTCAAAAATAATCTTCAAAGATGATTGTACTTTTACCCATTCGTTCCTAGATCTATACATTCTAACTATGAGAATACAAATATACTCACACACATATATACAAATATATATACACAGTACATATATATACAAATGTGTATATATGTGTGTGTGTGGGGGGGTGTTCCAATGTGTGTAATAAAAGCCCAACCTTGAAAGGAGTTATGTACTAGTGAGCAATGTAACTGAACCTATGGAAGGCCATTTTATGACACTATCAAGCCAGCTGCTTCTGGATAATGTGGTATGGAATAATTTTGAGGGTTAGGCTTATTAACGTATATTTTTTAACCTCAAAGCAGCCCTTTGATTGGCGGTGATATTGATAGATAAGGCTTTCCATGAGTACACACATGCTGCTGCTGACAGAGAATGTGAACTCATCCCAGAATATTAATCTATTCATGTGATACAAAACATGACCCCTTGATGATGGAAGTGGTCCAGTATAACCAAATAGCCACCATTTTGCTGGCTATCCCCACTGAGAAATAATGCCATATTAAAGACTCAGCATTGGCCTCTGCTTTTGACAGATGGGCAACACAGGAGAATAAGCAGCAGCTCAACTTTAGTGAGTTGAGGAACATATTGTTGAGCTATATACCTTCTCCAAAATCTACAGAAGCTCATCAAGCATCTTTTTGTGATGAGCAGCAAAATACCACTTATTCTCTTTAGATGGAAAAGCTAAATAGAACACAAATCGTGGACCCCTAGAAACAGATAATGTAATAAGCCTCTGAAATTTCTTCCACATTGTGGTTCAAATATGTCTTACTAAGGCATTCAGAGCACTTGCTACATCTTGTTCAGCAATTTTAAGTGGCACAATACTATCAATGTTACAGATCAGCAGGACATTCTATGGGATATTAAGATGATCAAAGTCCCTTCAGATGATAGACATGTTAGAGAGTAGGAGGGTGAACATAATTCAATGTAGAGTAGGAGCTCAACATAATAAAAATATACTGTTATTCCTGCCATTGAATGAAAATTGCTTCTGATTTTCCTCACTGATTGAAATGAAAAACAAAAACAATAAAATAAAGATTGTAGATCAATCACTACAAGAAACTGTGTTTATTTGCTCTAATATAAGTAGCACATCTGGAACTGCAGCTGCAATTGGCATCATCACTGAATAAGTTTGGGATAATTAGTTTTCATTTTCCACAACCCATCTGGCTTTGGCATTAGCCAAATGGGTAAGTTTAAATAAGGATGTAGTAGGAATCAGTATCACTGTATCAGTTAAATATTTGATGGTGACATCAATCTTGGCAGTTACACAAAAGATAAGGTTCTATTTTGGGTTTATTATCTTTGTTAGAAGAATCAGTGTCAGGACTTATGTTTAGTCCTTCCTACCATTTAGCCTTCATCTCATGGATCAGGGGTTCTAATAGTTTCAAAGTGTATCTGTTTTCACTATACATTCTGAGACTTGAGAAATACAGTAATTACAGGACTTATTTTACCTGAAAATCAGCCAAGACTTCATTATCACCTGACAATCATAAGGTCTCATTCTGACCAGAAAATCATGGTAATGCTTCAGGTCTCCAGAAATCAGTGTAAGTTCATAGGTGGTATCTCACAATTCCAAAGTCTTAGAATTTTATGATTGGGAGATTTTCCATAGATTTTGCGTAATATATTCATCTAACATTCCTATATTGCTAAGTCTTCAGATTCCTTCCTGTATGATGCCAGGAATGTTCTAGACTTTATCTTATTAACTTGGTTATCTTTCAGTCCCAGGCTTCAATGACCGAAGCTATCAGAATATTTAGATGACTCACTGAGGCTTAAACACACATATTAGATCCTAAATACCTTATGAATTTACCTTTATTGATGAAGATTTGACCCAACTGAGCATATTTCCTCACTCTTGGTTTATCATCTTTCAAACATACTCCTACTCATATGCCCAATGCTCCTGACAATACAGATATTGAAATCTTGTGACAATGAAGACCTCCTCCTTGCAAAGCAAGATTTTTACTTCCTAGGACTATGTTGGTATGTAATTAATGAGGACACAAAGGTAATAAGAAATCAGTGTGGGTATGGAAAAGATCATCAATAGCTCCTAAGACAACTGCCTGTCATGTAATAACTGAAGGCTTTAATTCAGTGGGGGGCTGATACAGGGACAAGGCTGCTTCCCCAACAAGGGAATTTTACAGGTAGTTGGAGATCAAAGATCTCAATGTCTGTCCACAATTTTCCCAAATGGCCCCGACCCAAAACTCAAGGTCCCACTTATTTCCACGTGTCCTTCCTTTAAAATGAGAGATCCAGCAAGACTGAACATTTAACTGGAGCTACAACTCTGTACTCCTTACATTTACACTTCTAGCTATGCAACCTCAGGAGAGGTTCCAGTCTCCCACATGTATTCTTAATTATATGTTTATGTCTCTTAATTTCTGTTTATGCTCTCTGCTGCCCAAATTGATAAACAACTGATTCCATAGTTGTTGCATTTTTATGTATTATTTACAAAATAACTAAATTCCTCAGCCATTCCAATCAGGTCTTGCCCCTCACCTCTACTTTATCTTATGCTATCAGGCATGATCATGTGAGAAGGAGATTCCAGCACACACCGTGTATTACACATGTCCCTTTAATCCTGGCAAACAGGTTATCTCTGAGTTCCTTTAAATACAAACCATACAATTCCAGTCACCCATCTTAAAGGTGCATTTCTTAGGGAAGCTCATGGTACAAATTATTATATCAGTCCGGTTCCCAACAGGAACCTGGAGTATTTACAATACAAAGATCTTTCAGGATGTAGTGGAACTCCAAAGTGTAGCGCAGAATGGTGGGGTTAGTAAAAGCTGTTATCTGTTGGCTTCAAATGATAAGAGGAAGGAACAGTCACCAATACCAAGAAAGAAGATGTTGGGAGAAGGGGTTAACCTAAGAGCACCTGCAGTCAAGGAACACAGCCTTCCTGAAGTAACCTTGAAGGGAAGAAGGCAGGAGAATAACTGTGCTAACCACAACTTCTCATCTCTTGTTGGTACTCCCCACTGACCAAACTCAACTGGAAGCTAGAAGACAAGGTGAACCACCAATTTAGTCCATACAGTCAGTCCCCTGGGATAGAAGGCAGGGAAGGAGAAGATAAAGACAAGATCTGGAGAGGAAAAGAGATGAGGTCTGGTTCACTCCTATTACAGAAATTCTCCTGTGCTCCTATTTCAGCTCTGTTGGCAACTAAAATCATTATTGGTGGCTTCCATGAAATCCTCACACTTTCAGATTTCTTGGAAGAGACCTTTCTGATCTTTCCTTTTGCAGCTCTCCCAGTGGTTGTCTAAGCCTCAAATTCTTTATATTAATTTTCTTTCCACTAATATACCTAAAATAGCTTCCTCTTTCCCGACCAAATCGGACTGATCCAAGAACATTCATTGCCTCCCTTAAAAGGAGCTCTATAGCCAAAAAGTAAGTGATCAGAGAGAAACAAACCCAACATGTCTTTCTATAGTTCCTCTGGTTAGAAAAATGAGAGCTGACCAGAAAAAGAAAGTGTTTTTCTTCTGCTTCCTTGGAGACTCATGCTATTGAATGAAAGCTCATGAGGGTCTGTAGTAACATTTAGCCATATGTAAGAACATAGCATGTTAAGACAAATACATGTAGATATGTATATTTAACACAGACAGACAGAATAGAGGCTTGTTAAAGTAAAATTTCTATAAAGGAGTGTCACTTTTTAACTCTTCCTTTTTTTGGGCACCAAAATCTAGACTGCTGCAAGTATACAGGAAAAAAAAAAAAAAAACCCAGAATGGAAATGGATCTTCCAGACCTGGAGAGGTTTATTAACTTAAGACAGATGTATAGTAATGACTGGAATTAATCATCTGTAGGTTACTCTACAATTAATTTTGTCATAAATGTAGACACAAATAAGGACAAACCTTCCATCAATTCTAAGGAAAATTGTGACAACTTTTAAGCCTGTCTCCAGTTCAGTCCATGTTGCTTTTCCTTCTAAACCTGATGACACTCTTGTCTACCACAGACTTCTTTTCTCTTACTGATTGATACTTACATATTGTTTTCTCATATAAAGACTTTTTCTTTCAGGTCCTACACATGTATTTGCTCAAATATAGTTTAACTATATAGCCTTTATCGATGATTTTCTGGGGGTGAATGATAGCAGTAGCAAACTCTTGGGCACTTACATGCCTAGCATTCCATTAACTACATTAAGAACTGAACTCTCACAACAACTATATGAGTTAGTTTATTATCTTTTTATTATTTCTAACTTATACATGACAAAATGGAAGCTTAGGGCTCCTGCCTATATTCGCAAGTTGGAATGAAAACGTATAAACACAAGTCTGATTGTTCCTAAAGTCAATGTTCTTTTTCAGTTTCATTTTGTTTTTAATTGACCTATCATTCTTATCCCTTATATTCTGCCCCTTCTTCCAAGCAAATATGCAACCTATTACTGGGAAATACTTTTTCTCTTTGCTTTCAATTTGAAGTTGCACTTTTATGTTTCTCTCGCCACTGTGAACTGAAAATCCTGCTTCCTGTGTCTTTTCTGCTATGTGATTCTGTGTTACAGTGAGAGAAAAGATGACATTCCACTCATTTTGTCAGGAAGAATAACTTACTGATAGGAGTAAAAGCTGAGAAGAGTTCTCACGTTAGGAAACACTTGGAAGCGTTCCTATTTCCTATGTATCATTGTGAAACTTTCCTGCAGAAAAAAACTATTTTGTGTCCTCTTTTTCTGGACATTATGGGCTGAGTTTTTTACCATCCAAATCTGTAACCTTTTCAAACATGATTAACAGCCATATCCTATTTGCATGGGCCATGTGAATTCACAGTTAACAATGACGACTGTCATTTGCTTAGGGCTTAAGTATTCAAAGGCCTGCTGCTTCCACCTTAACTTACTCATTTCTAGAAACTGCTTTTACCCTCAACACTTGCTTTCCAGGAAGGGAACATCTCCACATTCATCTTTTGCCTTTCTCTTATTCATCACAAAGAGTAGTTATGGCCTAAAATAAAGATAAAGCCTATCCAGTTATGAACACATACTTTATTTTAGCAACTAAAAATGTTCTCCACAGATTATTCCTTTAATCCAAAGATCTTTAAAGTGTTTATAAAGGACAACAAACTAAGCTTTGCTACATATTCATATATCTTACAACCTGCTCCAAATCCAAAGCACCTTTTTACAAGGTTTTGAAACATTCAAGGTGAGCTTTTAATTCCACTGAAAACCAAAGAAAAATAGGCTGTACCATCATGCCACTTATCGACAGAGGTGAAAAGTAAATGTCCTCTGAAGTGTACCTGGAGTCTATTTCAGTAATTATCTGAAGCCTTCTAAAGATTAAGAGACAGGCCCTTCCTTTCTAGCCAACAGAAGGTCATAGAGCTGTACCCTGCCATGTGCCTGTTTTGTCTTTGATTGACAAGTTTAAAGAAGTTTTTTACATAGAAGACTTTGACTACAATGTCTTGTAACTGATTCAAAATTCACTACAGGTATCGAAAAATGATGAAAAGTTGAAATTATGATTGAAATCACCCTGGTTACTCTTAATTTAAGTTCTTGGTTTTGGTTTAATTCCTTCAGTCTTGGAAGAGAAATTTAGTATATCCTATTTAGGAAAGCCAGTTTGCAGAAGGCTGTTCTTGGGTGTTTTTCCATGCTGTTTCAGTGCTAGTGAAGGTGCTGTGGATGGGCACGTCTTACCCTAAGGTGGATTGCAAGTCAGGAGAATGAAATGAACACTTAGCTCCTGGGTACATTTCTCCAGTTTATCTGATTCCACTGAAAGCTCAGATTCCTGTAATACATTTTCTAAACACAATGGCCTTAGTTTCACACTTACCTAACAGCTAGAGTGCAACTCTAAATAAATTATGCATGGGAAAATACATCTTACACTCAGAGAACTGCTGCATATATATTCACCCTCTTTTCTAAAGTAATCTGAAATGAAATTTTCCAAGTAACAAATAAAGTGTACTAGTAATGAGTTGAGCAGTTTTATGGCTTATTGATCATGTTCTTGATAATATCTCTGATCATTTCAAATACCCACATACAAAATGAGTTTTCAGAATGGGAAATAGCATTGAACATTAAGGTAATGGGTTCAAAAATTGAAAGCCAGATTTATATAACAAAAGAGACCATTTCCAATGGGTTTAAAACTCACATTTAAAGAAAGAATATTCTTTAAAAAACTATAATATCAAGAGTTGCTAATCAGTTATGCTAAGATTTATTCCCAAAGGTGATTAAAATTTAGACAACTGTTTAATTCAGATGTGTAACTCAAATGGAAGCTAATTGAAAATATCAAATTTTAAAAATTAAACTGGTATAATCCAGATGGCCTAAGAGAAAAACTTTGTTAAAAATAGAAATACCAAATAATAAATTCATGTTTGAAAGGTGAAACCATAAAAAGCTCATTGTCTATTTATAATAATTTTTAAGAAATATGATTTAATTAGTAAAGTCATATCTTAATAATGTAGAAAAGCTAAATAGATCATCCAAATTCATTCATATGTAATATATTATGTTTTATACTTTCACTTGAATATGGATTTTACTTCTAAGAGTTCACAATACAATAAAATAATTCATATACTAGTATTAGAGTTCTTGATAATTCAGATTTGAGCTTGGATAAAGTTTATCTTTCTACTGTCTAATAAAGGAAAGTTTAGTAAGCAAATCAAAACCACAACTAAAATTATAGAGGAATGAATGACATCCTAAATGCATTGTCTCAAGTGCTTTATAATTACATTTACCTAATGTACTGAATGCTCAGCATTTTACCTGTATTGTCTCATTTAATTTTCACAACCACTTTATGAGATCTGATTAATAGAATCTTCATTCCACAGATGAGAAAAATGATGTGTAAAAAAGGCGAATTTCCTTCAAGCCATTTAGTCAGCAGCTAGTAGAGTTAAAATCTGGAGAGTGTCAGACTCCAAAGCATTGTCATTATATCATACTCCTTCCTGCTGGACTGTGAAAAACAAGCACTGGTAGTATGGGAATCAGGAGATGTCATGGGTAGATTAGCTAAAGGAACCTATTGGTTGAGTTCCTGTTTACTCAAATAATGTTATAGCCTTATATGAACTATCAGAGTATCTGCCAAATCTGCTCTCAGTGCAGAGAGGCTGTCTTTCCAACAAAAACTTAAATGTATGTATTGAGCAACCATTCTGTGCCAGGCCTGGTTCTAATGGATTTAGGATATATTAGTGAACAAAACAGTTAAAGTTACTTACCTAGCAGAGGTGAAATGCAATAAACCATGAAAACAATACATAAGAATATTATACAGCAACTTAGAAGCTAAAATTATCATAAAGGGAAAAAAGGAAATGATAAAGGGGCTAAGAAATTATGTGTGGTGGGGTAGGTTGCACTTTAAGGCAGCCAGATTAATATGTTTTAAAGCACATTTGACAAATGCTTAAGAGATGAGACAGTAATGTAAAGATTTCTGGCAAGAGAAGAGCTAGTGCAAGGGCATTAGTGTTGGATCTTGGCTGCCAGTTGAAGGAATAAGGAAGACGATGTGGGTAGGTGGGTGGGTGGGTGAAAGGTTGGGGCAGGGAGATAAGGAGGATGGGAAAGCTGATGATGGTGAGCAGGCAGGTCACATGGGGCCTTCCAGGCTCTTCAGGCAGAGGCACAGACTTTAGCTTTTTCTGTAAGCAAAATAAGGAAGCATTTCAGAATTTTGAGCAAAGGGTGACCTGATTTTTAAGATTGCTGTGGATGCTGAGTTGAAAATAGACATGGGGAGCTAGTGAAGAAGCAGAGGAATAGCTGCAAAAACTCAGTCAATAACTGATGGTGGGTGGCCCCATAGTGGTTGCAGTGGCAGTAGTGAGAAGCAGTCAGGTTCTGCATCAGCTCTGAAGGTAGAGTCAACAGGATTTTATAATGGTTGAATGTGCATTCAGAGAGCAAAACACAGATGACCCCAAGCATTTTGTCTAGGCAAATGAAAGAAAGTAGTTGCCAGGCCTTAGATAAAAGCTAGCTTAGGTTTTGTACTTAGCCCTTCTAAGAATTCCTCAGAAAAATTGGACCACAGTCCAGTTTATAGTTCAAGGAATGTTGGTTCTCCATTAAAGTCATAACATTGTTACTTATAATTAGTCTCCTCTAAGAAACAAATTTATTAACATATATTCTTTCCAGGAATCCCTATCCTGTGCTCCTGCTTATACAGCACTTCATTTTCTTCTACATGCAAGCAGTGAGTAAAAATGTGCTCCCTCTTAACCATGGAAGTTTAACATCAGCATCATCATGCAGATTTTCATTACTACAAATCTGTAACAGCTGCCACTGTGCTTTGTTTCTGTATTTTTACTGATTATAAACATTATGTGCCATTACCTTACTACTCCAAACAATTACCAATGATGCCCTTTCACTTGCACTGCATCCTAACTTCTGCACATTACAGTGCTTCAACAACTTTGCAAGACAATTCCCATTAACTGTACTACTTTTAACACTGAACATTTTATCAATCAGCTAGCCTTTCAGGATTGCCTTCTTTCTTCTTCTTCTCTGCTGTTTTCCCCCACTTGGAACATGTAGGCTTTAATATCACACACGAATTCCACTTCAACTTCATTTTCCTGAGTGAATCACTATGGTTTGAGCTATATGTGTATGTGTGAGTGCTTCAGCCTGTTTGCTCCAGAGTTAATTCTTTCTGCTACTTTGGGACCATGCTCTTTGACTAAACGGAATATATTTATGAGAGGGAAGTCTTGCTCTGATCTGATGTGGTCAAATATCAACTATCAATAAAAATAATTCTTTCAATTAGTCACATTAGAGAAAACTACAATGTTTCTGTGAGAGGTTTTCTTAATTCTTTGGAACAATATTATCAATTAAATTGATGCCATTATCTCTGTTAGATTGACTCACCATCGATTGCAGCTTTTATCTAGAGTGCCTTCTTATACTACTGCAGAGTCTAGAAAACTAAAGTCAATATTTCTCAGACTCCTATGTAATTAGGGTTCTAAAAGTAAGTTAGGTTCCATCAATCATATGCAGTCAAATAAGATTTAGAGGGTAGAAGTGTGAATAGAGCCATCTTTTTCTCTCTTTTGACTATTTTCTGATGGCCAACAAGGTCAAAAACTTGTGAGGTCTTTTTCTGCAGCAGCATTCCACCATCCATTCCCCAGGACCCTAGCTAAGAAGGGACAATGTCAAAGGAGAAAATTTTTTCTTGACCTTGGCTTTCTGATTCTTGAATCAGAGGTATGGAATGTGTTTTTTAATTTGAACTTAATATTGCAGGGGGAGCCACAAAGGTACAGAAGAGTTCTCATGGCCTGTCAGTTCTGAGGTCTTTCTGGGGACTCATTGTTCCAGCTAGGCCAATGACCCTCTAATGACCTGTGAGTACAAAACTGCCTATATTAAATCCCTGCATCCTTAAAATATAGCAGATTCTGTTTTCAGAACTGAATGTCGAGAAATACATGCTGACATGTGCAAAAAGGGATGTGTTCAAGGTTGTTCATTGCAGTGTAGTTAGTAAAAGCAAAAGGTTAAGGAGAAAAAGCTTAATATTGATAAGCAGAGACTGGTTGAATAGATATCCTTACAGCTGTAAAGAGAAAGTTGGGCTTGGTCTTGCTGTCTCAGTGTTGGCAGAGGGCTAAGAAAATTCACATATAAAGCAGACCATGCAGTTCAAACTCATGTTCAAGGGTCAACTGAAATTGAATAAATGGTAATGGCAGTTAGACAAATCCACTTAGGGAGTAGAAAATGTCATTTTTGTCAACGCACACAGAGACCACATGTTTGGGTATAATAAAAGTATTATATAAGATTCATTTTCCTAATTTAATATGGTCACGTTGGTGATAGCAATAGTAATAATCTAGTTAAAATTATATGCTAGACATAGTGCTGTTCTAATTATTGCATCCTTACAAAAAAACCTATGTGATACATGATATCATCTATATATAGAGAAAAATTTACATTTAGAGGCCAGGCGCGGTGGCTCATGCCTGTAATCCTAGCACTTTGGGAGGTCGAGGTGGGCAGATCACAAGGTCAGGAGATCGAGACCATCCTGGCTAAAACGGTGAAACCCTGTCTCTACTAAAAATACAAAAAATTAGCCAGGTATGGTGGCGGGTGCCTGTAGTCCCAGCTACTTGGGAGGCTGAGGCAGGAGAACGGCGTGAACCCAGGAGGCAGAGCTTGCAGTGAGCCAAGATTGCGTCACTGCACTCCAGCCTGGGTGACAGAGTGAGACTCCATCTCAAGAAAAGAAAAGAAAAGAAAAGAAAGAAAAATTTACATTTAAAGAAGGTAAATAATTGCCTAAGGCTGCACAGCTCGTTGGTAGGTGGTAGCCCAGACTTTGTTGGATGACAGGTTGGAACATTTAATAGCTACTTTATACTATTGTTGTCTGTACAGCAGCCACATTTTTTTGCTTTCATTTATATGACTTCTCTGTGCTAGAGTGACTATGCTATACTAGATTCAGAGATATTATTTTATTCTTCAATCTATCATATATGTAATCAATGGATAGAATCTATTTCCATGGAGATGCTTTTCTGAGAGTGAAAATGTTTTCATCCCCACCCTTTGTCAGGTAAAAAGCCAGATTATATAAAAGTTCATCATAAACACACTATTTTTATACCTAGAACTTAGATCATAAATCACATCCATCTGGAAGAACAAAAGGACGATACATAATAGAGATACTGTCTGCTACTCCTTTGGTGAGGCAGTATGCTGAACCATTTGCAGGAACAGCACTCCTACTTGGGATATTGTCAGGGAAGAAAAATATAATCTAGGGCTAGCATTCTTGGCAAGAGTGCATCAACTGAGAAGTTCCTGGGCTTCTGGATATTCTGCAATTTCAACTGAGATAGAAAGAATATGGATATTTCTTCCATTTCTGTTCATGGATGATGTAAGTCTTCACCTATTTAAAACACAGTTTACATATAGGATGCTTTCTCTGCCTTTTAAGATCTTGGAAACTCCCACATATAACAACTGTAAAACTTGGCTAAGGGAGTTACCCACCTCCTCTCTTATTCCCCATGCACAGACACACACAAACCCATGGAGCTCTCAGAAATCATCTGCATTAAAATTTGCACTGAATAATACTTACTTTTGACTAGCAACTGGCTCAGCAATCATCAGGAGAATGGGACCACTTTCATCAAAAACACTTGCTAAAAATTAAAGTTGAACCTCACTAGATATGTCTCAAAGGGCAGTTACCCTATTATCGGCATCCTGCCCTCTTGCAGTTTTTCAGATTTGCAAGTAGCAGAAACCAACAAGAACTGCATCTGGGAAAATTCTGCCTGACTACAGGCGTTAGTCCTAGGGAGGCATTTGTTTGGCAGGCTGGATGAATGTTTCTGGGGTACGAAAGTCTTGTTTGCAGGTTCCTTAACATGAAATTGATCCATTATAATTCTTTCTTACTTCCTTTGCAGGATTGCTTCAATAATCAACAAAAAATGTATAAATGAAGAGAAATTCATTACTAATCATTTCTCCTCTCAGAGATCAGATGAACAAGTAATATGCCTTTGCAAATGAGGAAGGAAAATGATTCCCTCCACAGGTTTCCATCTCTCCACTAAACCCAAAGAAAGGTAGGTAGGAAATGCTAATTTCCTAATTCATTGTCTTTTTTTTTTTGCATTTGTACCTGTCGGTTCTACAAAAAGCTAAAAGAAGAAGCAACTAGAATGGTAGGAGATGGTGAAATGGGTAAATGTGGTCACTCCCAGTGTGTAGTCAAATTGATCCTCACAATGTCAATGATGCTATGTTATTCCTTTATAGAAAGCATGACAAGCTATTAATATTTCATGGAGATCAGAAGAAGCATTTAAGTGATAGTCCTGAAGAAACAACTGAATTTATGTCTATGATATAACTCTAAAATTTTTTCTTTTTTTTTCTTTTTCTTTTTTTTTTTTTTTTTGAGATGGAGTCTTGCTCTGTTGCTGTCACCCAGGCTGGAGTGCAGAGGTGCGATCTCAGCTCACTGCAACCTCCATCTCCTGGGTTCAAGTGATCTCCTGCCTCAGCCTCCCAAGTAGCTAGGACTACAGGCACACGCCATCACGCCCAGCTAATTTTTGTATTTTTTTTTTTTTTAAGGGGAGACGGGGTTTTACCACGTTGGCCAGGATGGTCTCAATCTCTTGACCTCATGATCTGCCTACCTCAGCCTCCCAAAGTGCTGGGATTACAAGCGTGAGCCACCGCACTCAGCCTCTAAAATATTTTTAAAAGTGAAACGTACAACCATGTTTTCACCTTTTTCAGTTAAAAAGCCTAAAGCCTTTACTGAAAAACTTAACCCCAATAAGTTAGAAACTTTAGAACTACCCACTATATTTCCTCTTAAGTTATACCCTGTGCTTCTTTTATGAGGGATAATTGATGAGTAGATGTGAAAAAAATTAATGATTTTGTCTAACGCTTTGCATAGTTAAGTGTTAAGTACAAAATCTCTGAAAAGGGTTGGTTTGTGCTCAGGTACAAGATTCAGGTTCAAGGTTTAAGAACTGGATTTGCTCACTCTGGGCAGAAAATTCTTCATTGCCAAATATTATTTTTAGTCCTATTTGTTCATATACTTGTCCTTAGCAATATCTAAAAGAATAAATCATTTTTAAAAGGACAAAAAAAAGTTTAAGCCAAAACCAACCCTAACCAGGCTATTTCATTGTATAGTCTTTATAGTTCACTATAATTACAAATATGACATATGATTATGTATGTAAATGTATATATGTACATGTATATATGTGAATATGTACATTTATATATGTACATATCACATATAGAAGTCTCTTTAGTTACCATATCAGTGTGGTTAACGTCACCTTTCACATAGCTCATAACCTACCTGATCATGTGAAATGGCCAAAGCCATTAAGAATATCTTACTAGAGCTGGGTGCAGTGGTTCACACCTGTAATCCCAGCACTTTGGGAGGCCAAGGCAGGTGGAGTTTTTGAGACCAAGAGCTTGAGACCAACCTGGGTGATATAATTTGGCTCTGTGTCCTCCTCAAAATCCAAATTTCATCTCAAATTGTAACCCCCACATATCCAGGGGGGACCTGGTGGGAGGTGATTGGATCATGGGGGTGGTTTCCCCCATGCTGTTCTCATGATAGTGAGTTCTCATGAGACCTGACAGTTTTAAAGTATGGTACTTCCTTGCTCTCTCTTTCTCCTGCCGCCTTGTGATAAAGGTGCCTGCTTCCCCTTCACATTCGACTATGATTGTAAGTTTTCTGAGGCTTCCCCAGCCATGTGGAACTGTGAGTCAATTAAACATCTTTTGTTTATAAATTACCCAGTTTCAGGTAGTATCTTTATAGCAGTGTGAAAATAGACTAATACACTGGGCAACATGGTGAAATCCTGTATCTACAACAAAATTAGCTGGGCGTGGTGGCCCATACCTGTAGTCACAGCTGCTCAGGAGGTTGAAGCCGCAGTGAGCTGAGCCATGATCATGCCATTTCATTCCAGCCTGGATGAGTGAGACTCTGTCCCCCGAACCCTCAAGAAAGAATATCTTACTAGGGAAAATGTAAATTGGAATGGAAATACCAGAGACTGAAGGCCTAATGAGAAATACATGAGCCTCTGTTGCTGAAGTCCCCGTGTTGTAGGAAAAACTGGGTTCTTGTCACATGACCAAGAAAGATTAGGCTCCCAGACACTTTCAAGGATGAGAGGGAAAGGAATTTGTTGGGTGAAAAGGAAAAAAGCTCAGCAAAGCGAGAGGTGTTCCTGTCAACAGCACCTCATCTCACAGATTGAATCCCAGGTTAGCACATGGGAACAGGTTACCACATGGCAACAGGCTTCTCCCCACTCGGCACAAACTTCCTGAGGCCCCACCCCAGACTCCCAGTGCTCAGGTGGGCCTTATCCAAAAAGAATCAGTTGAGTGGGGGAAGGGCGGGCTTCATCTGGGAGCAGTCCAGTTTTTCAGCCTTCAGGCTGTTTTAGGCTTAAAGATAGGGTTTTGCCAGGGGTGGAGGGGCCTATCTAGGCTCCCTCCTGTCTCTATATTCTGGAGCAGGTCAAATTCCTCTACTCATGTCTTGAGCCTGTCCACCCATTCTGGACAAACCCTACCATCCTGCCTACAAATTCCACATTTTATTGAAATTAATGATTTTGTTGCTTGCAAACAAAACTCCTCAACAGACCCATGTAAACATACATACAGATAGATGTACCCATGTATTATGTAGGGGTATCATTACAGAACAGTTGTGAAGCTAAGCAGAGTCCCTTCTTACTAGAGAAATGATAAAAATGTTTAGCTATAAGTAGCCAAGTGAGATTCAAGAAATGATCATAGGTATTTAACTGTGAATAAATATTTTAATCTTTTTGAGACTCAATTTCCTGATCTGGAAAATGGGCATAACAATACCTTTTCAAAGATTTGTTATCAAGATTGTTATGGACTGAATGTGTCCCCCAAAATTCATATGTCAAAGCCCTAACTCCCAAGGCAATGGTGTTTGGAGATGGAGACTTTGACAGGCACTTAAGTGATGATGAGGTCATAAGAATAGGGCCCCCATGATGGGATTCATGTCCTTATAAGAAGAGAGACAAGTGTTCTCTCTCTCTTCTCCCTTTCCCTCCACCATGTGAGGACACAGCCAGCTATCGGCAAGCCAGTGAGAGCCCCCACAGGAGACCATACTAGTTGTCACCTTGATCTTGAACTTTCCAGTCTCCATAACTGTGAGAAATAGATTCCTGTTGGCTGACTTACCCACTCTGGGATATTTTGTTATGATAGTCCAAGCTGACCAAGACAACGACTCAGTGTGATAAGACAATAGATTCTCCCTTTATCCTGGAGCCTCTTGTTTTTTCATCACTTCTTGCAACATCACTGTTCTATGTGCCTTTATCTGGTCAATATTACATGCCAACCTGTAACAATGGTCACTCTCTCATACAAGAATTGATATTCTAATTGATCACAGTTTATATGTAAAAAATAACAGTTAAGTTGTTTAATTAAATTATATTTTGATAGCTTTACCCAGCTCACATTCTATAAGTCACCTCATATGTATCGAATGCTGATATTCTATAAATGTAACCTATACAAAATTGTTTGCCACAATTGTTCAGAATATTGTGCAGTGATGCAAATTGTTTTGTTTTTCGGTTTTGAAGATTTTAGTGCAAAGAAAACAACTTCTACCGGAAAAAGGAATCCCCAAATTCCAAGGGATATCCTATACTTTCTGAATTTCATTTCCAAAGTCCTTGCCATTTTCTCCTAGCACTGTTCCCTACCCACTGCCTCCCCAGCTAGCCTCTAGAATTCATACAATGCCAATGGAAGTATGACTACTGGTGCTTCAGTATTTTCAGCATATAGATAGATCCACCCACAATGTTTGTTTAACTTTGAAAATATTTTTGCCCTCTTCTAGATGGTTGCCAAAAGACAATTTGGCCCCAAATCTTTGAGTCAGCAGTTCCATGTAGGCACAACTTAATCCATCATATGAACTCACACAAGTCAACTGAAACTTTTCAGTCTATGATTCATGGTGTCGTGTCAATTTATGTGAATATCCCTTTGTCAATGTGTAAATGGAAAGGAGTAATGAGTGTCCTAATCATAATATTGGATAATTTTATTTATTCTTTATTTTCATTTTTTTCCACAGGGTGTTTCCTCTATGATGAGTGACCAATTCCATCACTCCTATCAAAGGAATGATGTATCATGAAATTTATCAAGTTCTTACCCCCAGTTTTCTTTGCTGCCTTTTTTTTTCCTTTATAAAAAATAAACTTTGTTTTACTGTGGTTTTAGGTTCACAGTTAAATTGAATGGGAAGCATGGAGAGTTCCCATATCCCCCATCTACCCCATATCCCAGCACACGTGCACAACCTCCACCACTATCAACATCAGTCACCACAGTGGTACATTTGTTACATTCGATCAACCTGCTTTGACACATCATCAACCAAAGTCCATAGTTTACCTTAGAGTTTACTTCTAGTATTTTCTTTTTCTTTTTTTTGTTCCTTTGATATGGAGTCTCGCTCTGTCACCCAAGCTGGAGTGCAGTGGCACAATCTCAGCTCACTGCAACCTCTGCCTCCTGAGTTCAAGCAATTCTCCTGCCTCAGCTTCCTGAGTAGCTGGGATTACAGGTGTGCGCCATCACACCTGGCTAATTTTTGTATTTTTAGTAGAGACGGGGTTTCCCCATGTTGGCCAGGTTCACTTAAACTCCTGACCTCAAATGATCCACCAGCCTTGGCCTCTCAAAGTGCTGGGATTACAGGCATGAGCCACCGCACCCTGCCTGGTGTTTTCCATTCTATGTATTAGCCTGTTTTCACACTGCTATAAAGAAATACCTAAGACTGATGTTTATAAAGAGGTTTAATGACTCACAGTTCTGCATGGCTGGGGAAGCCCCAGGAAGCTTACAATCATGGTGGAAGGTGAAGCAGGCATCTTCACAAGGTAGCAGGAGAGAAAAGTGCATGAAGGAGGAGCAGTCAAACACTTGTAAACCCATCAGATCTCATGAGAACTTACTCACTATCATGAGAACAGAATAACGGAGACCTCCCCCATGATCTAATCATCTTCTTCTCTCTATATGTGAAGATTACAATTTGCGATGATACTTGGGTGGAGACACAGAGCCAAACCATATAATATGGATTTCGACAAATATATAATGGCATGTACCCACAAATAAAGTATTGTACAGAATTGTTTTGTTGTCCTAAAAATTTTCTCTTCTAAGCCTATTCATTCTCCCCTCTAACCCTTGGCAACCTTTAATCTTTGTACTATCTTCACAGTTTTGCCTTTTCCAGAATGTCATATAGTTGGGACTATTCAGTATATAGCCTTTTTCTGAATGTCTTCTTTCATTTATGAGTTTAAGTTTCTTCCAAGGGTTTTCATGGCTTGATTTCTTTTAAGCACTGCATAATATTCCACTGAATGTAACATATCTTATTTACCCACTTAGGTACTGATATATATCTTGGTTATTTTCAAGTTTAGGCAAATATATATAAAGCTACTATAAAACTTTGTGTGTAGGTTTTGTGTGGACATAAATTTTCAGTTCATTTGGGTAAATAACAAGGGGTGATTGATGAAATTTTCTGGTGTTTTGTTTCTACTTTACTTTCAACCAACTCACACCATGATTGATGAATCTTACGCTAAAGAGTAAATTTAGTTTTGTAGGAAACTGCCAAACTGTCTTCCCAAGTGGTTGAATCATTTTGCATTCCCACCAGCAGTGAATGAGGGTTCTGTTCCTCCACATCCTCACCAACATTTGAAGTTATCAGATTTTGGATTTTGGTCATCTTAATAGATGTGTAGTAGTACCTCATTGTTGTTTTTTAATATGCAGTTACCTAATGAAGTACAACGGTGACAATCTTTTCATGTGCTTGTTTGCCATTTGTATATCTTCTCTGCTAAGAAATTTGTTCAGGTATTTTCCCATATTTTAATCAAGTTGTTCCTTGCATATTTTGGATAATAGTCCTTTATTACATATGTCTTCTGTGAATTTTTCCACAGGTCTATGATTTTTCTTATTCTCTTGACATTGTCTTTCACAAAGCAGAAACTTTTAATTGTAATGAAGTCCAGCTCATCAATTAATTCTTTTCCGGATTCTTCCTTTGGTGTTATGCCTAAAAATTTATCACCATACCCAACATCATCTAGGGTTTCTCTCATGTTACTTCTATGAATCTTACAGATTTGAATTTTACACGTAAGCCTATGATCACTTTTGAGTTAATTTTTGTGACTGGTATAAGGTTTGTGCCTAGATTCATTTTTTTCATCACATGAATGTCCAGTTGTTCTAGCACTATTTTTTTTGAAGAGAGTAACTTTTCTTCACTGTGTTTCCTTTGCTGCTTCAACAAATATCAGGTGACTATATTTATGTGAATCTATTCTGGGCTCTCTATTTTGTGCCATTGAACTATTTGTCTATTATTTTAATAACACCACACTATTGCTTTTAATACATCTCGAATCAAGTAATATCAGTGCTCCGACTTTGTAATTCTCCTTCAATACTAAGTTCTCTATTCTGAATTTTTGCCTCTCTGCATAAATGTTAGAATCAGTTTGTCCATGTCCACAACATAACTTGCTAGGATTTTGATAGGTAGTATGTTGAACCTATAGATTAGGTTGGAAATAACTGACATCTTGACAATATTGAATCTTTCTATTCATGAACATGAAATATCTCTTGATTTATTTAGTTATTTGATATGGTTCATCATGTTTTGGAGTTTTCCTCATATATATCTTGCATATCTATTGTTAGATTTATACCTAGGCATATTTTTGTGCTAATGTAAATGGTAGTATTTTTAATTTCAAATCCCGCTTGTTCATTGTGATATATAAAAGAAAGTACTTGATGTTTATGTACTAACCTTATGTCCTATAACATCTTTTATGAGTTGCAGGCTTTTTGTTGATTCTTTCAGATTTTATTCCTAGACAATCATGTCATTTGTGAATAGACAGTTTCGTTTATTTTTTTGCTAGTCTGTATATTCTTATAATTCCCTTATTTTTTTCATAATACACCATCTAAGACTACTAGGGCAATCCTAAAAAAGAATAATGAGAAGGGACATCCTTGTCTTTTTTCCTAATTATAAGGTAAGCTTCAATTTCTCAACATTAAGTATGATGTTAGGTATAGGTTGTCTGTAGATGTGATTTATCAGGGAAGCTGATAAATCATAGGGAAGCTGCCACCTATTCCTTATTTAATAAGCTTTTTTTTTTTTTAATCATGAATAGGAGTTGGGTTTTTCCTAATGCTTTTTCTACATCTATTGATATGATCATGTGATTTTTCTTCTTTAGCCTGTTAATGTTAGAATTAGATTAATTGGTTTAATTGGGTTTTGAATGTTTAAACAGCTTTGCAAACCTGATATAATTCCACTTGGTCTTGATTGTTGGATTGTATTTACTTATATTTTGATAAAATATTTTGCATGTTTATGAAGGGCATTGGTCTACAATTTTCCTGTCTTACAGTTTTGCTTTTGGTACTAGGGTGATGTTGGTCTCATAGAATGAGTTAGGAAAAATTCCCTCTGACTCTTTCTTCTGAAGCTGTAGTGAATTTGTATAATTTCTTCCTTAAAATGTGTTAGAATTTACCAGTAAACCAATCTGGACCTTGTGATTTTGGCTTTCTAAGGTGTTTAATTATTGTTTCACTTTATTTAATAGATATAAGCTTATTAAGATTGTATCTTTGTTCGTGCATAAGTCTTGGCAGATTGTTTCTTACAAGGAATTGATCCATTTCATCTAGGCTATCAAATTTGTAGGCATAGAGTTATTTATATTACTCCATTATTATACTTTTTAAGTCCTTAGGAACTGTAATGATATCCCCTCTTTCATTTCTGCTATTTTTAATTTGTGTCTACTCTCCTTATTCTTAGTTAGCCTGGTTGGAGAGACTGATTTTACTGGCCTTTTAAAAGAACCAAATTATTATTTCATTGATTATGTCTATTAATTTCTTGTTTCAGTTTCATTGATTTCTATTCTAATTTTCATCCTTTCTTTCCTTCTGTTTTTTTTTTGGATTTGATTTCCTCTTCCTTTTCTAGTTTTGTAAAGTGAAGCTTAATTATCTTAGATTTTTCTTCTTTTCCAATATATGCATTTGATGACATAAATTTTCCTCTGAAAAATAAATTTTTTGCATCTCTTAAATTTTTATAAGTTGCATTTTCATCTTCATTTAGTTCAAAATATTTTTAAACTTCTCATATTTATTGTTTGACCCTTGTGTTATATAAAAGTGTGTTGTTTAATCTCCATATAATTTGGTGATGTTCCAGCTATCTTTCCACATTGATTTTTAGTTTAATTCCATTCTAATTTGAGCAAACAGTATGATTTGTATTCTTTTAAATTTGTTCAGATGTGTTTAATGACCCAGAATGTGGTCAAACCTAGTGGATATTCTATGTGAACTTGAAACAAATGTATAATCTGTTGGTTTGGGATGAAGTAATAAATTTCAATTACATCTGATCGATGGTACTGTTGAGTGCAACTATGTCCTCACTACCGATTTTCTGACTGTTGAATCGGTCATTTCTGAAAGAAGGGTGTGAAGCCTACAAGTATTATAGGGGATTTATCTATTTTTTTCATATACATTTTTGTTTCTTGCATTCCATTTATTTTTGCTTCATATGTCTTGACGCTTTGTTAAGACCTCTAACATGCTTATAACACTGAGAATTGCTCTGTATTCTTTAAGAACTGATTCCTTTATATTTATATAAAACCAATCTTTACTCATAATGTTCCTTGCTCTGAAGTTTGCTGCTTCTGAAATTAATATAGGTAATTGAACTTTATTTTGATTGTTTGCATGGCATATCTTTCTATATCACTTTACTTTTAACTTGTATGTGCCTTTATATTTAAAGTGTTTTTTGTAGACAACATATAGTTGGGTGCCTTTTCTTCCACTCTGACAATCACTGTCTTTTAATTGGTGTATTCAGATTATTAACATCTAAAGTGATTATTGACATAGTTGAATATTTATCATATTTGTTATAATTTTTAATTTTATCATTTGTTCCCGTTTTGGTCTGCCACTCTTTTTCTGCCCTTTGTGGTTTAATTGAGCATTCCATAAAATTTCATTTTCTTTCCTTTCTTTGTGTTTCAATTATACTTTTATCTTTACATATTTTTAGTGGTTTCCTTAGATTTTGTAATATACATTTACAACTAATCCAAGTCTACTTTCTATTAACACTGTACAGCTATATATAAATAATACAAATACCTTCTGATAAAAAATATTTCTCCAAGCAGAAGAAAGAATTTCAGAGCTTCACTACTAGTCTCTTGAGCTAATCCAGTCTGACAAAAATAAAGTAAAAAGAATTTTAAGAAATGAGCAAAGCCTACAAAAATTATGAGATTATGTAAAGCAAACAAACCTATAAATTATTGGCATTCCTGAAAGATAAAAAAAAAGTAAACAATCTGGAAATTTGAGGGAATAATTTAAGAGTATTTGCCTAATCTTCCTAGAGAGGTAGACATCCAGATATTAGAAATCCAGAGAACACCTGTGAGATATCATACAAGATGATTATCACCAAGGCAATTAGTCACCATACTATCCAAGTCAATGTTAAAGAAAAAAAACTTAAAGACAGCTAGAGAAAAGGGTTAGATCATTTACAAAGGAAACCCCATAAAGCTAACACCGGACTTCTCAGCAGAAACTGTACGATGCAGAAGAAATTAGGAGCATAGTTTTAGCATTCTTAATGAAATTCCAACCAAGAATGTTATATCCCACTAAACTAAGCTTTACAAACAAAGGAGAAATAAAATCTTTTCCAGACAATCAAGTGCTAAGGGAATACAATACCACAAGACCAACCTCACAGGAGATCTTTATGGCAGTTCTAAACATGGAAAGAAAAGAATACTTGCTAATACCAAAACACACTTAACTACATAGCCCACATACACTGTAAAGCAAAAAACACATTGGGAATTACAGAGCAAACAGCTAACAACTTCATGATAGGATCAAATATTAACCCTGACTATGAATGGTCTAGACACCCCACTTAAAGGCACAGAATGGCAAGATGTACAAAAAAAAAAAAAAAAAACAAGACCTGCCTATTCACTGTCTTCAAGATACCTAACTCACACATAACAACATCAATAGGCTCAAAGCATTGGAGAAAGATCTACCACACAAGTGGAAAACTAAAAAGAACAGGGGTCACTGTTCTTATATCAGATAAAACAAATTTTAAACTATCAACAGTAAAAAAAAAAAAAAGGACATAGAAGGTCATTACAAAATTACAAATGGTTCAATTCAACAAGACTTAACTATCCTAAATATATATGCACTCAACATTGGAGTACTCAGATTCATAAAATAAGCACTTCTGGACCTATGAAAAGACCTAGAGTGCCACACAATAATAGTAGGGGACTTCAACATCCCACTGACAGGTTTAGACAGTTCACTGATGGAGAAAACTAACAAAGAAATTCTCGACTTAAATTCAACACGTGACATTGGACCCAAGACATCTATAAAATACTTAACCCCAAAACCACAGAATATACATTTTCCACATCTGCACAGAGAAAATTATGAAGGATTTTCCACATCCTCAGCCATAAAGCAAGTTTCAATAAATTCAAACAAAGTGAAATCATGCCAAGCATATTTTGGGACCACAGTATAATAAAAATAGAAATAAATAACAAAAGAATCTGGAAAACACACAATTACATGGAAATCAAACAACTTGCTTTTGAATGACTTTTGGGTAAACAACAAAATTAAGGTAGAAATGAAAAAACTTTTTTGAAATGAATGAAAAAAAGAGTTAATAGGCAAGTTTACAACATTAAATGCTAACATCAACAAATCAAAAATTTTTAAATTAATGATTTAACATCACACCTAGAAGAACTAGAAAAACAAGAAGATACTAATCCCAAATCTAGCAGAAGAAAGAAATATCTAAAATCAGAGCAGAGCTAAATGAATTTGAGACCAAAAATGTCCATATAATGAATCAACAAAATGAAAAGTTGAGTCTTTGAAATGATAAGCAAGATCAATAGACTTCTAGCTAGACTAGCAAAGGGAAAAAAAGAAAGAATATACAAATAAGTACAATCAGAAATGACAAAGGAAACATTATAACTGATGCCACAGAAATACAAAAGGTCCTTAGAGGCTATTATAAATACCTCCATGCACAAAAAGTAAAAAATCTAGAGGAAATGAATAAATTCCTGGAAATATATAACCTCCCAAGATTGAATCAGAAAGAAATTCAAATCCTGAACAGAATAGAAATGAGTTCTGAATTTGAATCAGTAATAGAAAACCTACTAACCAAAAAGATCCCTGCAACAGACGTATTCACAGCCAAATCTACCAGACATACAAAGAACAGCCAGTACCAATACTGCTGACACTATTTTTAAAAATCTAGGAGGAGAGACTCCTCTCTAACTCATTCTACAATAGGAGAATAATCATGATACTAAAATTTAGTAAACATAAAATGGGAAAAGAAGACTACAGGTCAATATCTCTGATGAACATAGACACAAAAATCCTCAACAAAATACTAGCAAACCAAATCAAGCGGCACATGAAAGTTAATTCACCACAATCAAGTAGGTTTTATTCATGGGATGCATGGTTGGTTCAACATTTGCAAATCAATAAATGTGATCACAACATAAACAGAATTAAAAACTAAATGATCATCTACGTAGCTGCAGAAAAACCCTTCAATACAATCCAACATCCCCTCATGGTAAAAACCCTCAACAAACTAGGCATTGAAAGAACATACTTCAAAATAATAAGAACCATCTACAACAAACCTACAGCCTACATCATACTGTATGGGCAAAAGTTGGAAGCATTCCCCTTGAGAGCCACAACAAGATAATAGTGTCCATTCTCATTACTTCTATTCAACATAGTACTTACTGGAAGTACTAGCCAAAGCATTCAGGCAAGAAAAAAAAATAAAATAAAAGCATTCTAATTCTTTCTCTTCACTGACTATATATTTCTGTACCAAGAAAACTCAAAAGAGTCTACCAAAAGACTTTTAGATCTGATAAATGACTTTTGTAAGGTTTCAGGATACAAAATCAATGTACCAAAATCAGATCAGTAACATTTCTCTCTTTTTTTTTTTTTTTCCAGACAGTCTTGCTCTGTTGCCCAGGCTGGAGTCCAGTGGTGCGATCTCGGCTCACTGCAAACTCCGCCTCCCAGGTTCACGCCATTCTCCTGCCTCCTGAGTAACTGGGACTACAGGTGCTTGCCACCATGCCTGGCTAATTTTTTTTGTATTTGTAGTAGTGACAGAGTTTCACTGTGTTAGGCAGGATGGTCTCGATCTCCTGACCTCGTGATCTGTCTTGGCCTCCCAAAGTGCTGGGATTACAGGCTTGAGCCACTGCGCCCATAACATTTCTAAAATCCATAACATTTCTAAACACTAATTACATTCAAGCTGAGAGACAAATCAAGAATGCAATCCCATTTATAATAGTCCTGACTCCCCAACCCCCACCACACACACACACATTCACACAATGCCTAGAAATACAGCTAACCAAGGAGGTGAAAAATCTCTGGAAAAAGAACTATAAAACACTGCTGAAAGAAATCATGGTTGACACAAATGGAAAAACATTCCATGCTCATAAATTGGAAAAATCAATATTAAAATGCCCAAAGTGATCTACAGATTCAATGTTATTCCTATAAAACTATCAACTTCATTTTTCAGAGAATCAGAAAAATACTATTCTAAATTTATATGAAACAAAAAAGAAGAGCCTACACAGTCAAAACAATCCTAAGTAAAAAGAGCAAAGATGGAGGTATCACATTACCTGACTTCAAACTATAATATAAGGCAACCAGAAGAGAATGGTACTGGTACAAAAATGGACATACAGATCAATGGAACAGAATAGATAACCAGTAGATGTCGTGGTGGCTCATGCTTGTAATCCCAGCACTTTGGGAGACTGAGGCAGGTGAATCATTTGAGGTCAGGAGTTCGAGAACAGCCTGGCCAACATGGCAAAACCCCACCTCTACTAAAAATACAAAAATTAGCCGGGCATGGTGGCAGGCGCCTGTAATCCCAGCTACTAGGGAGGCTGAGGTGGGGGAATCACTTGAACTTGAGAGGAGGAGGAGGTCGCAGTGAGCTGAGATTGCACCATTGCGCTCCAGCCTGGGCAAAAAGAGTGAAACTCTGTCTCAAAGGAAAAAAAACAAAAGTCTACAAGTTAACATCAGTCCTACAGAGCTGTAAAAGAACTCAGGTGTAGAAAATCTACCCAGCACTACACTGAAAGCATACAGCTCTCCTTTTTGCTTATTTCTACATTTTAGGTGATTTTTCTGACAACATTAATGTATCTTTATTTAGTAATCCTTTCTCACTACAATACAGTTAATGAGTTCAATGTATTTGTATTCGAGGTTGCGTCTAATCTTATTTGTTTGGAAAAGGATACAAACTATAGAATCAGGAAATTATAGAATCTCCTAATTATCTTATTTTCCATGTTTTAAAATATAAGTTCTAAACTTCCAGTTTCCAGTAATGCATGTAAGGAGCTTGGAAGTCACCAGACCATCCTATTAAGTACAAAGTTGAGCAAACTGAAAAATCAACAATATTTCTTAGGTCTCTAAGAAAGTGAGGTCAATGGGCAAACGACTGCACCAAAATTGGAGAAACAGAGAGGCAGATACAGAGAATCACAACTCACTGCAGTGGAAATTTTTATGGATACAAATACTGGGGTAGAAAACCTGAACTTTTAATTGATGAGTTGCTGAAGTTTGAGAGTTAAAAACTGCAGGGAAACCCAGAAATTTGATGTATCTCCTACACTTTTGTAAGTTTACCCCCAGGAGCTGGAACAAGTTCTCACAGTAGTTACCAGAAAATTTACTCTGGCTTCAAGGAGTTTAAGAAGGAAAAGAAGCATTTTGAAATACACAAGAGAATTCTGTTCTTCTTAGTGAGGTCTTCCCTCATAAGAAACTAGTTACCAGAACCTAACCTACTGTGATTTTATCAGAGCACAACTAATCTGAGAAAAGGGAAATACCTAACTCCAGCCCTCTCTAGCCATCCTATTACATCTAAGGGGAGATTAAAAAAAAAAAACATACACACACACACAAGACCAAACAATACTGGGAAACATTCCTCACATTGATGATCCAGAGACACAGGCTCACTAAAAGGTTAAGACCTGGCCGAGCAGGTGGCTCACACCTGGAATACCAGCACTTTGGGAGGCCAAAGCGGATGGATCACAAGGTCAGGAGCTCGAGACCACGGTGAAACCTCGTCTCTACTAAAAGTACAAAAAGTTAACCAGGCGTGGTGGCGGGTGCCTGTAGTCCCAGCTACTCAGGAGGCTGAGGCAGGAGAATGGCGTGAACCTGGGAGGCGGAGCTCGCAGTGAGCCGAGATCACGCCACTGCACTCCAGCCTGGGGGACAGAGCCAGACTCCATCTCAAAAAAAAAAAAAAAAAGTTAAGACCTAACCATCGGATTATAGAATGCTCCCATTCCCCCACAGCTTGCCACCTCACTAAAGACCTGCTCATATCTGTTTATCAGGTTCACCTATCAAGTAAAAATTACAAAGCATGCTAAAAGGCAAAAAAGATAATTTGAAAAGACAGCGCACATATCAGAGCCAGATATGGAAGGTATAATAGAATTATCTAACACAGAATTTAAAACAAATACGATTAATAAGCCAATCGCTCCTATGGATAAAGTAGATAGCATACAGATGAACCTTGTATGCAGAGAGAGAAAAATACTAAGAAAGAACCAAAGGTAAATGCTAGAGATCAAAAACATTATAAAAGAAATAAAAAATGCCTTTGATGAGCTCTTTAGTTGACTGGACATGACTGAGGAAAAAGTTTCTGAGCTTTAGGATATCTGAACAAAACATATGAAATTGAAAAACAAACAAAACAAAGACTGAGGAAAAAATAGAATAAAATATTCAAGACCTGTAGAGAAATATGAAATGTATAACATGTATAATGGAAATACCACAGGGAAGACAAATAAATGAACAGAAGAAATATTTGAAACAATAATAGCTGAAAATTTTCACCAAACTAATGTCAAAAAACAAAATAAAGATCCAAGAAGCTGAGCAAGATGGTCGAATAGGAACAGCTCCAGTCTCCAACTCCCAGCGCGAGCGACACAGAAGACCGGTGATTTCTGCATTTTCAACTGAGGTACTGGG
>NW_012115344.1:2265428-2265713 GCF_000951035.1 Colobus angolensis palliatus | reverse complement strand
AGCAGCAGAGGCCTGTGCAGACGCGAACGACTCTGTCTGACAGCTCTGAAGAGAGCAGTGGATCTCCCAACATGGAGGTTGAGATCTGAGAATGGACAGATTGCCTGCTCAAGTGAGTCCCTGACCCCTGAGTGGCCTAACTGCGAGACATCCCCCACTAGGGGCAGACTGACACCCCACACCTCACACCGTGGAGTACACCCCTGAGAGGAAGCTTCCAAAGTAAGAATCAGACAGGTACACTCGCTGTTCAGCAATATTCTATCTTCTGCAACCTCTGCTGCT
>NW_012115344.1:2254624-2258728 GCF_000951035.1 Colobus angolensis palliatus | reverse complement strand
GAGTTATACATGATATAAATGATGAATTGATGGGTGCTGATGAGTTGATGGGTGCAGCACACCAACATGGCACAAGTATACATATGTAACAAACCTGCATGTTATGCACATGTGCCCTAGAACGTAAAGTATAATAAAAAGAAAAAAGAAAAAAAAAAAAAGATCCAAGAAGCTCAGAGAACACCAAGCAAACTAAATGTACATCATAATAATAATAATCCTAGAGATGTACATCATAATAATAATAATCCTAAAGTGCCAAGAGAGAAAAACAAAAACACCAAACTAAAATTCTGTATCCTGTGAAATCAGCCTTCAAAAGTGAAGGAGAAATAAAACTTTCTCAGACAAGCAAACTTGAGGGAATTTGGTATCACTAGACATGTCTTATCCCTCACCTTGACCCATCAAAAAAAGTTAAAAGATGTTGTTTAGATAAAAGGAAAATTATATACATCAGAAGCTTGGATCTACATAATGAAGGGAAGAACACCAAATAAGAAATAGGTAAAGTTCAACAAAACTTTTCTTTTCTTATTTGTTACTGCTCTAAGAAGTAATATTTTGTTCAGAATAATAGCAGCAATGTATTTGATTATATATGCTTAGGTATATACACTTTAAATACACTTTAAATACAAAGACATGTAAATTAAAAGTAAATAAATGGAAAAGATATTCTATTGTAACATTAATTTTAAAAAGCAGAAGTATCTATGTTATTTTTAGACAGCTGACATTAAAGCAAGGAAACTGATTGGGGGCAAAAAAAGGAAAGGCATTATGAGATGATATAGGGGTCAGTTCTCCAAGAAGATGTGAGAATGTTTCATGTGTATGTGCCTAAAAACAGTGTCATCTAAGGGATATCTATATATATGTGTGTGTGTGTGTGTGTGTGTGTGTGTGTGTGTGTGTACACATACATATTTGCTTAGGTATACTTAGATATGAGAAATGAGTGACAACAATGATAAAGGATGTGGTGAAAGAATTAGAATTATGTTGTTATTATAACATATTCACAATGCCTGTGATATAGTATAGTGTTATTTGAGTATGGGCTTGGATTCATTACAAATGTATATTATAAACTATAGAGCAACAATTTTAAAAAGTTAAAAAAAGAAGTATAACAGATATGCTAATAAATGAAAAGAAATGAAATATACTCAGTTAAAACCACAAAAGGGAGAAAAAGAGTAGAAGACAAAGAATAAGAGCAATATATAGAAAATAATAGCCAATATGATATTAATCCAACTCTGTAATCACTTTGAACATTAAGGGTCTAAATTCACTTATTAAAAAACAGAGATTGTCAGAATCAATCAAAAAACAAGACCCAACCAAATATTGTCTGCAAAAAACCCACTTTAAATACAAAGACACGTAAATTGAAAGTAAATAAATGGAAAAGATATTCTATTGTAACATTAATTTTAAAAAGCAGAAGTATCTATGTTATTTTTAGACAGCTAACATTAAAGCAAGGAAACTGATTGGGGGGAAAAAAAGGAAGGGCATTATGAGATGATATAGGAGTCAGTTCTCCAAGATGATGTGAGAATGTTTCATGTGTATGTGCCTAAAAACAGTGTCATAATACATGAGGCAACAATTGATAGAACTGCAAGGTGGTGTAGATGAATCTATTATTACAGTTGGAGAATTCAACACTCCTTTGTTAGAAATGGACAAATCCAGGAGGTGGAAAATCAGTAAGGGCATAGTTGAACTCAACAGCACCATCAACCAACTGGATATAACTGACATCTATAGATCATACTTCATCCAATAGCAGATGAATATGCATTCTTCTCAAGCACATGAAACATTCAAGACAGACTGCATTTTGAGCCATAAAATACTTTAACAAATTTAAAATAAATGAAATAATAAAATGTCCACTCTCACATCACAATAGAAATCATCTAGAAATTATTAACAGAAAGATAAATGGACAATTCCAAAATACATGGAGATTAAACAACACACAGTTCAAAGAAGAAATATTGAGAAATTTTAAAATATTTTGAACTAAATAAAACTAAAAACATTTTTGGAGGCTCTGCGCCAAGATGGCCCAATAGGAACAGCTCCAGCCTCCAGCTCCCAGCGTGAGCGACACAGAAGACAGGTGATTTCTGCATTTCCAACTGAGGAATGCAGCTCCTTGCCAGGAACGGAACAAAGCTGGATGGAGAATGACTTTGACGAGTTGAGAGAAGACTTCAGACAATCAAACTTCTTGGAGTTAAAGGAGGAATTACGAACCCAGCACAGAGAAACTAAAAAGCTTGAAAAAAGATTTGATGAATGGCTATCTAGAAAAACCAATGCAGAGAAGTCCTTAAACGACCTGATTGAGATGAAAACCATGACATGAGAACTACATGACAAATGCACAAGCTTCAGTAACCGACTCGATCAACTGGAGAAAGGGTATAAGTGATTGAAGATCAAATGAATGAAATAAAGCAAGAAGAGAAGTTTAGAGAATAACGAGTAAAAAGAAATGAACAAAGCCTCCAAGAAATATGGGACTATGTAAAAAGGCAAAATCTACGTCAGACTGGTGTACCTGAAAGTGACAGGGAGAATGGAACCAAGTTGGAAAACACTCTGCAGGATATTACCCAGGAGGACTTCCCCAACCTAGCAAGGCAAACCAACATTCAAATTCAGGAAATACGGAGAATGCCACAAAGATACTCCTCGAGAAGAGCAACTCCAAGACACATAATTGTCAGATTCACCAAAGTTGAAATGAAGGAAAAAATGTTAAGGACAGCTAGAGAGAAGGATCGGGTAACTCACAAAGGGAAATGCATCAGACTAACAGCAGATCTCTCAGCAGAAACTCTACAAGCCAGAAGAGAGTGGGGACCAATATTCAACATTCTTAAAGGAAAGAAATTTCAACCCAGAATTTCATATCCAGCCAAACTTAAGTTTCATAAGTGAAGGAGAAATAAAATCCTTTACAGACAAGCAAATGCTGAGAGATTTTGTCTCTCAGGCCCGCTCTACTAGAGCTCCTGAAGGAAGCCCTAAACATGGAAAGGAACAACCAGTACCAGCCATGGCAAAAACATGCCACAATGTAAAGACCATTGATGCTAGGAAGAAACTGCATCAACTAACAAGCAAAATAACCAGCTAACATCATAATGACAGGATCAAGTTCACACATAACAATATTAACCCTAAATGTAAATGGGCAAAATGTTCCAATTAAAAGACACAGACTGGCAAATTGGATAAAAAGTCAAGATCCATCAGTTTGCTGCATCCAGGAAACCCATCTCACGTGCAGAGACACACATAGGCACAAAATAAAGGGATGGAGGAAGATCTACCAAGCAAATGGAAAACAAAAAAAGGCAGGGGTTGCAATCCTACTCTCTGATAAAACAGACTTTAAACCAATAAAGATCAAAAGAGACAAAGAAGGCCATTACATAATGGTAAAGGGATTAATTCAACAAGAAGAGCTAACTATCCTAAATATACATGCACCCAATACAGGAGCACCTAGATTTATAAAGCAAGTCCTTAGAGGCTTACAAAGAGACTTAGACTCCCATATAATAATACTGGGAGATTTAACACCCCACTGTCAACATTAGACAGATCAACGAGACAGAAAGCTAATAAGGATATCCAGGAATTGAACTCAACTCCCCACCAAGCAGACCTAATAGACATCTACAGAACTCTCCACCCCAAATCAACAGAATATACATTCTTCTTAGCACTACATCACACTTATTCCAAAATTGACCACATAGTTGGAAGTAAAGCACTCCTCAGCAAATGTAAAAGAACAGAAATTATAACAAACTATCTCTCAGACCACACTGCAATCAAATTAGAACTCAGGATTAACTAACTCAATCAAAACCGCTCAACTACATGGAAACTGAACAACCTGCTCCTGAATGACTACTGGGTACGTAATGAAATGAAGGCAGAAATAAAGATGTTCTTCGAAACCTATGACAACAATGACACAACATACCAGAATCTCTGGGACACATTTAAAGCAGTGTGTAGAGGGAAATTTATAGCACTAAATGCCCACAAGAAAAAGCAGGAAAG
>NW_012115344.1:2244385-2251992 GCF_000951035.1 Colobus angolensis palliatus | reverse complement strand
AACCAACCCAAATGTCCATCAATGACAGACTGGATTAAGAAAATGTGGCACATATACACCATGGAATACTATGCAGCCATAAGAAAGGATAAGTTCATGTCCTTTGCAGGGACATGGATGAAGCTGGAAACCATCATTCTCAGCAAACAATCGCAAGGAAAGAAAACCAAACACCGCATGTTTTCACTCATAGGTGGGAACTGAACAATGAGAACACTTGGACACAGGAAGGGGATCATCACACACCAGGGCCTGTTGTGAGGTGGGGAGAGCGGGGAGGGATAGCATTAGGAGATATACCTAATGTAAATGACGAGTTAATGGGTGCAGCACACCAACAAGGCACAGGTATACATATGTAACAATCCTGCACATTGTGCACATGTACCCTAGAACTTAAAGTATATAAAAAATTTTTTTTAAGAAAGCTTGTCAGTTTTTTTACAAAATGAAACATACTCTTAGCATATAATCCAGCAATTACATTTTTTTGTATTTATACCAATGAGCTGTAAACATATACAAGGATGTTGAATTTATTCTTAATTACGCAAACTTTGAAGCATCCAAGATGTTCAACAGTAGGTGAATGGATAAACTGTGTTATATCCAGACAATGGAATATTTTTCAGCACTAAAAAGAAATGAGTCATCAAGTCTTAAAAAGACATGGAAGAAGTTTAAATGCACATTGCTAAGTGAAAGAAACCATTCTGAAAAGGCTACATACTGCTCATGATGGCAACTATAAGCCATTTTTGAAAAGCCAAAATCATGGAGACAGTAAATAGATTAGTGGTTGCCAGGGGCTATGGACAGGAGAGGGATAAATAAACAGAATACAAAGCATTTTTAGGGCAGCGAAACTATTCTGCATGATACTGTATTGGATATATGTCATTATAAGTTTGTATGATGCCATAGGATATACACCATCAAATGTGAACCCTAAGGGAAACTGTTGACTGGGTGATAATGATCTGTCAATGTATGTTCAGTCGTAACAAATGTACCACTGTGGTGCAGGATGTTGATAATGAAGGAGACTGCATGTGTGGGGGCAGGGAATGCATGAGAAATCTGTACTTTCATCTCAATTGTACTGTGGACTGAAGACTGCTCTAAAGTGTATTTTTAGGCCAGGCGCAGTGGCTCATGCCTGTAATCCCAGCACTTTGGGAGACCGAGGTGGGTGGATCATGAGATCAGGAGTTCAAGACCAGCCTGACCAAGATGGTGAAACCCCATCTTAGACAGATGTGGTGGAAGGCACCTGTAATCCCAGCTGCTCGGGAGGCTGAGGCAGAGAATTGCTTGAACCCAGGAGGCAGAGGCTGCAGGGAGCCAAGATTGCACCACTGCACTCCAGCCTGGGCAACAGAGCAAGACTCCGTCTAAAAAAATTTTTTAAATGTATTTTTAGAATATGCGTTTATATACATAAGCATATATATATACACACACATATATATGTATTCTTTCTACTTCAGTTAACTGTCCCCCACAATACACACACATATACACACTCAAAGTAGGAAATTCAGAGCAAAAACATAAAAGACTATCTCCTCAGATATCATGCAGTCCAGTAGCTCCTAATAGATTTTGACTAATAAGAATGAAGTAAATGTTTTGTCCAAAACGTGATTGTATCATTCAATTTCCTCCTTAAAAATGAAGATAGCCACTTGGCATTTTTGGTTGTAAGGATGCAAGATTTACTCAGGCCCACCTTGAAGATATATGTGAATTGGAATAGACAAATTGTTAAGACATTGCTGCAGATGAGTTCAAGCCTCTCCCTCTCTGTAGTTTCTCTCTCCTCTCATCTTCTTTCATCCCCTCCCCCTCAACTCTCCTTTCTCTTTCTGGTTTTTCCTGTCCCGGAGCCTCCTGTCCTCTTCTTTCTGTGCCCTTCTTCCCTTCCTCTTTCTCATGTAATTTCTATTTCTTGGCTTCTCTGCTTCCCATTGAGTTTATGATTTGTTCTTCTAAAGTATAGATAAAATGGCTGTTAACCCTCCCCATTCCATATAAATTTTGAGAATTAGAATTATTAGTGTATATAATCATCAGAACATACATTAGGAAAAGCTCTTTGTACCACAATGTTAGGGATTTCCACAAGACCATGCTGAATACTCTTGGAACAGGGGCATTTCCAGTCTAATAAGTGGTGTTCATGTGGAAAGGAAACTGAATTTCACTGAAACATGAAGGTAAGGTAAACTTTCAGGTACAGAAAAATATTAGATATGGGAGGCCCTGTGAATAATGTATCCAATTAAAAAAATCTAAAAAATATATTTCATTCCTTGTGACTTTGTGTAAATTTAAAAATAATTTATTAGAGCATGTTTTAAATATATTTTCTGCTTTCTTTCATTATAAGCAAAAACACATATTCATTTTAGAAAATATAGCTATTACAGAGTAAAATGAGTAAAATCATTTCTTTTAATTATCTGACACAGAGACCACCACTGTTAAAATCTTGAACAAACATATCCGAGCACTCTGTGTATATATGGATACAGTTGAAATGATATATATATATACACATATATACTCACATATATGAATAAACTTGTTGATAAAGTTAAAATTATTGGCATATTCTTAGAGTTCAAATTTTTGCTTATTTTAAAGACAATATAACAAACAAAGCAATAGACAGATGTCTCCACATATTAATAATTATTTCCTTAGGCTTCATTTATAGATTTGCTAAGTCCAAAATAAACCAGTTTTTATACTTTTGATATACAGATATTTCCAAATTACCACCCAAAAAGTTTATGCCAATTTACATGCTCACAGAAGGTTCATAAGAATAGCATTGCTTACACATGATAAATCTTAATAGGCTCCATATTTTAAGTTTTAATAATTTGATCAAAACGATTAAAAATATAAATGTAAAAATTATACATGACTAGTAAGCCTATGAAAGAAATATTTAACTTTTTCTTTTGTGAATTGCTTAAGCACATCACTTTTTTACTGTTGATTTATAAAAAGTCGATTGTTAAGTGTGTACTGATATAACAAACCTGCACATTCTGTACATATATCCCAGAACTTAAAGTATAATAAAAAAGTTAAAGTCTATTTATCATAGTGATATTGATCCAATATCTGATATCAAAACATCAAGCATTTTTCACAATTTATCATTTGTCTCTTAATTTACTTGCTATGAAAATAACTTTACATTTTTATTTAGTTAAATACATCTATTTGTTATAGATTTTTTAATCACAGTAAAGAGAAATTCTACTTTACTGAGTTTATTAGGAATCATTATTGGATTTTATCTAATGTGGTTGACATCGATTACAGTAATATATTTTTAACCTTTTAAATAAAGTATATTAGTATAGATAAATTATAATATATAATGCCTAAAAACTTTTGAGTTTTAGAAATATTTTATTATTAAAATGTTCAAATATACATAAACACTTTAAATAGTACAATGATTATCCATATATCTTTATTAGTCAGGGTTCTTCAAAGAAGCAGAACCAGTAGGATATGTATATACAGAGAGATATAGAGATTTCTTTTAAAGAATCAGCACATGCAATTATGGACAATTGGTAAGTCCAAATTCTGATGGGGAAGTTGACAGGCTGGAAACTCAGGGAAGAGTTGTGGTTAGAGTCCAAAGGCAGTCTCTTGGGAGAATTCCTGCTTGCTTAGAAGAAGTCAGTCGTTGTTCTATTAAGTCATTCAATTGGATGGGGCACACCCATACCATGGAGGATAATCTGCTTTACACGAAGTTCATCAATGTAAATCTTAATCTCACCCAAAAAACATCTTTACAGAAGCATTCAGAATAATGTTTGACCAAATATCGGGACACCGTGACCCAGCTAAGTTGGTACATAAAATTATCCCAGTACCCATCGTCTGAATATAATCATTGTTCCACAAAAGACCCCAAATAGCCAAAGCAATCCTGAACAAAAAGAACAAAGCTGGAGACATCACATTATCTGACTTCAAATTCTACTACAAAGCTATAGTAACCAAAACAGCAAGGCAATGGAATAAAAACAGACACATAGACAAATAGAACAGAATAGAGAACCCAGAAATAAAGCCACACACCTACAGCCAACTCATTTTTAACAAACGTTCCAAGAACATATAAAACAGAAAAGAAAGCCTCTTTAATAAATGGTGCTGGGAAACAGGATATCTATATGCAGAAGAACGAAACTAGATCCCCATCTTTCACCATATTCAAAAATCAACCCAAAATGGATTAAAGACTTAAATCTAAGACCTGAAACTATGAAACTACAATAAGAAAGCATTGGAGAAATGCTATAGGATGTTGAACGAGGCAATGATTTTTTGGGTAAGATCTCAAAAGCACCAGCAGAAAGCAAAAATAGGCAAATGGGATTGCAACAAGCTAAAAAGCACTGTGCAGCAAAGGAAACAATTAACAAAATGAAAAGGCAACCTACAGATTGGGAGAAAATATTTGCAAACTATCTCCAACAAGAGATTAATAGCCAAAATATATAAAGAACTTAAATAACTCAACGGCAAAAACAACCAACAACTGAAATAATCATATTTTTAAGTGGGAAACAGACCTGAATAGACACTTCTCAAAAGGAGACATACAAATGGCCAACAAGTATGTGAAGAAATGTTCAACATCGCCGACCATCAGGAAAATGCAAGCAAAAACCACCATATCATTTCACTCCCGTTAGAATGGCTTTTATCAAAAAAAGAATAAATAAACAAATGCTGTGATGTAGATGTGAACAAAGAGGAATGTTCATATACTGTTATTGGGAATGTAAAGTGGTACAACTATTATGGAAAACAGTATGTAGTTTCCTCAATAAATTAAAAAATAGTACTACTATATGACCCAGCAATCCCACTGCTTGGTAAATATCCAAAAGAAAGGAAATTATTATATCAAAGAGCTGTCTGCACGCCTATGCTTATTGCAGCAATATTCACAATAACCAAGATATAAAATCAATCTAAGTGTTTATTGACAGGTGAATGGATTTAAAAACCTGGCCATATGGCATGTTCTCACTTATATGTAGAAAGTAAAAAAAAAAAAAAAAGAAGTGAATCTTGTGGAGGTAAGGAGTAGAATGATGGTTAGGAGAGGCTGAGAAATGAAGCAGAGAGAAAATAAAGAGAAGTTGGTTAATAGGTATAAAAAATAGAAGGAGTAAATTCTAGTATTTGATAGATAGCATAAGAGAAAAACTATAGTTAATTTTTGTCTATTTCAAAATAGCTAAATTTGTGGAACTTTGAACTTGAGAGAGATAATCTAGGGTATCTGGTGGAAGAAACAGCAGCATAGCATTCAAGAGGTGACTTGGGTGCTGTTGAAGGCATTCAGTTTGGTAAGGAGAACAGAGCACAAAAGTTCAGAAAATTTGTATTTCTATTTCTTTTTACAATTTGCTTTTGCTTTGTGGTAGTATTTATTTAATGTACTTTTATTTGCAAAACAATTTTGAATGTCATTATCTACTGTTTTCTTATAGCATCTTGTTGTGGGATGTACATGTTAGTTTTTGCTTGTTTTTTTAAGATGTTAGGGTTTTTTTGTATTTTAATTAGAAGGCAGAGTCTATGGAAGTGGCTTTTTTGGTTTCTCAGTTTGAGGGTTCCCTCTTCTGTTGCTGCAATGAACAGAAGTTGCTCTATTATATCAAATCATTTTGTGGTCAGGCTTTCACTAGTTCTCTACTCCTAGCTGCTGTTTTCAAAGGACACTTGCAATTTTCATATTGCCTCCCTTTCTGTACTCCAGAAGTGCTGCCTTCCTAAGATTGCCAACTCCAGTCTCATGCACTTTAATGCCTGTTTCCTTCAGCTCCTCCATTGTGAGTCCTCTGGAATGGCCCATCTCACACCTGCTCTCAGCAATTCCCTTAGAGTAGGACTCTCTCCTTCTGAATGTAAACTCTTTACACTGATATTATTACACTATTAGGGGCTCTGGCAACAACTCTGTCTATATGGCTTTCCCTAACTACATGCACATTTGAGTGTATAGTCTTTCCGTCTCCTGTTTACTCTGTAGAGCTAGGTTGTGAGACTTTTTATTTGCTCTCCTTTTACTATATGTGGATTTTAGGAGGAAGCACCAGGTGATTCCAATGTAGGTATTCCAGTGTAAGCCGTTATCCAAGGGAGGCTGAAATTCCTGGATTTCTTCAGCTTAATTTAAATTTTATAATCCACAATATAGAATAAAATATTCTATATTTTATTATAATATAATCCACAATTAGAATAAAATAAGGGTGATTTTCTGTATGAATTCAGGATACAAAAACTTTTTTAACAAGACTCAAGAAGCGAAAGTTATATAGGATGAGATTGATATATTCAACCACATTAATGTTAAGATTTTTGCTCAACAAAGTCAGCAAAAATAGACTAAAGAGACAATAAATTGGGCAACTAAAGGGACAAAAATTAATCCCTAATACATATCACTGACAAAAGATTGGGATCCAAAATGTAGGAAGAAAATCAGTGAATCAATGGGTACATGGCAAAACAAAATCTGATAGAAAAATGGCAAAGATATAAATAGGTATTTCATAAGCAAACAAAACTCCATGGCCAATGAACATATAAAACACATTCTAAACTGCATTGGTAATTAAGGAAATGATAATTAAAACCACAGTGAGATATGAATTTACCTCCACAAAGTTAATCAAAAATGTTCACAAGTCAGACAGTATGCAATAAAAAGAAATGAGCTATCAAGTCAGTAAAACTCATGGAGATATAGGATAGTCATTATATTTTGGAGGTTGAGAGTAGGGATAAATAGTAATTGTAATGGGGCATGAGGAGAGCTTCTGAGGATAACATTCTGTTTCTTGATCTATATGCTGGTTACACAGCTGTAGGCAGTAATTCACCTGTAAAACTTATTGAGAAGTAAAATACGATTTGTGCATTTTTCAATATATATGTTATATGATTAAAATGTTGAAAATTGCTAAGTTAATCATTAGAATAGAAATAAAACAGAAAGTCTTAAAACCCTGGTATGGGAACTTTTTTAACATTTATAAATCAAACTAAAAATAATGGAGAGTGAAATTTTTTAAATCAGATAAAAGTAAATATTTTTAAATGGCAATAATTTCAGGTAAGTCAGTAAATACATGCAGATTGGGGTAAATCCATTTTTATATAATTTATAAAAGATTAAAACAACTCAATACAAAAAATTTAAGTAAATGGATATACCATAAAAATACCAAGATAAAGAAATCAGGGGCCAGGCACGGTGGCTCACACCTGTAATCCCAACACTTTGGGAGGCTGAGGTGGGTGGATTGCCTGAGCTTAGGAGTTCACAACCAGCCTGGGCAATAAGGTGAAACCCCGTCTCTACTAAAATACAAAACAATTAGCTGGGCGTGGCAGTGTACACCTGTAGTCCCAGCTACTCGGGAGGCTGAGGCAGGAGAATTGCTTGAACCCAGCAGGTGGAGGTTGCAGTGAGCTGATACTGCACCACTGCACTCCAGCCTGGGCGATGGAGTGAGACTCTGTTCCAAAAAAAAAAAAAAAGA
>NW_012115344.1:2214549-2244335 GCF_000951035.1 Colobus angolensis palliatus | reverse complement strand
CTGCACTCCAGCCCAGGCGATGGAGTGAGACTCTGTTCCAAAAAAAAAAAAAAAGAAAAACAGAATACAACAAAAGAAAGAAGTCAGGGAGGACAGATGCAGGGGCTCACACCTAATAATACTAGAGCTTTCATAGGCCAAGGCAGGCAGGTTACATAAACTCAGGATTTCAAGACCAGCCTGGACAGCATGGCAAAACCCCATCTCTACAAAAAACAAAACAAAATTTTCTGTAGTCCCAGCTTCTTGGGAGGCTGAAATGGAAGGTTGCTTGAGCTGTGTTTGTGCCACTGCACTCCAGCATGGGCAACAGAGGGAAATCCTGTCTAAAGAAAGAAAAAAAAAAAAAAGAAATCAAGAGTGGGAGTTATTACCATAAAACAAAATAGAATTCAAGGGAAATACAGTATACAAAAATAACAGAACAATTATATATTGAAAGTACAATCCACTAAAATAATAAGAATCATTTAATCGTGTGAATGAACTTGTTAAGGTTCAAGTTTGATCAGTAAATAACACCTCTCCCCTCCATCCACTGTGTCCGGAATTTATTCCTTCTGGTGGGTTCTTGGTCTCACTGACTTAAAGAATGAAGCCAGCGACCCTCACGGTGAGTATTACACCTCTTAAAGATGGTGTATCTGGAGTTTGTTCCTTCAGATGTTCATATGTGTCTGGAGTTTCCTCCTTTCAGTGTGTTCCTGGTCTCACTGATTTCAGGAATGAAGCCGCAGACCTTCCCAGTGAGTGTTACAGCTCTTAAAGGTGGCGCGCCCGGAGTTCTTTGTTTCTCCTGGTGGGTTAGTGGTCTCCCTGACTTCAGAAATGAAGCTGCAGACCCTCGTGGTGAGTGTTACAGCTCATAAAGGTAATGCAGACCCAAAGAGTGAGCAGCAGCAAGATTTATGGTGAAGAGTGAAAGAACAAAGCTTCCACCGTGTGGAAGGGACCTGAGCAGGTTGCCACTGCTAGCCTGGGTGGCCAGCTTTTATTCCATTATTTGGCCCCACCCACATCCTGCTGATTGGTCCATTTTACAGAGTGCTGATTGGTGCATTTACAATCCTTTAGCTAGACACAGAGCGCTGATTGGTGCATTTACAATCCTTTAGACACAAAAGTTCTCCAAGTCCCTACCCGACCCAGAAGCCCAGCTGGCTTCACCTCTCACCATGTTCTGAACAAATTAAGAAATAGAAAGAGACTTAAATAAATGGAGACTGAATTATCAAAGCTGATATTGGAAAAAGGGTATTTTTTCCCTGTGGATACCTAAGTTGTACAATAGTGAATGCTGATATTGGACACCCACAGCAGTATTGCTAAACACTGCAGGCCTACCCTATAAGGGCAAGTTATTTACTCATAAGCTGATCTTATACCCACAAGCAATTGAGCACCCATAATTCGTATAGAAATGTCAGTAACAGAAAAAGAGAGGAAGAGGCAGAATCATGCATGTCTAGTTCTTTAAGTCATCAATTACTGAAGTTACCCCCAAGAGATAAATGGATAACAAGGGCAAATAAAGGTCAGTAGTGATATGCTAATGACCCAGCCTCCACTTGTCAGAGTCTGTTGTCACAAATATCCGTACTTCTTTAATAAATTTTTTTTTAAATACTCCTTTTTTTTAGCTAGGTAGATGGATATCCAAATGAACATTCCATTTCCAAAGCCTTCCATGCAACTTGATGAAGGCATGCAAGCAGTTCTGAGCAATGGATTGAAAATAGAAGTGATGTGTGACACATTCAGATTAAGCTGTTCAGGTTTATTTACTCTGCTGGCTGAGAGAAGGTGAAAACTTTGGACTCCAAATTGTAGTAGTCCATAGATAAGCAGATCAGCTGTCTTCAGGTCTGCCAGCCTCAAGCTACATGTATAAGTCACTGTTCTTCAGGTTTTCTAGTTCTAACTACTTAGCCTCTACCCTAAGTAATACAAAACAGGTACCTGTAAATGCAGTGATGCCAAAATGTAAACCTAAGAGCATTACATTAGTTATCAGTTGGTAGGAAATAATGGCAAAAATATTGTATGATGGAAAGTTGACAATATTTATTGCACTATGATAAACTATCATCTTCAGTAGGTTGAAGGATGGACTATGTGCTCACAGAGTGCTATAATTTTAGCAGAACTTATTGGTGTGTGTTAGAAGCTTCTTACTGCTTTCAAAAAATTCCTACACAAGCTAATTATAAGAAATGGCTCTAAAAAAGTGGAAATAGTTGGAGAAAAGGTCCCAGCCTTTTTTCAGAACTTCAAATTAACAGTTTTCTACTAGACAGTGGGAAACAATCCCACATCAAAAAAAGTGTCATGTTCCCACCGAAGTCTAAGGACTGAAGTCTAAGTTTCCAGATGGCATAAAGGTAACTCAAATAAAACTGAGGAAAAAAATGGTGGGTCACACAGAAGGCAATTTAATAAAAGAGGGAAGCTGAAAGTTTTTTGTTGTTGTTGTTTGTTTGTGTTTTGAGACACAGTCACTCCATCACCCAGGCTGGAGTGCAGTGGTGCACACTCGGCCCACTGCAACCTCCACCTCCCAGGTTCAAGTGATTTTCATGTCTCAGCCTCCTGTGTAGCTGGAATTACAGGTATGCACCATTATGCTCAGCTAATTTTTGTATTTTTAGTAGTGACAGGGTTTACCATTTTGTTCAGGCTGGTCTCAAACTCCTGACCTCAAATGATCCACCAATCTCAGCCTCCCAAAGTGCTGCAATTACAGGCATAAACCACCACACCCAGCCAGGAAGCTGAAAGTTTTAACAATTTTCTAAATGGGCATCTTTTAAGATATAGACCAGGACCTTACTAAGTTGGAGAGGGCAATTATATTACTAAAAATATCATATGTTTGACCCTCAAAAGCATGTCACTTTTCACTTTCACTCTCTAAAATAATCCCTTAACACCAAACCAAATTAACAGGAAGCAGTTGGTGAAAGCCACTCAACTTCCAGTACTACTCCTGATGCTGCTGTAAAAGATGTTGAAATAATGTTTGCCTTTAGAAGACAAATCCAGAGACTAAACTGAATAATGCACTAGAGAGTTCTGCCTCCATGTGGAAAGAAAGAACTTTCTTCATAATAAGAGCTAGGAGTCAATACAAGTTCTTTCCAGCAAGATTTCATTATGGCTATAGCTCAGTGATGCTATGTGCTTCCTATTCTTTCCTCTTCCATATAGGAATTATTTTAATTTGACTAGTTTTGGGAGGAATACAGATTAGACATCAATCAGGTCATAAATCACAGGGCAACAGGGAGCTATACTTTGATCTAGACACAGGCCACGGTTGGGACATTGGGTGGTCTCCCTCGAGGAGGGGTTGAGTATATTCTAAGTGTAGAAGGTTCTGCCTGCATATGTGGGTACCAAAAAGAGCACTTTCTGGCGGTGACGACTAGTCCATCAACATCCATGCCTTCCTTCACTAATTATAGAACTTCTGAATTCTAGCTTTTTATATAGACTAGACAAAAGATCAATATTCAGAATCTATGGGTAATATTTAACAGTCAAAAACATACAGAAGAAACAACTCAAGAGAAAAACAGAGTTCTTCTAGTTAAAGATGGCCAGTTGAACTCACAAATGACCACTGAATTCCCCTCCCACTTCCCACTTCACCCCCCATAAGGGTAAAGAAAAGTGAAGAGATTAAAAAGAAGAGAGAAAAAGTGCAACTCACAAAGGAAACAGGATCCATAAAGGGGACAAGCCACAGCATTTTGGAAGTTGGAAAGCCATAAGCAGCAATCGCTGACCCAGTGACACTGAGCACACTGAGTCCTGAATAAGCAAAGGGAGAGCAAAATATCACCACTCTTCATGTCATGCTGCAAAGCTGGAAAGGCTCAGAAATAGCTGTAGAAGTCAGCTTGGGAGGTGAGGCTGAAGGTGGGATTAGGGATGGAGGAATGCTCAAAATCCAGAAATAACAGACTGGACAATCTTCTCTCGCTCTGTGTGTCTAAGCAACTGCTCGCATACCCCATAAATGCCCTAGCTCCTCCCTCCTCCGTGATGTTTATTTCCCATCAGGGCCTCCACCCAAGATTAAAGGTTTATTATCTGGAGAAGGCAAGGTAGATGTATTGAATACTAGGAAATAGCAGGCAGAATTGAGGGCAGAGAAATTGTACTGAGAGAAGGAGCATTAGATGCTATTTGCACCGTGAGTGCTAAGAATGAGTAACTAACTGCTTTTCATGTAAAATTTTTGTTCTGATGTCTATGTCCTCTAGTTATTTTTATTTTAACTTACTTGATAAGTATGTGTGCCTCAAAATATTTGTTTTTGGCTCAAATCATGGGTTTTATTTTCCTTCACTTACCAGTTTTATTCATTTATGTTTTTTAAATAAGTGACTTATCTTGCCTTACTTATATATGATATATTATTTTACACATGTTTGTAATGCTTCCTTGATGGTATTTTTGTTGCCAATTTCCTTGTTTACAAATATGTTTTTACCTCTGTGTTCTGTTTTTGTAAGGTATATATCTCATCTTCATTCCCTATTTGTTAACATTTAAGGCTTTGAAAGACCATATTAAATTAATCATAGTTTAATTATCAAAGTCAGAGCCAAGAGTGAAATGGCATCTTTTATGTGTCCTCCTTCCTTCAAATATATTAAATTCTTGTCTGACCACGTGTGTTCTCGAACAGTTTCTCCACTAAACTCCTCTTGATCTGTGTTAGACTAATCTTGGGTTCTAAATCCAGGTAATTGTTATTTCATATTTTCTTTATATAATGTCTGTTTTATTTTGAGAATAGTTTTTTATTATATTCATTTGTGAAACAGATTTATAATGATTTGATTTTTATCTATTTAACAAGTTTATCTGTCAGGATCCAAAAAATACAAAAAATTAGAAACTATTTTGCCTCAAGATGCAGAGAATTTAATTAAGGGACTTGGCTGCACAGGTGAAGGGTAGCTGAGAAGCCAAGCAAAAAACAATGAAGTAACCCAGAAATTAGAGAAAGCAAGGAGCCACTGCTGTCCCTAGGGACAAGACGAGACAGTGATACTTGCCTAAATCACCCAATGGTAATCATGGTAGATCTTTCTTGAGAGAGCTGAGACCATCAGGGACCTACAGCCACTGCTGAATGTACTGCAGAGGAAGCTGCCTTCCTTCATTCCTTAAATCTCCCATGAGGGCCCATCACTGGCTAAACCTCAGCCAACAGCCATGACGAGAGGGGCTGGAAAGGGTTAGAGCCACGTGATATATAGTAGAGCAAGGAGAAGTCGAGGAATGGATCTGAGGGCCACTTCCTTCAATTACCCAGTGTCTGTTCTCATCATTCTACTCATATCAATAACTACATGTTTCAGCCTGACAGGCACTTATGCATTACACAAATGTAGATAATCTCACACTCTTTCCAACAGGGGGAGACACCAAAACCACCAGTCACTGAATCAGGATCAAGTTCAGGATCTTCAAGATAAGCAATCCTTACCATTCAGGTCAAATATGGTTTCTTGCAGACTATGGCTTATAAATTAACTTAGGTGTCACCATCACATCTCATACAAAATAATAGTGGAAGGAAAACGGGGACTGTATTAGTTTATAATGCAAATTTCTGAGGCCAGATTGAATGTCTCCTCAGAAAATGGGATTTTCTTTTCTATCACAGTGTCAGGTTGCAAATTTTGCAAACTTTTGTGCTCTGGTCTCCTTATAAAACTGAATGCCTTCAACAGCACCCAAGTTACATCTTGAATGTTTCGCTGTTTAGAAATTTCTTTTACCAGCTACCCTAAATCATATCTCTCAAGTTCATAGTTCCACAAATCTCTAGGGCAGGGGCAAAATGCCACCAGTCTCTTTTCTAAAACATAACAAGAGTGCCCTTTGCTCCAGTTCCCAACAAGTTCCTTATCTCCATCTGAGGCCACCTTAGCCTGGACCTTATTGGTCATATCACTATCAGCATTTTTGTCAAAGCCATTCAACAAGTCTCTAGGAAGTTCCAAACTTTCCCACGTTTTTCATCTTCTTCTGAGCTCACCAAACTGTTCCCACCTTTGCCTGTCACCCAGTTCCAAAGTTGCTTCCATATTTTTGGGTATCTTTTCAGCAACACCCCACTCTGCTGGTACCAATTTACTGTATTAACCTGTTCTCACACTGCTGATAAGACACACCTGATACTGAACAACTTACAAAAGAAAGAAGTTTAGTGGACTTACAGTTCCACTGGCTGGGGAGGCCTCACAATCATGGCAGAAGGCAAGAAGGAGCAAGTCACATCTTACATGGATGGCAGCAAGCAAAGAGAGGGAACTTGTGCAGGGGAACTGCTCTTCATAAAACCATCAGATCTCATGAGAATTATTCACTATCATGGGAATAGCATGGGAAAGACTTGCCCCCTTGATTCCCCTAGTAGGACCTCCCACCAGGTCCCTCCCACAACACGTGGGAATTCAAGATGAGATTTGGGTGGGGACACAGCCAAATCATATCATTCCACCCCTGACCCCTCCCAAATCTCACGTCCTTTTTACACTTCAGAACCAACCATGCCTTCCCAACAGTCCCCCAAAGACTTAACTCATTTCAGCACTAACTCAAGGGTCCACAGTCTGAAGTCTCATCTGAAACAAGGCCCTTTTGCCTATGAGCTTGTAGAATCAAAAGCAGGTTAGTTACTTCCTAGATACAATATGGGTACAGGCATTGGATAAATACAGCTATTACAAATGGGAGAAACTGGCCAAAACAAGGGGACTACAGGCCTCATGCAAGTCCAAAATCCAGCAGGGAAGTCAAATCTTAAAGCTCCAAAACTTTTTCTTTTACTCCATGTCTCACATCCAGGTCACACTGATGCAAGAGGTAGGTTCCCATGGTTTTGGGCGCTCTGCCCCTGTGACTTTGCAGGGTACACCCTCCCTCCTGGCTGCCTTCACAGGCTGCACTGAATGTCTGTGGCTTTTCCAGGCACATGGTGCAAGCTGTCAGTGGATTCTGGGGTCTGGAGGATGGTGGCCTTCTTCTCACAGTTCCACTAGGCAGTGCCCCAGTAGGGACTCTGTCTGGGGGCTCTGACCCCACATTTCCTTTCTGCACTGCCCTACCAGAGGTTCTCCATGAGAGACCCACCCCTGCAGCAAACTTCTGCCTGGACATCCATGCATTTCCATACATTGTCTGAAATCTAGGCAGAAATTCTCAAACTCTAATTCTTGACTTCTGTGTACCCCAGGCTCAACACTATGTGGAAGCTGCGAAGGCTTGAGGTTTGCACCCTCTGAAGCTACAGCTCAAGCTTTATGTTGGCCTCTTTCAGCCAAATGGCTGGGGTGCAGGGTACCAAGTCCCTAGGCTGCACACAGCACAGGGACCCTGGGACCAGCCCATGAAACCACTTTTTCCTCATAGGCCTCCAGGTTTGTGATGGAAGGGGCTGCCATGAAGACCTCTGACATGCCCTGGAGACATCTTCTCCATTGTCTTGGGAATTAATATTGGGCTGTTCATCACTTGATTACTATATACATAGCTGCTATAATTTGTGAGTTTTTGCCTTGATCCAGGGCCACATTTACAAACTTCTTCTACCACCTGACACTGTTTCCCTTGCCCTCAGCAGTGACTTAGTTGCTTGGTGTTTTCACCTGGTGGGATAATACTACATCTTAATTACAGATGTGGCTGTGTGCTTAGTAGCTCTGCCTTTTTTGATTTACTCCACTGACAGTTACTATCAGAATAAGATTACTAAAAGGTGTATAAGTTAAGTCCTAGGTTGCAGACATAATTCCAACTGCTCCCATTTGTAAAACTAATCAAAGGTCTTCTTTATAATTGGGATCAATTATCCAGGTTCCTCCTCTATCTGTTAATTCTGTGGCTTGAAGGGCCTCAGATACCAAGGTAGTAGTCTGAACTTCTACTGATGGAGTCACTATTTTTTCTTCTACCAGAAACATTCCACTGAATTAACAGATAAATATAGAACTCATCACTGCTATATAAGTCTTGTGGTAAATCAATTCCTTGGCCAGAAGCAAAGTGTGGAATGCCATCACGGTAAATAAACTTTCTCTAAGTTCTCAATTGTGATTGTTTGCAGTGGTAGCATGGAAAGTTAAGGAAAGAAAATTCAAACCCAGAACAAGTATCTAATCCAAGGAGGACAAATAACTGTCTCTTCTCTGACAGAGGAGAGGCAATGTAGTTGGGCTACCACTAGAAGATCAGCTGGTCTCCCTGGGAAGTGAAGCAATAGGTCCCCAGAGTTAGCTTCTACTCTTGGCCAGTTGGGCAGCAAGCAGGGACAGTAGCCATATTAACCTTGATGAGTGAAAAACCATCTTGTTAAGTCCATGCAAGTTTCCATCCCTGCCGCTGTGGTCCTTTATACATAATTCTAAGATGCCTGGAAAAAGAGGATAGCTGACATTCATATACTGGGCCAGCTAGTTTCACCTGATTTTTAAAAGTCTCCTCTGTAATGCATATAATTTTGTGAGAAATTACACGGACATGATATCATCCCACTCTGTACTCATGCAAGAGATTCATCCATATGTTTCTTTTCCAGACTCCCTTGCCATTAATCATCCAATCCTGTTCTTTCCAGGTCCCTGATCCACAAGCTAAGCCATTGTCCCTGAGTAAAATCCTTGAGCCATGCCTCCTGCCAGGCAAAGTGGAAAACTATGTGTATATACATATATAAATACACACAGTTTCTATGCATATATATATATATATATATATATGCATGCACACACACACACGGGTTTATATACATATGTATACTTTGTTTTCTTCCTTTACTAGAAAGCCACCTCTGAGTGGCCATGTAATATGACAATGGGGCAGTGGATCATTTCCAGCTGGTGCAAGCTTATTCTGCAGAGTACTCTACAAACAAAGCCTGAGGTATTGTGTTTTTTCACCTCATGTGAGCTATTAACAAGAATTTTTCCATAGATGTGAGTAGAAGGAATTATGACAATTAAGCATGAATTATGGCATCATGAGGGCCTGAGCAGCCTGGCCATGCAGTTTTCCTGTTCCTTCCACACCTGCTTGAGCCTAATCTAGGCCATAATACTTTCATTACAGACTGATTAATCCTGCACAATGTTATGGTTGAATCTGACAACATGCATAATGAACATCGAAGATTACTTAGTACTTCAATGTCCCATGGTCTAGCACTCAGCCTCTACGAAGTCTCAATAGCAAGTCAGGAGTTTCTTCACAGAATAAAATAATTGTCAGCAGAAGATATTCCCAGAACTCTAAAGATCTGTGCCAGGTATCTTTTAGTGTAGTTTGCCAGAGGTTCCATATAACATCCTTATTTACTATTGATACTTAGAGCACCACTGAATATAGGGAATGACAGAGCAGCTTGCAAGAGCCTGAGTCTGTTGCACAGCCTTCTTTTGCTTTACTGCCACTCAAAACATGCAGCAATAGGGTTGCTCAATAACTAGATCAGAGCATCGCTCCCAAAAACCTCCAGACAATCCTGCCTAGCATTGTCCTACTATCTTAACAGTAGGCAGTGAAAAGCACTTCTTACTTCCACTATGGAGGAAATATTGAAACATGCCTAAAATCTTTGGACTTCCAAAATTGACTCAGTTGGCAGACCTCCACGTTTTTATAGGTTTTATCTCAAACTCTAACACATATGCACACAACGAAAGCATCTAGTGCACTTCATATTTCTTAACAGATCCAATCTGCATGACGTTATCAATACAGTGGAGCATGTTCTGAAAGGTAATCAACATCCACTAGACTATATGATTAAAGAGATTTGGAAAGACAATCTTGAGGTAAAACAGTGAAGGTGCACTTCTATTCATGTTGAGGGAAAAATATCCACTTCTTGTCATCCTTTCTGCTGCCTATGCTGCAGTAGATTTCTTGCACACATGGATGCAGTCATTCCTCACATCCCTCTATGTCATTTCGTTTTGCCATTCTTTGCACAAAGAGGCTCATACATATCTATCCTCGAATCCGACTGTAATTTGCTTTGAACAACAGAATGCAGTAGAAGTGATACTGTGAGACTTCTAAATCTAAGCCTCAGGAGCCTCGAAGCTTCTGCTCTTGCCCTTTTCTACGTATAGACTGACTTGTAAAGAAGCCATAAGTAGGATGCCAAGGGATATGATAACCTTTTGGTTTTACTGTGGTGAGGCTACAGGCAGTTGCAAGGGTTTCTTTTGTTTCACCTTTCTGTCATACCAGCTCTCACTCCACATATCAGGGAGGCAATGTAGAGAGTTTTCAACTCTGCATTCAGGATCTGAGAAGATATCCACAGGCTTGGTCTGTGGGCCCACTGGGCTCTTTGGGAGATGAAATGAAGCTTGTAAAATATTCAACTCAGAAATGACATTGATCACTGCTACTCAGAGCCCACTGACCAGTACTAATTGTGTGTCTGTTCCTAACTAGAAGGAACTGGATACTGTACAGAACACACATATTTTGTTGAGCGGTAAATTCTCTGCCACAACTGTCTTTTGCTTACAGAAAAAAAAAAAGAAAAAGAAAAAAAACTAGCTTCAGTTTTATTCCTCTGTAGGTAACTTTCTTTCTTTTTGTTTTTTGTTTACCTAGATATTTTATTTTTTTTATCTTTGTTGTTTAAATGATTCCCAAGGTGAATATAAGCATAGACTTATTTTCATTGATTTTGTTGGGAACATAACCTACTACCATAAGTCCTGACTATTTCCTACCTAATTGTTTTCTGAAAGTTGCTAACTCTAAATGGTTGTGTTAGTGTTATTAGTAATAAGGAAGATGGGAAAAACTGAGGGGTAAATGCAGAAAGCATCTGAATGATGTATAGATCAAAACAAAAGAGAAAAGAAAAGCTAATACTTTTCCCTTGGCTTAAAAGTTAAATTTCTGAGTCCACTGACAAAGTGGGAAAATTATAAATTGTCTTTCTACTTTCTCAGGTGGTAAAATAAAATCTAAGTGGGCTATCATATAAAGCACATTGGCTGAAGAATCTATCAGTGAAGAAATGTACAATCCTCTGAACCCAGAGCAGATACTCAAGTTCCTTTCCAATGTCTGTCCTCACATCTCAGAGCTGGTAAGGGTACACTGGCACTTAGGATACGCGATTTTGAATGATTGAAGTATACTGCTATGTTCCAATTTCACAAAATACAGGCATATATTTAATGATCACCTACAAGCCTATATCTTCTGTAATATGTCAAGTTGTTCACAAACCTCCTTAGAAATCCTGGGTTGTCTTGTACTGTTCTCACTGCCTGTACATTTCCCAGTTCAGCTCTAAATCCTACAAGTCATGGAAAACCACCAGCACAACATGCAAAAGAAAAAAAAAGTGGAAAGAAAATAATGAAAAAGAAAATGGATGTATCTATTTAAAGAAGTCTGGATGATGTATTTTCTTATTGAAAGGTAAAATACATGTAGAACAAAGCAGTTTCTGACGCATGTGTTTTCTCTGTCTCCTCTGCCTTGCCTATTTTCTCATTTGAGCAGTTCACAGAGAATACAGAGAGCCTAGAGACAGAAGATACCGTAAGTTGAAGGAGAATGAATCATTAAAAATGTGTTCTGTTGGACAGTTGTCGCACTCCAGAGCTGTCCATTGCTTCTGAGCAGAGCAACATGAACATTTCTCACGACTAATGAGGGACAGAATTTCCTTTTATTTATTTGCTTACTATTTCTGTTCATCAATGGATAGTTAACTATGTTTTCATCTGGCAGGAATGTATCTAGTGAAAACACGTACCTAAGTCTGATGAATATCTTTTACATTTCTCTGATGACTAATCCATTTTGAAAGAATAAGAACATAGAAAATACTAAATAGTTGCTCAGTAGTCATCCCTTCTATTTAGAAGGAAAAAGAAAATTAAGTTTTTAAACAAAACTGCAATATTCTCTAATTTTCTGCTATTATTCACCATATCCTCCCTCAAGCAGGTGGCTCCTCCATGTAAGAAATGGTAGCAAATCAGCTATAACATAGTTTTAAAAATCTTTAATCCAGCCATAAGTTATCTTCAAGGAAAATAATCCCTTTCGGATAAGAGAGTACTAGGATATGTGTTTATGAGAAAGGAATGATATTTATAAAACATAATAACAATTCTATTTCCTCATAGTACCTTTGTAATGTTATAGATAGGACTAAGGAGAATGTGGAAAATGGGCTATAGAACTACAGGTGGTATAAATAATGTAGATATTTTTGTTAACCTGTTATCCAGAAAGTCAATGCAAATTTGATTATATGTATCAGAATATTGATATTAGATTAATATCATCATCTGCCATCTTCCACTTTCCTATGAAATATATAGTTATTACATTTCTCAAGTTTTGTATGACTACTTCTTAAATCCATAATTTTTAACTTCTTTCAAAATGCATATACATTTTTAATATTCTTATAAAGGTTTTAAGGCAAATATTTAGAAATAGATAAAAGCAGCCTTTATGCCCAAAACTTAAACACAAGTAATATTCTCAATGGTTCCAGAATTCTGATAAAGATAAAATGAGTTTATAAGACACAAGGGGCTGACACTGGAAAATAGACAAGGGACTATTCATATCATAAAATTCAAGAGATACATTGGGGCTGAGAAAACCAAAAGAAAAGAAAACCCTGTAAGTTAATTTTAAACTTTTATTTCTGAGAAAGCAATGCAAAGCTCAAGGTAGTAAGGTAAGAATTTACTAAAAAATTTTAAGCTCCCTACTAATATCTTAAAAATCCATGCAATAAAAATAGCAATATCCATCTGCCTTAACAAAGTGATCTAGAAAGGTTAACTATAAAAGAAATAGAGAAACAAATACTACTGGAAAATGGAATCTATTAGGAATGTGTCCTGTTGGTGCAAAGTAATTGCAGCTTTTGCCATTGCCACAATTACTTTTGCACCAATCTAATAAGTTTTTACTGAATAAATAAGCACACACATGAATAAAACAATAAACACCAAAATGGGATTAGAAAAAAGTTAATATTCATCTATAACTTTAGAAAAAGCAGGATTCGATGAAGGATAGAATATTTTATTAACACAATAAAGGATATTTATGTAAAAACAACAATCAACCTGTATGTGGAAAAAAAAATAATGGCTGTATCATTAAGGAATACTAAAAGAATGCTGACAGTTTGGTTTAATATTTCTGAAAGTGATAATGGAGTAAGACAAAAAATATATTTCAGATTCAGAAAGGAAAAACTAAATGTATTGGTTTGTTGTCACACTACTATAAAGAACTGCCTGAGACTGGATAATTTCGAAGGGAAAGAGGTTTAATTGACTCACAGTTCTGCATGGCTGGGGAAACCTCAGGAAATTTACAATCACTGCAGAAGTTGAAGGGAAAGCAAGGCACTTTCTTCATGAGGCTGCAGGAGGGAGAATGAATGCAGGAGGAACTACCAAACCCTTATAAAACCATCACATCTCCCGAGAACTCACTCGCTATCCTGAAAACAGCATAGAGGAAATGCCCCCATGATTCAATTACCTCCACTTGGTTTCTCTCTTGACCCCTTGACCCCTTTACACGTGGAGATTATGGGGATTAAAGGGATTATAATGCAAGATGAGATTTTGGGTAGGGACACAGCCAAACTATATAACCAAATTATCACTTAGAAAATCAAAGAAATTAACTAAAATTATTTTTAAATAAATTTAAAATACTAGCCAATAAAGTGAGACAAGAAAAAGTAAATAGCTAAAATTTTTTATAATTTTATAAGCACTAGTGAATGAAGAAATTCTTTTTCAAATTTATAAAAGAAAAATCATCATGTACCTAGGAAATGATAATTATTTTTAGAGAATTTCATGAAGTTTTTGGCTATAAAATATTAACCCAAAATCAAAACACGTTCTATATACTTGCAATAATTAGGTATTTAACATTTTTACAGAAACCTCCAGGTAAATCACACAGCTTGGACATGCTTACTTCCAGACCCCTGTCAAAATGACAGTAATTTAAGAGTTTACGGCATTAATTTATGAGGACAAAGGAAATGGGATTGGTGAGAGATGAGAGCAAAGAAAAGGATAGTTTAGAACCTGGAGAGCAGGTGGATCAGATAAGAAAAAGATAAGTGCTTCTGGGAGGAGAAGCCAAGAAACAAGCCCTGAGGCTGTATGTGCCCTGTCAGGAATGAGGCCTCAGCTGCCACTGAAGGTGAGACGGGCAGGTGGTCTTACTGAATTTCTATTCCGGGGGAAAAAAAAAAAAAAAAAAGTTAAACCTGGAATTCCTGGCCCCTCCTCCTATGTGGGAGAAAAGACCCTAATATAGAAAAGAGAACTCAGAGAAAGCAAAGTCGCAGCAGGGAGGTAAATATAGGTTCAAAGGAAATATGATTAATATCCTCGGAGACTTTTTTAAAAGGGGTATTGTATTCTTTTTTTTTTTTTTTTTTTGAGATGCAGATATCTCTGTCGCCCAGGCTGGAGTGCAGTGGCGTGATCTCGGCTCACTGCAAGCTCCGCCTCCCGGGTTTACGCCATTCTCCTGCCTCAGCCTCCCGAGTAGCTGGGACTACAGGCGCCCGCCATCTCGCCCGGCTAGTTTTTTGTATTTTTTTTTTTTTTTTTAGTAGAGACGGGGTTTCACCGTGTAGCTCAGGATGGTCTCGATCTCCTGACCTCGTGATCCACCCGTCTCGGCCTCCCAAAGTGCTGGGATTACAGGCTTGAGCCACCGCGCCCGGCCGGGATATTGTATTCTTAACAAAAAGAAAAGGATAACATTCAAAAGGACTAATGGAGTTGGGCACAGTGACCCAAGACTCTAATCCAGCACTTTGGGACTTTGAGCGACCAAAGCAGTAGGATCACTTGAGGCCAGGAGTTCAATACCAGCCTGGGCAAGATAGCATGACACAACCCCATCTCCACAAAAAGTTGAAAATTAGCTTGGCATGGTGGCACACACCCATAGTCCCAGCTACTCTGAGACAGGAGTGCTCACACCCAGGAATTGAAGGTTACAGTGAGCTGTGACGGCACCAATGCACTCCAGCCCAGGCAATAGAGCAAACAATACACTGTTTCTAAAATGAAACAAAAAGAATCATTAAGGATAGCTCTTATAAAGGTAAAGAAATAAAAGGCAGAAGGAATAAAATTATTACATGAATTATTTTTCAAGAAGGTTATTAAACAGAACTTTTTAAAAAGAACAATAAAATTCAAGAAAGAAAAAAGAGAGCAGATAGCAATGGGAAGTTGAGGAGAGGGAACCTGAAAAATGAAGACACACTGAGTGCTCAGAATATTTAATAACAGAAAAGGAAAACTCACAAATTTTAAGCTACCTCATCATAAAATTTCAGAATACCTAGAGGGGGAAGTTTTCATGTTCTGAAACGTCTAGAAAAAAAAAATGTCATTTGCATGGAAGTTATAATTAAAATAGCATCATTTAATATTGTATAACTGTGCAGGTGTTTCCATTGAGAAAATATGAGGGAAGAATACAAGGGATTCTTTATAATTTTGGCAGTTTCCTGTGGGTCTATAATTATTTCAAAATAAAAAGTTTACAAGGTTTCTTCAGACACTGCAGCAGCAACACTGGAAGCTAAAAGACAATTAATTAACTTAGCAAGGCCTGCACATATCTGATGGGAAATGATTTCCAACACAGAATTCTATACTCAGCCAAACAATTATTCAAGTGTGAAAAATATATATATTATTACATGTGCAAAGTCTTGAACAATTTTACTCCAAAGACCAATTTCTTATATTCCTGTAAGATGTTCCCTCACCAAATCGAGGGAATAAAACCCAAATGAATAAGACATGAAATCCAAGAAATATTATATCCAGATGAAAGAGAGGTTTAGGAAATCCTCACAATGCTGATAAAAGGGCAGCTCTGGAACACAGTATGGGAAAGCCAGAAAGCAAAAGACCACATTGGGAGTGAAGGCTGCCAGAAACAAAGTCTCCAAAATAAGTAAATAAAAGCAACAAACTATGTGATACATTTCAACTATTTGAAAAGAGATTTCTATTTCTTGTGAGAATCTGAGAATAAATTAATAATAATAGTTATATAGAAGAAAACAAGGCAAAAGAAAAATGAATCACTTAACAACTCACAAAAAATAAAAAGATGACCGAGGAAAGCAATATGCAATGGAGTCACCATTTATAAATAATAATAGCAATGTCATAATAATATAAGCAGTGAATATTAATTTAAAATGTTTGGAGGAGGTGGCATATAAAAGAGAGTACAATAGGAATCTATGGATAAGATATGAAATTCAAAGTTCAAAAATAGCAATGTGATTATGATTTTTAGAAATATAGAAGTAAAATGAAAAATAAAAAGCTAAAATATTGGAAATGATTTCTTCCAGAGTGTAACAATCAGATTGGGGCCAAGTGGAGCAAAGTGTTCTCATTTCTCATTTTAAGAACAATTTGAGTTCCTAAATTATATTTATGAAATGCTTTGAATAACATTAGATTAAAGTAAAATTAAAGTATAAAGAAACCTCTAGCTTCTCTTGACACAAAGTCAGCAACACCTAATTCATCCACCCTCAACTTCTCATTTTAATAGCAGTGAAAGCATTTTTCTTTAAGATTCAAAATTTCAAAGGGCCTGGAAACTTAATTTGTAAAAGCCACCAATTTTCACAAAGTCAGATGGTAATGGTATTAATAAAATCTCAGAGGAACATCCTTGCTGGGGTTATGCAAGAGGAGAAGACACGAGGATAACTTCCACATTTTGGACACAGATTCCCACTACTCATTAGAAAGAGAGAAGCCTCCAAGCAAGGAGCTGCTTTCTCAGACAATCACAGCTCTTGTAATACTCCCCTCCCCCTCATGCTTCCCTTTAATAACCTTTTTGGCACTAATTCTAGAAATAATTTCCTGGTAAAAGGCACTCGAGCTAAAAGCCACTTACGTGTGACAATGTGACTGTGACCTAAGAAGGTTCATGGAATAGAACTCTTGAGAAATTACAGATTGGTTTGCTTTGGGTTTTTTTTTTTTTTTAACTCACTGTTTTTAATAAGAAAGGAATCACAAAAACTTAGGAGTATTAAAAACAAAATTTATTACTCACCAAAATAAGTCTAAGAAATAAAACCAGAAATTCCTTCTTCTGCCTAAAATATCCAAATGAAATACCTGCAAAATAGATTTCTGGCTAGGAGTCCTACAGATTGAAAGAAAACAGGAATCTCTTCTTCATGAGATGTTCAATTACCTTGTCAACAATTCCAACCACCAACACACTTCCCCTACTCTCTCTGGCCCTCTCTGTTTTACTTTCTCCAGAACACTTAGCATCATCTGACATACTATGTATTAAACTTAAGTATATTCTATTATCTGTAAGCTCTTCCTAAAGCTAAAATATAAGTTCCATAAGGACGGACATTTGTCTTTGTTGTGTTTTCACTGACATATAGCCCAGTGACTAGAAGAATGACTGGCACATAGTAGACAATAACTCTTTGATGAATGAATGAGTAAATTTTAGCAGGCACCACATGGATAATGTAAAGGATCAAGGACAAATTACGCACTCAGTTTACTGAAATCAGGCCTGAAAAGAACTTTCCTTATATCAAAATAAACAAACAGAAAGAAAAAAAAGAACTGTGAGGCCTAGAAAAAAATAGTTTACAATCTAAAGGATCCACTATATGCTGGGCATTTTTAAATTGTATATTTTTAATAGGTAATGTATTCAAATTGGTCAAAATCAAGACCATAGAAAGAAATACAAATGGAAATTCTGTTCCCACCAATGTCCCTATCTTCATGCTCCCCATTTCCCCCAGCTAATACCTATTGGTAACCACTCTCCTCATTCCTGTTCCTGTGCTTCCTTCCACTGTTTCTTTATGCCAATACAAGCACATTGCAATGTAAATTCTTATCTGTCCTTTATTTCAGAAGCATTTTATAAAATTTGCATTATTTCCTTTTTAAAATTTTTATTTTAGGTTTGGGGGTACATGTGAAGGTTTGTTACGAAAACAAACACGTGTCATGAGGATTTGTTGTACATATTATTACATCACCCATGTATTAAACTGAGTGCCCAATAGTTATCTTTTCTGTTCCTCTCTTCCTTCTACCCTTCCTGCTCAAGTAAACCTCAGTTTACTTGTCTATTGTTCTATTATTCCCTTCTTTGTGTTCATAAGTTCAGTGTCTATTGTTCCCTTCTTCGTGTTCGTAAGTTCTCATCATTTAGCTCCCACTTATAAGTGAGAACATGTGGTATTTGGTTTTCTGTTGCTGCATTAGTTTGCTAAGGATAATAGCCTTCAGCCCCATTCATGTTTCCACAAAAGACATGATCTCATTCTTTTTTATGGCTGCATAATACTCCATGGCACGTATGTAACATTTTCATTATCCAGTCTGTCATTGATGGGCATTTAGGTTGATTCCATGTCCTTGCTATTGTGACCAGTGCTGCAAGGAACATTCGCGTGGATGTGTCCTTATGGTAGAATGCTTTATATTTTTCTGGGTATATACCCAGTAATGTGATTGGTGAATCAAATGGTAGTTCTGCTTTGAGTTCATTGATGAATCGCCATGCTGCTTTACATAATGATTGAACTAAGTTATACTCCCACCAACAGTATATAAGGCTTCCCTTTTCTCTGCAACCTCACCAGCATTGGTTATTTTTTGACTTTTTAATCATAGTCATTATGACTGGTGGGAGATGGTGCCTTATTGTGGTTTTGATTTGCAATCCTCTAATGATCAGTGATATTGAGCGTTTTCCAAATGCTTGTTGGCCCCATGTATGTCTTATTTTGAGAAGTGTCTGCTCATGTCCTTTGCCCACTTTTTAATGGGTGGTTTTTCTCTTGCAAATTTGTTTAAATTCCTTATAAATGCTGGATATTAGACCTTTGTCAGATGCAGAGTTAGCAAATATTTTCTCCTATTCTGTAGGCTGTCGGTGTATTCTGTTGATAGTTTATTTTGCTGCACAGAATCTCTTATATTTAATTAGATCCCATTTGTCAATTTTTGCTTTTATTGTGACTGCTTTTGGTGTCTTTTTAATGAGATCTTTGCCTGTTCCTATGCCCTGGACAGTATTTACTAGGTTGTTTTCCAGGGTTTTTACAGTTTCGGGTGTTACATGTAACTATTCCGTCTTGAGTTGATTTGTGTATATGCTGTAAGGAAGGGGTCCAGCTTCAATCTTCTGCATATGGCTAGCCAGTTATACCAGTATCATTTACTGACTAGGGAATATTTTCCCCTTTACTTGTTTTTGTCATCTCTGTTAAGGATTGGATGGTCATAGATATGCTGCCTTATTTCTGGGCTCTCTATTCTATTCAACTGGTCCATGTTTCTGTTTTTGTACCAGTGTCATGCTGTTTGGTCACTATAGCCTTGTAGTATAGTTTGAAGTCAGGTAATATGATTCCTCCAGCTTTGCTCTCTTTGCTTAGGACTGCCTTGGCTATTCGGGCTCTTTTGTGGGTTCATACAATTTTTAAAATATTTTTTATAGTTTTTTGAAGAATTTTGTTGGTGGTTTGATAAGAATGGCATTGAATCTGTAAATTGCTTTGAGCAGTATGGCCTTTTTAATGATATTGATTCTTCTATCCATGAGCATAGGATGTTTTTCCATTTGTTTGTGTCATCTGTGATTTCTTTGAGCAGTGTTTTGTAATTCCCGTTGTGGAGATCTTCCACCTCCCTGGTTAGCCGTATTCTTGGGTGTGTTGTTGTTTTGTGGCACTTGTGAATGAGATTGCCTTTCTGATTTGGCTCTCAGTTTGGTTGTTGGTGGTGTATAGGTGCTAGTGATTTTTGTGCATTGATTTTGTATCCTGCAGCTTTGCTGAAGTTGTTTATTAGCTGAAGGAGCTTTTGGGCTGAGAATATGGTGTTTTCTAGATTTAGAATTACATTGTCTAAACAGAGATAGTTTGACTTCCTCTCTTCCTACTTGGATGCACTTTATTTCCTTCTCTTGCTTGATTGCTTTGGACATGCCTTCCAATACTATGTTGAAGAGAAATGGTGAGAGAGGCCATCTTATCGTGTGCTGGTTTTCAAGGGGAATGCTTCTAGCTTTTGCCCATTCAGTATGATATTGACTGTGGGTTTGTCATAGATGGCTGTTATTATTTTTGAAGTATGTTCCTTCAATACTTACTTTACTGAGTTTTTAACATGAAGGAATGTTGGATTTTATCAAAAGTCTTTTATGCATCTATTGAGATAATCACGTGGTTTTGTCTTTAGTTCTGTTTATGTGATGAATCACATTTATTGATTTTCGTATGTTGAACTAACCTTGCATCTCAGGAATAAAGCCTACTTGATCATGGTGGATTAGCTTTTTGATATACTGCTGGATTTGGTTTGCAAGTATATTGTTGAGGATTTTTGCACTGATGTTCATGAAGGATATTAGCCTGAGGTTTTCTTTTTGTTTTTGTTGTACCTCTGTCAGGTTTTGGTATCAAAATGATGCTGGCCTCATAGAATGAGTTTCGGAGAAGTCCCTCTTTCTCAATTTTTTGGAATAGTTTCTGTAGGAGTGGTACCAACTCTTCTTTTTACATCTGGTATTTGGCTGTGAATCACTCAGACCCTGGACTTTTTTTGGTCGGTTGGCTATTTATTACTAATACAATTTCAGAGCTTGTTATTGGTCTGTTCAGGGAATTGGTTTCTTCCTAGCTCAGTCTGGGGAGGGTGTATGTGTCCTGGAATTTATCCATCTTTTCTAGGTTTCCTACTTGGTGTGCGTAGAGGTGTTTGTAGTGGTTTCTGATGGTTGTTTTTATTTATGTGGGGTCAGAAGCAGCATTCCCTTCATCATTTCTAATGTGTTTATGGATCTTCTATCTTTGCATCTTAGTCTAGCTAGTGGCTTATATATTTTATTAATTTTGTCAAAAAACAACAACTCCTGGATTCATTGATCTTTTGAATGTTTTTTGTGTCTCAATTTCCTTCAATTCAGCTCTGATTCTTGTTATTTCTTTCCTTCTGCTAGCTTTGGGATTGATTTTTTCTTGCTTCTCTAATTCTTTCAGTTGTGAAGTTAGGTTGTTAATTTGAGATCTTTATAACTTTGATGTAGGATTTAGTTCTATGAATTTTCCTATCCTCACTGCCTTAGCTGTGTCACAGAGGGTCTGGTATATTATATCTTTGTTCTCATTATTTTCAATGAACTTCTTGATTTCTGCTTTAATTTCATTGGTTAACAAAGTCATTCAGGAGAGTGTTGTGTAATTTCTATGAAGTTGTATGGTTTTCAGCCATTTTCATTGTATTGACTTCCATTTTTATTGCATTGTGGTCCAAGAGTGTGTTATTATGTTTTCAATTTTTTACATTTGTTGAAGATTGTGTTATGCCTAATTATGTGGTCAATTTTAGATTATGTGCCATATGGCAATGCGAATGTATATTCTGTTGTTTTTGGGTGAAGACTTCTGTAAAAATCTATTGTATCCATTTGGTCCAATGCTGAATTTAGATCCTGAATATCTTTGTTAATTTTCTGCCTCAATGATCTGTCTAATACTGTCAGTGGAGTATTGAAGTCTTCTACTATTATTGTGTGGGAGTCTGTGTCTCTTTGTAGGTCTATAATAACTTGCTTTATGAATCTTGATACTCCTGTGTTGGGTGCACATAGATTTAGGATAGTTAAGTCTTCTTGTTGAACTGAACCCCTTACCATCATGTAATGCCCTTGTTTTCCATTTGCTTGGTAGATTTTCCTCCATCCCTTTATTTTGAGCTTATGAGTGTCATTACGTGTGAGATGGGTTTCCTGAAGACAGCATACCATTGGGTCTTGCTTTTTTATCCAGCTTGCCACTCTGTGCCTTTTGAGCAGGGTATTTAGCCTGCTTATGTTCAAGATTAGTATTGATATGTGCAGATTTGATCCTGTCATTGTGCTTTTAGCAGGTTATTATGTTGGCTTGTTTGTGTGGTTGCCTTACAGTGACACTGGTGTGTGTGTTTAAGTGCATTTTTGTATTAGCTGGTAGCATCCTTTCCTTTCTATATTTAGTGCTCTTTTCAAGATCTCTTTTGATCTTGAAGCAGATCTGATGGTGATGAAGTCTCTCAACATTTGCTTATCTGAAAAGGCTTTTATTTCTCCTTCACTTAGAAAGCTGAGTTTGGCTGGATATGAAATTCTTGGTTGAAGATTTTTTTCTTTGAGTATGTTGAATATAGGCCCCCAATCTCTTCTGGCTTGTAGGATTTCAGCTAAGAGGTCTGATGTTAGCTGGATTGGGTTCTCTTTGTAGGTCACCTGCCCTTTCTCTCTAGCTGCCTTTAACATTCTTTCTTTCCTTTCAACCTTGAAAAATTTGAGGATTATGTGTCTCGGAGAAGATCTTCTTGTGTCGAATCTTGCAGGAGTTATCTGTATTTTCTGAATTTGACTGTTAGCCTCTCTAGCAATGTTGGGAAAGTTTTCACAGACAACATCCTGAAATATATTTTCAAAGTTGTTTTCTTCCTCTCCTCCCTTTCAGGGATGCTAGTGATTCATAGATGTGGCCTTTTTACATAATCCTGTATTTCTCAGAGGTTTTGTTCATTCCTTTTTATTTTTTTCTTTATTTTTGTCTGACTGTCTTATTTCAGATAAGCAGTCTTCAAGTTCTCAGATTCTTTCCTCAGTTCTGTTTATTCTGCTATTAATACTTGTGATTGCATTGTGAAATTCTTGCGTTGTGTTATTCACCTCTGTCAGACCTGTTAGCTTCTTTTGTGTACCAGCTACTTCATCCTTCAGCTCCTGTATTATTTTATTGTGATTCTCATTTTCCTTGGATTGGATTTTGCCATCTTCCTGAATCTCAGTGATCTTTGTTCCTATCCATATTCTGAATTCTATTTCTGTCATTCCAGCCAGCTCAGACTGGCTAAGGAATCTTGTTAGAGAACTAGTAGAGTTGCTTGGAGGACACATGACACTCTGGAAATTTGAGTTATCAGAGTTCTTTCATTGATTCTTTCTCATCTCTGTGTGTGGGTGTTGCTTTATCTGCAGTGTAGATTGTGTACAGTCAATAGACTTCTTTTCTGGATGTTTTCACCGGGCCATGGCTTTATGTAGGGTCTTTGTTTGAAGCTGACTTCTTGTCTCTGGTTTCAGAGGGTGGGGTACATTAGTGAGATATTTTTAGTGTTGAAGCTTTGCAGTGTGATCCAGCAGATGACACTAAAGCTTATTGGTCAGTTGATAGATTCTTGCTCAGTTGTGTGACTTCCTTATGTTTCCTCGCAGTTGTGTTCCCTCTCAGTGCTCTGAAAGTGTGAGTTCCTCTCCCCCTTAAGTGTTGGCTGTAGTTCATGACTTAGCACTCCTGGGCTTCCCTCTGCAGCTCTGGGGCAATCTCAGTGTTTATGTTTCTTCCCCATTTTAGAGGCAGCAGTAGTGGTGGTGGCCAAGGGTAGTTTGCCTGACTCCTGGGGGCTCCACCCAAGAGAAATGCCCGTCAGTCATTGCTCAGTGCAATCAGTCCAAGATGGAGGGTTTGTGCTCTGGGCCCAAGCCAGGGGTTCCTTGTCTGCTGATGAGTCAGGTGGTGGGGCCAGTAGTATGGGACTCATGGGAGATGAACTGATCTCTTCTCTTTAGGTCAACTGCAACTTGTCGGGGGTATGGATAAAGCACTTAGGGTCTTTATTCCTTCATTAGTCTGAGGGTGGCAAGGGCAGTTCCTCTGCAGAGGCAGTGGCAGAGAGGCTTTCAGTTGCCTCTGGAGGCTCTGTCCAGGGAGTTGCTGAGTGGATACTGGCTTGATAGCTCTGGCAGGCATGGCTGGAGGCCCAGGCCTGAAAGACCTGCCCAGTGAGGAGATATGGGCAGGGGCACCAAGGTAACAGTCTGACCACTTTTCTTTAGGGCTGCTGCAGTATGCTTGGGGCCCACTCTAGTCCCCTAGTTATCTCGGATTTTCCAGGACCTAGAGGTGTCACCAGTGAAGGCTGCAAAACAGCAAAGATGGCAGCCTGTTCCTCTCTCTGGGAGCTTTGTCCCAGGGAAGTATGGACCTGTTGCCAACCCAAAGGCACCTGTAGGAAGTGGCTGGAGACCCTGGTTGGGAGGTCCCATCTAGTAAGGAGGAACAGGATCAAGACCCACTTTAAAAAGCAGACTGGCCATATTTTGGTCAAGTAGCTGTCCTATGCTGGGGATCCGCTTCAGCCACCAGGTGCCTCAGGCACTCCAAAGCCTAAAGGCTGGAATGGCTAAGTCACCCAAACAGCAAAGATGGTGGCCCACCCCTCCCTCTGGGAGCACTGTCTCAGGGGGAATTCAGATCTCTGTCAGCTGGAGCACTCAGGCGGGGGTGGCTGGAGGCTCCAGTTGGGAGGTCTTGCCCAATGAGGAGAAAGGGAATCAGGCACCCACTTAAAGCAGCAGTCTGGCCACATATTGGTAGAGCAGCTGTGTGTTGTGCCGAGGGATCTTTTCCACCCTGGGTGGGCTCAAACTCTCCAAAGCCTGAAGGCTAGAATGGATAAGATGTCTAAACAGCAAAGATGGTGGCCCACCCATCTCACCCCTCCAGCCACTACCCCTGAGATGCAATGCCGCTACTGTTAGCTGGCTGGAATTCCAAGCCAATGAGTCTTACCTTATCTCACTGACTTGGAATTCCAGCAAGTAAGGTGCCATGGAAGTAGGGTCTGTGGGCTATTGTTGCTCAGCCCCCTGTATTCAGCCTCCTTACTAGGGGTATGTAGAGGAGTCTAACCTCTCACTGTGCCAGAGCTGCACCTATTCCATGTTTTGACTTTCTTCTTCAGAAATTTCAAATGTGTATATATTAAATATCTTTTGTCTATCTCCTATGGATAAAATTTATCTCTAATCTCTTGAGATAGTTTTCTTTTTCTTTCCACCTCATTTTATTTTCCTTTTACCATTAACCTACCTGTCTCTTACTATGCTTTCTGTAGTCTATTCACTCGTAGGGTCTTTGTAATTTAGTCTTCACTCCTGAAATTGTTTTCTCATTTTTTGTTTGCTTGTTTGTTTCTGAGATGGAGTTTCACTCTTGTCACCCATGCCTGTAATCCCAGCACTATGGGAGGCTGAGATGGGTGGATCACCTGAGGTCAGGAGTTCAAGACCAGCCTGGCCAACATGGTGAAACCCCATCCTTACTAAAAATACAAAAATTAGCCAGGCATAGTGGCAGGTGCCTGTAATCCCAGCTACTTGGAAGGCTGAGGCAGGAGAATCGCTTGAACCTGGGAGATGGAGGTTGCAGTAAACTGAGATGATGCCACTGCACTCCAGCCTGGGTGACAGAGCGAGACTCTGTTTCAAAGAAAAAAAAAAGAATTAGGTTATTATTCTCTTTTGCCTTATGGCAATTTTTTCTAAAACATTTTCTTCAAGTGTAAAGACTTTTTTCTCTTCTTCTACATGCTTTGTTTATAGTGCCATCTTACAGAAATTGGTTTTATCCCTTCACATCATTCATCTTTGAAAAAGTTGAATTATCTTAAACCAGCTATTAGCAGGAGGTTCCAGAAACATGAAGGACCAAGCTTGTTGTACAGGTTTCTCTGCTTGAAGGATTTCTCTTTAGTTTCTTTAAAATATAGCCCTTCTGGGGCTGCAGGAAGTGGGCAATGGAGAGCGGCTGTTTAAGAATGTACAGTTTCAGCCTGGTGCAGTGGCTTATGCCTGTAATCTCAGCACTCTGGGAGGCCGAGGCGGGTGGATCACCTGAGGTCAGGAGTTCAAGACCAGCCAGGCCAATGTGGTGAAACCCTGCCTCTACTTAAAAAAAAAAAAAAAAAAATTAGCTGGGCATGGTGGTGAGGACCTGTAATCCCAGCGACTTGGGAGGCTGAGGCATGACAATCGCTTAAACCTGGGAGACAGAGGTTGCCCTGAGCCGAGAATGTACCACTGCACTCTAGCCTGGATGACAAAAGTGAGACTCTGTCAAGAAAAAAAAAGGAGGTATTTATTTAACACTTACACGTATCAGACACTAGGAATATAATATGAAAAAAATATATTTACAGGTAAGCTTAATTGAGAGATTAGAAATATATTGACCAGGCACAGTGGCTCATGCTTGTAATCCCAGCACTTTGGGAGGCCAAGGCAGATGGATCACAAGGTCAAGAGATCGAGAACATCCTGGCTAACTTGGTGAAAACCCATCTCTACTAAAAATACAAAAACTTAGCTGGGCATAGTGGCGAGAACCTGCAGCCCCAGCTACTAGGAGGCTGAGGCAGGAGAGTGGTGTAAACTGGGAAGGTGGAGCTTGCAGTGAGCTGAGATTGCACCACTGCACTCTAGCCTGGGCAACAGTGAGACTCCACCTCAAAAAAAAAAAAAAAGATTAGAAATATATTTATGAAAATATTAACAATGGTCATACTGTTTACTTTGTTGTACATGTCTATATGTTTTGAACATAAATCCATGATGCCTTTGTAATTAAGAAAAAATTATTAAATTTATATATAAAGAAAACTGACTTCCAAATTCAGTTTCATCTTTCATTTTTATACTCCATCCTTTCTATTGCCTTTCCCTCTCAAACACTCCTTGATAGTCTTAAGACTTTATAAATACAATTTTAAGTGAAGGGCTCGTTAGAAAAGAGAAGAAGGATAACACATTTATATTATTGCTGCTTGCAATTATTTCTATTAATTTATATTTATGAATTTTCCATAGTATTAAAACTTATGAAACTACTAATTCCTGTTGTTTAAAGCATGATTTTTTAAAGAAAATTAATTGCCTTTATTCTAGAATATGTTAACATTTCTCATGACTAAGGTAATTTTTCTCTAAATCTGTGTTTGCAAACCTAGCTGCACAATAAAATTACTTGAGGAGCTTTTAAAATTGTCTTTAGATATTTTAAGTCAGCCATTCGGGGGCCAATTTGTAAATCTATAGTTCTAGGTATTTTTCTCAGATTTGGGTGCTTAATAATTTCATTCTTTAGAAGTGATTCACCTTTCACCTATGAACAATATCATCAGTATCTTTAAGCAAATTGTAAGGTGACTGTCTCTAAAAGTTGACATAATTGAAGCTAAGTTGGTATTAAGGAAAGTAACGAAGTCATCTTGGTGGGTGCCAAGATGGCCAAATAGGAATAGCTCCAGTCTACAACTCCCAGCGTGAACGATGCAGAAGTTGGGTAATTTCTGCATTTCCAACTGAGGTACTGGGTTATCTCACAGAGACTTGATGGACAGTGGGAGTGGCCCATAGAGTGTGAGCTGAAGCAGGGCAAAGCATCACCTCACCTGGGAAGTGCAAGGGGTCAGGGATCTCCCTTTCCAAGCCAAGAGAAGCTGTGACAGATGGTACCTGGAAAATCAGGACACTCCCACCCTAATACTGCACTTTTCCAATTGTCTTAGCAAACGGCACACCAGGAGATTATATCCCACACCTGGCTTGGAGGGTCCCACACCCATAGAGCTTTGCTCACTGCTAGCACAGCAGTCTGAGATAGAAACGCAAGACAGCAGCTAGGGTGGGGCAGGGGCATCCACTATTTCAGAGGCTTGACTGGGTAAACAAAGCAGCCAGGAAACTTGAACTGGGTGGAGCCCACCACAGCTCAAGGAGGCCTGCCTGTCTCTGTAGACTCCAACTCTGGGGGCAGGAGATAGCTGAACAAAAGGCAGCAGAAACTTCTGCAGACTTAAACGTCCCTATCTGACAGCTTTGAAGAGAGTAGTGGTTCTCCCAGCATGGAGTTTGAGATCTGAGAACAGACAGACTGCCTCCTCAAGTGGGTCCCTGACCTCTGCGTAGACTAACTGGGAGATACCTCCCAGTGGGGGCCGATTGACACTTCATACATTGGGTGCCTCTCTGAGACAAAGCTTCCAGAGGAAGGATCAGGCAGCAAAATTTGCTGTTCTGCAATATTTGCTGTTCTGCAGCCTCCACTGGTGATACTCAGGCAAACAGAGTCTGCAGTGGACCTCCAGCAAACTATAACAGACCTGCAGTTGAGGATCCTGACTGTTAGAAGAAAAACTAACAAACAGAAAGAAATAGCATCAACATCAACAAAAAGGACATCCACACCAAAACCCCATCTGTAGGTCACCATCATCAAAGACCAAAGGTAGATAAAACCACAAAGATGGGGAGAAACCAGAGCAGAAAAGCTGAAAATCCTGAAGATCAGAGTTCCTTTGCTCCTCCAAAGGATCGCAGCTCCTCAACAGCAATGGAACAAAGCTAGATGGAGAATGACTTTCACAAGTTGACAGAAGTAGGCTTCAGAAGATCAGTAATAACAAACTTCTCGAGCTAAAGAAGGATGTTCAAACCCATTGCAAAGAAGTTAAAAGCCTTGAAAAAAGATTAGACGAATGGCTAACTAGGATAAACAGGATAGAGAAGACGTTAAATTACCTCATAGAGCTGAAAACCATGGCACAAGAACTACCTGATGCATGCACAAGCTTCAGTAGCCAATTCGATAAAGTGGAAGAAAGGTTATCAGTGATTGAAGATCAAATGAATGAAATGAAGCGAGAAGAGATGTTTAGAGAAACAAGAGTAAAAAGAAACGAGCAAAACCTCCAAGAAATATGGGACTATGTGAAAATACCAAATCTATGTCTGATTGGTGTACCTGAAAGTGATGGGCAGAATGGAACCAAGTTGGAAAACACACACCAGGATATTATCCAGGAGAATTTCCCCAACCTAGCAAGACAGGCCAACATTAAATTCAGGAAATACAGAAAATGCCACAAAGATACTCCTCGAGAAGAGCAACCTCAAGACACATAATTGTAAGATTCACCAAGGTTGAAATGAAGGAAAAAATGTTAAGGACAGCCAGAGAGAAAGGTTGGGTTACCCACAAAGGGAAGCCCAGCAGACTAACAGTGGATCTCTCAGCAGAAACTCTACAAGCCAGAAGAGAGTGAAGGCCAATATTCAACATTCTTAAAGAAAAGAATTTTCAACCCAGAATTTCATATCCAGCCAAACTAAACTTCATAAATGAAGGAGAAATAAAGTCCTTTACAGACAAGCAAGGGCTGAGAGATTTTGTCACCACCAGGCCTGCCTTACAAGAGCTCCTGAAGGAAGCATTAAACATGGAAAGGAATAACCAATACCAGCCACAGCAAAAACATGCCAACTTGTAAAGACCATCAATACTAGGAAGAAACTGCATCAACTAATGAGCAAAATAACCAGCCAACATCATAATGACAGGATCAAATTCACACATAACAATATTAACCTTAAATGTAAATGGACTAAATAACCCAATTAAAAGACACAGACTGGCAAATTGGATAAAGAGACAAGACTCATCAGTGAGCTGTATTCAGGAGACCCATCTCACGTGCAGAGACACACATAGGCCCAAAATAAAGGGATGGAGGAAGATCTAGCATGCAAATGGAAAACAAACAAAAAAATAAAATTAAAGGATAGGTTGCAATCCCGGTCTCTGATAAAACAGACTTTAAACCAACAAATATTAAAAGAGACAAGGCCATTACATAATGGTAAACAAAAGAGACAAGGCCATTACATAATGGTAAAGGGATCCATTCAACAAGAAGAGCTAACTGTCCTAAATATATATGCACCCAACACAGAAGCACCCAGATTCATAAAGAAAGTCCTTAGAGACTTACAAAGAGACT
>NW_012115344.1:2214045-2214499 GCF_000951035.1 Colobus angolensis palliatus | reverse complement strand
TAAAGAAGAAAAGAGAGAAGAATTAAATAGATGCAATAAAAAATGATAAAGGGGATATCACCACCGATCCCACAGAAATACAAACTACCATCAGAAAATACTATAAACACCTATACGCAAATAAACTATAAAATCTAAAAGAAATGGATACATTCCTGGACATACACACTCTCCCAAGACTAAACCAGGAAGAAGTTGAATCCCTGAATAGACCAATAACGGACTCAGAAATTGAGGCAATAATTAATAACCTACCAACCAAAAAAAGTCCGAGACCAGATGGATTCACAGTCAAATTCTACCAGAGGTACAAAGAGGAGCTTTGAAACTATTCCTTCTGAAACTATTCCAATCAATAGAAAAGGAGGGAATCCCCCCTGTCTCATTTTATGAGGCCAGCATCATCCTGATACCAAAGCCTGGCAGAGACACAACAAAAGAGAGAATTTTAGAC
>NW_012115344.1:2213135-2213489 GCF_000951035.1 Colobus angolensis palliatus | reverse complement strand
CCCTGTCTCATTTTATGAGGCCAGCATCATCCTGATACCAAAGCCTGGCAGAGACACAACAAAAGAGAGAATTTTAGACCAAGATCCCTGATAAACATTGATGCAAAAATCCTCAATAAAATACTGGCAAACCAAATCCAGCAGCATATCAAAAAGTTTATCCACCACGATCAAGTTGGCTTCACCCCTGGGATGCAAGGCTGGTTCCACATACCAAACCAATAAATGTAATCCATCATATAAACAGAACCAAAGACATAACTACATAATTATCTCAATAGATGCAGCAAAGTCCTTTGACAAAATTCAACAGCCTTCATGCTAAAAACTCTCAATAAATTCGATGTTGATGGG
>NW_012115344.1:2211955-2213085 GCF_000951035.1 Colobus angolensis palliatus | reverse complement strand
AACTACATAATTATCTCAATAGATGCAGCAAAGTCCTTTGACAAAATTCAACAGCCTTCATGCTAAAAACTCTCAATAAATTCGATGTTGATGGGACGTATGTCAATATAATAAGAGCTACTTATAACAAACCCACAGCCAATATCATACTGAATGCACAAAAACTGGATGTATTCCCTTTGAAAACTGGCACAAGACAGGGATGCCCTTTCTCACCACTCCTATTCAGCATAGTGTTGGAAGTTTTGGCCAGGGCAATCAGGCAGGAGAAAGAAATAAAGGATATTCAATTAGGAAAAGATGAAGTCAAATTGTCCCTGTTTGCAGATGACATGATTGTATATTTAGAAAACCCCATCATCTCAGCCCCAAATCTCCTTAAGCTGATAAGCAACTTCAGCAAAGTCTCAAGATACAAAATCAATGTGCAAAAATCACAAGCATTCCTATACACCAACAACAGACAGACAGCCAAATCACGAGTGAACTCCCATTCACAATTGCTTCAAAGAGAATAAAATACCTAGGAATTCAACTTACAAAGGATGTGAAGGACCTCTTCAAGGAGAACTACAAACCACTGCTCAACAAAATAAAAGAGGACACAAATAAATGGAAGAACATTCCATGCTCATGGACAGAAGAATCAATAGCATGAAAATGGCCATATTGCCCTAGGTAATCTATAGATTCAATTCCATCCCCATTAAGCTACCAATGACTTTCTTCACAGAATTGGAAAAAACTACTTTAAAGTTCATATGGAACCAAAAAAGAGCTCACATTGCCAAGACAATCCTAAGCCAAAAGAACAAAGCTGGAGACATCACGCTACCTGACTTCAAACTATACCACAATGCTACATTAACCAAAACAGCATGTTACTGGTACCAAAACAGAGATATATACCAATGGAACAGATCAGAGCCCTTAGAAATCATACCACACATCTACAATCACCTGATCTTTGAAAAACCTGACAAAAGCAAGAAATAGGGAACGGATTCCCTATTTAATAAATGGTGCTGGGGAAATTGGCTAGCCATATGTAGAAAGCTGAAACTGGATCCCTTCCTTACACCTTGTACAAAATTAATTCAAGATGGATTAAAGACTTAAATGTTAGACCT
>NW_012115344.1:2210402-2210757 GCF_000951035.1 Colobus angolensis palliatus | reverse complement strand
CAGTCATCTCTACCACTCTTTCTATATAGCATGCATTTTTCTAAAAAGTACTCAGCAAAATTATGAAGATATTCTAGCTCCACATTTATGGAAGTCTTGTAAAGAAAAATCCTTCTTTCGGCCAGGCACGGTGGCTCACGCCTGTAATCCCAACACTTTGAGAGGCCGAGGCGGGCAGATCACCTGAGGTCAGGAATTCAAGACCAGCCTGGCCAAAATGGTGAAACCCCATCTCTACTAAGAATACAAAAAGTAGCCAGGCGTGGTGGCGCTTGACTGTAATCCCAGCTACTTGGGAGGCAGAGACAGGAGAATTGCTTCAACCTGGGAGGCTGAAGTTGCAGTGAGTGAGATC
>NW_012115344.1:2192848-2209992 GCF_000951035.1 Colobus angolensis palliatus | reverse complement strand
TCCTGTCTCAGCCTCCCAAGTAGCTGGGATTACAGGCACACACCACCACTCCCAGCTAATTTATTTTGTATTATTTTGTATGATGTATTTTGTATTTGTATAATGTATTTTGTATAGGGTATTTTGTATTATTTGGTAGAGACGGGGTTTCACCATATTGGCCAGACTGGTCTCGAACTCCTGACCTTGTGACCTGCCTGCCTCAGCCTCTCAAAGTGCTGGGATTACAGACATGAGCCACCACACCCGGGCCTGGAATTTCTTATATTGTAAGAAAACTATATTCAACAATTTAGTATCAATCAAAGGCCTAAGAGAAATCTTAATTTCTGAATTTTTTTAAAATGATCAACTGATTACTTTGGTTGACTGCATAAAATTCTGTGGGTTAACATTAAAAGAAGCATATGTGTATCTAGGAGAAATGTCTACATACAGAAATTTTCCCCAGAAAACCAAAATTTCTTTCCTTGTATGCAACCATAATTTGTAATGGAATTAAAACTCTAAATTCTAATAGAAAATATACTGTGTAAAATTGTGTATTGTTGGTTTTATAAGGAAACAGTCAACAGGCTAGAATTTTTAACGGATTAGTAAAATAAATGATAACATTGAAGCTACATTTAGTTAATACTGAGTTGATTTTAAAAGAACTAGTGCAGCAGGGTCTGGAGACAGACTTTATCAGCTGTCTGATACTAGACTGCTTGTGTTCTAGAATCCTGAAAGCTCTGCAAAGTCTGGGATTAATAGAAGGTTTGAAGTATATGGAGAGAGATGAGATTAATGTTTAAAAGAAAGCTGATGAGGGTTGATTTCAGCCAAACATGGTGTCACTGTTAACAGTTTAAGAGACCTATTTTTTAAAAAGATGCAAGGATCTGAAAGTTGAACTTATTGGTGCTGGGTATCACTCATTTGTAACTGCAGCAGCTAAGAAAGTGACTTTTCTTTGCTTATCTTTATTCTTTTTATTTATTTGTCAATTGACTTATTGTGCCATATGGAAACAAACAAAACAAAAATTATTAAACCAGAAATAGGATTTTGCTTGGTGTTCTGGGAAAAATTTTAGGTTAGAGTTAAGTGCCCTGAGAGCTTGGATCAGATCTCCTATAAACATTCTATTTGAACTTAAGAATATAACTTATATTCCATGACATTAATTTAGCAATCAAGTGTAGAAGCAGTGTAGGATTTCAAAGCCCGAATTTTGGAGCAAGCTGCCAGGATTGAATCTCAGCTATGCCACTTACAAGATGTATACTTTACGAAAGTTACTTAATGTTTCTGTGCTTTGGTTTTCTCTTATGCAGGATAGGAATAGTAATAACACTTAGCTCAGAGGGTTATTGAGGGAGTTACATGATTTATTATCTGGCAAGCACTTAGAAGAGTGCATGAGACAGTCATTGTTTTAGCAATAGGATGAGAACTTTGGTCTAGAACTCAGTGGTTTTCAGATTACTTTAAGCTATGGGAGCTTGGTTCAAATTAAATGCCACACAGATGTCTAAATAATAAAACAGATGAAATTAGAGATGTTTTCATTGGGCAGGCAACAATGGATTTGAGAATCATGCATTCCATCTTTCTAAACCTTCCCAGGTGACCCCTTAGACAACATTAAGAAACCACAAAATGATGGAACACAGTTTAAAACAGTAATGAGCGCTTCCAAATCTGCCATAGCTCATTTATCGGTGGGGAATTGTGGCTGGTAATAGAAATCTGACAACAGTGGTTTAAACATAAAGATCTATCCTTTCATCTAGAAGTTGAGCAGTGGGCAGTTAAGGCCTGTATAATACTCTCCAAGGTCACCAGGAAACCATGCTCTGTTCTTCTGGAGCTCCAGTCAACAGTCATGATCCAGACAGAAAATTACAGGAAGGAGAAAAGGACAAAAGCAGCTTTTTTACAAGCTTCACTCAACATCTTTTGTTAATATCTCTGTTTATCCCTAGATACAGGGGAGGCTAGGAAATGTAATCTTTTAGTTGGTTGCATTTCTACCTGGAATTAAGTAAGAATTCTGTTACTAATGAAAGAGATAATTATGCTAAGGCTTCGCCTTTTACATATTAATTTTAAAATGCCATTGTGTTTTATGAGTAGAAGAGGTGTTAAGGCTGCCTCTTAGATCAAAGAAACCGGGGAAAGAATAGTACATCAATCAACATCTGACTCTTTTAATTGGCTTTTAATCACCCTTAATTCTTACATGGCTTCTGAAAAAGTATATTAACTCCTCTAGTAATTAAAATAATTTTCAATGAAAGTCTGCCAAATTAGTTTGAAAGTATGTTCTTCTTAGACAGGGAAGTAAAAAAAAAAAATGTTAAAGAGATGTCTACCTATAAAGTAAGGCTAATTTGAAGTTCTAAAATAGATAATGCATGACAGCAGTAAAGTATGATGTCCAGCACATGTTAGGTTTATAATAGATAATAATTCTCTATTTTCTCTTTTGTTAATCTGAACCCAAATTTCTTCATCTACATTATGAAGAATTTAAGTCCAATAATACCTAAGGTTTCATGAAACTCAAGCATCCTGTGAGACAATAAGAAAATTCTAGAAATTCAAAACATTTTAGGGGAAAAGGGCTTCAGATGCCCTCAGAATTGGGTATTCAATAGGTAACTTCAGGAATCCAGACTCTATATAAAAAGAAGACTAGTAGTATTACCGGGGCATGGCAAAAGCTAATTAGTCTCCCAAGGTCAAACTTTTCGGGGAGTATATTTTAACCTATTGCCAAGATAAACTTATAGAACTGGAAAGGAGAGGAAAATGCTTTTTACTGTCACACAATTCATTTCACCTAGCTCAGCTAATTGTAAATTATTAGTTCTCTCATTCGTCGTATTCTTTGAGTCCCTACTATTTACAGGGCCACTACCTTTTGTAGTACTTTATGAGAAATACAAATGAAATAGAAGTTGAAGGGTCTGCCCTAGATAGTCTTGAAGCATGGCAAACAAGAAAGCATTACATCAACAAATATTCACTTAGCTTCTCCTGTTTGTCAAATCCCAAACAAGAAATTGGGTATTAAATGTCAAATAAGACCCAAAGCTTGATATCACAGTGAGTCTAGTCACCAAATATTAGGCTCAGGACCACTGTACCCCTTGCACAAATCACATTACTTTATTACTCAAAACACACCTTAAAACATTGTCTAGTAAATAGTTCTTCCTGTTTCATAGGTCTTCTATTCTTATCTATACTTAAAGCTGACTCAATTTCTTTAGACTGAAGAAACCTCTACTCCTCTGCAGAAGAGATCCGCAGAGAGTTTTCATGAGATAATTATCATGAGTGCCTGGAAGCAAAGGATTTGGCTGAATAAGGACACTTCTCCTAGAGCACATAGGAAAATCAAACTCTGGAGTTTGTAGCAATGTCAAACTAGGGGGGGGAAAGTCTGCCTAAACCTTGAAGAAAACCCACTATCAAAGTCAAATTCCAGTTTCAAAATCAAAATGAGATTTATTTATTTATTTAGACAGAGCCTTGCTCTGTCACCTAGGATGGAGTGCAGTGGTGCAATCTCAGCTCACTGCAACCTCTGCCTCCCAGGTTCAAGCAATTCTCCTACCTCAGCCTCCTGAGTAGCTGGGACTACAGGCACGCACCACCACACATGGCTAATTTTTGTATCTTAGTAGAGACAGGGTTTCACCTGTTGGCCAGGCTGGTCTCGAACTCCTGACCTCAGGTGATCTGCCTGTCTTGGCCTCCCAAAGTGCTGGGATTACAGGCATGAGCCACCACACCCAGCCAAAATGAGATTTCAGATGTTTGCCAAGCTCCGTTCTCCAAGATATGACATGGGAAACTTGTACATGTGTTAGGCTGAATTTAGCTTTTATTATCATCTACTTTCTACAGCATCTTCTCTCTTTTTCCTTTTCTCTATTTTGATTTCTAGTTTTCAGTGTTTGTAATGAAAAACAGCTGGAGGTGCCAGACTGAGTATGATCTCTACCTCAAGTTCCATACCGAATTTCAAAGTGTTCTCCTTACCCACATGCAGTACCTTTAGGAGGCCTGAGAAATGTCTTTATGTTTCTTCTTTGACTTTTTTCTTGTATTTTATGCTTTAAAATCAATTATTAAACCTCTGATTCTAAAATCAATTATTGAATTTCTGGTGATTTTTGTTGATTTTTTTTGTTTTCTGTTGGAAGTACTATGAGTAAGGATAGGATTTATGGCTGGGTAATAGGGAATCAAGCTAGAAGGAGAGACGGCCCCTATCCCACAATAAATAGATCACCCCCAATAAAATTTCTTGCTATTGCCTGCTGTCATACACTGGACAAATCTAAAGCCCTTCTGAGAGCTGCTTAACTACCAACACTCATGGACCAAGATATTAAGCATTGCAGTTTCAAAACAGACAGAATATTTAGAAAACTGAGGTTATGTCAGAAACATTAATTTGTGTTTCTATCCAGAAACAGTGTCTAAGAGTCCAGAACTAGTTTTTATCAAAATTCTATTTTGAACTTCTATTCTCCTTTAGAGTTAGAAGAAAAAGTGTAAATTCTAGGAATATTTATGTAAATTCTAGGAGTATAAGAGGTGCCAAAGAAATGAAAGGAAGTCATTATTAATTCAACAATGAGCTGGAATTAAAGCTCTCCATGTAATATATGAGTTAAAGATATGATATTGTTAAATGAAAGTTGCAATACCATTACATAGGATTGAAATCAATTTTAAAAGGTAGATGATAAGGTGACTGAGAAAAGGAATATGAAGGCTTTAGTGGTCAATTGAATATCATGTTTCAAAGAATAAAATTCATATGTTTTATGAAATCAGAAATGTAGAGCGACTAATAGTACATGGATGCATGACAGAAGATAGTGTAAATAAATATATGAATAAGTATAAACATTAGAATTTGCTTCGTAAAAAGGTCTGGATTATGCTCCCCTTGAGTTAGTATCAAGGGGATACTATGTGGGGATACTATCAAGGGGATAGTATGTGGGCTTTTACTCTTTTTCCTCCGACTAAGATTAAATATGAGACAATTCAGAATGAATAAAGTAGGAACCAATAGAAAAGGCTAGATTCAGTAAACAAAAGGAAAACTGCTATAAAGTAGTAACAGAAAAATGATTCAGATATTCTTTAGATTGATGATCATACTCCAACATCTTTCTGATTCTATTACATAGGCCCATGTAAATAACAAAGAACAGAACAACCTAGAAACAGAAGGAAATAAAAGGGCTATGACAATATCATAAGGCTCCAATGTTATCAACAAGGTCAATCAAGTATTTCAGGAGTATCGCTGTGTCCCAAAACCATGACTTGGCAATAAAGTACAGGAAGATCCTACTGCATCCTGCTTCTCTAGAAGTGTGCCAAAATAAAGTACTTGGATAGGAGGGCATGACTCCCTACCTCTAAGTTAAAGCCCAGTGCAATTGTCCAGCACCTGTTATTTCCAATATGATAAGTCATGCTTAATTACTAAGGTTTTTCTCTTTAGAATCCCTTGTGAAGATGAAAAAATTTAATCAAAAAGATCAGTCTTTCTTATACATCTATCAGGGTGACCTGAAAATAGCACTGATCTTCATATCAGTCAACTGGGTTTGGAATTCAGCTGGACCTCTACTTACTGTGTGAGCTCAGGGAAGGTAGTTACAGTTTGTTCACTGCTGAACTAAAGATTGCAGTAATAACAACTATTGTCCAGAGTCATTGTTCCTATGAGCTCAGAAGTGCTTTTTAAAATTGCCCATGAGCATCCTTTTCATATTCTCAATTAAAATCCACACATTTCATTTGATGAAGGAGGAGGAGGAGAAGGAAAAGAAGGAGATTCTTATTGATACAAGTATGCTAATTCACTTGTTAGTCTTCTAAAATAGGAAATCAGTGGACATTTTTATGTTCTTGAAAAAGAAAAATAGATTTCTTCCACTTGCAACATAGAATCACTTTTCTTTTGGGATGATATATAGTATTAAGCCTACTGTGCTAATCAGCAAAGATTGGGAAAGTGCAGTTTTAAATGGATCTAAAGCGCTTAAATATATGTTCAACATTTTGCTACTAATGTTTCTAATGGGGAGAGTAGCTGTGAAATGGTTAATTGTGGCAAAAATTATTTCTATAATTCAGGTAGAATAATAATGTAATTTTTATATTTAGGTGTGATTACCACACAAAGACTTTAGAATGCTTTACAGATAACATGTCATCAAGTATGTACTCACCGTTTCCCTGGGGCATCCAAAATATCTCTTTTCTCCTAATGAAGGCAAAGAATATAAGTCTTATAAATTACTGAAATCAAGTAGAATGACAGTGTTAAAGATAATAATAGAAACCATAACATTCATTTTTCTTTATATATCTAAGTAAAAGACATATATTTTTCTAATGTAATACATGTGAACTAGAGAAATTCATCAAAGAGCTAGCAAATTATTAGAAGAGCATCAAAAAAGGAACCTATAATTAATACTTAGGGAGAATTAGGTTTTAATCAAAATTTAACTGTATTCTCTGGGTATTCTGTGAATTTTTAAATTTATATCCAGAACAGGAAAACTGGCTTTTCAGTAAGTGAGATGCCCCACAAGTTGAGAGATAGGTAGACAGAGACAGAATTTATTATTGTTTTATAAGTAGATAAACTGAACTTAAAAATTTTTCTTTTATGTTTTACCGGCTATGACAAGGGTTTAATAAAATTGCATAGCTTCTGCCAAAAATGATGAAAGTCATTTTGTAACTTGCGTAAAATATGTTGTAGTGTGTATAAGTTGTTATCAGGTCATATACACTGAACTGTAAACGTGAATAGGAAAAGGATAGAAATACTCTTCTTTGATAAAGGCAATGGTAACAAGACCCTTAACAGCTAGGAGAAAAATTAAGAGTAAGAAAAGTTCTTCAAAAGAACAAAACAAAGAAAAGTGCAACCTGATCATAAAAGCATGTTGAAGCTTTGAGAAAGAAGAAAAGCTCTGGCCTCAAATGAAAAGAAAGAATAATTCCTCAAGCATGGATCATAACTACTGAAGTTCAGCAGCCCTGGGCAACTTAGGTGTACAGATGACTGATTAAATGCGAAGCTGTATGGTATGAGTCTACAGTCTTAAGCATTTAGGTATTTCTCCTAATGCTATCCCTCCCCTAGCCTCCCATATCCCAACAGGCCCTGGTGCGTGATGTTCCCCTCCCTGTCTCTATGTGTTCTCATTGTTCAGCTCCCACTTATGAGTGAGAACATGCTGTGTTTGGTTTTCTGTTTCTGGTAGTTTGCTGAGAATGATAGTTTCTAGCTTCATCCATGTCCCTGAAAAGGACATGAATGCATCCTTTTTAATGGCTGTATAGTACTCCATGGTGTATATGTGCCACATTTTCTTTATCCAGTCTATCATTGATGGACATTTGGGTTGGCTCCAAGTCTTTGCTATTGTGAAGAGTGCAGCAATAAACATACGTGTGAATGTGTCTTTATAGTAGAACGATTTATAATCCTTTGGGTATATACCCAGTAATGGGACTGCTGGGTCAAATGGTATTTCTGGTTCTAGATCCTTGAGGAATCACCACACTGTCTTCCACAATGGTTGAACTAATTCACACTCCCACCCACAGTATAAAAGCATTCCTATTTCTCCACATCCTCTTGAGCATCTGTTGTTCCCTCACTTTTTAATGATCACCATTCTAATTGGCATGAGATGGTATCTCATTGTGGTTTTGATTTGCATTTCTCTAATGACCAGAGATGATGAGCTTTTCTTCATGTTTGTTGGCTGCATAAATGTCTTCTTTTGAGAAATGTCTCTTCATATCCTTCGCCCACTTCTTGAGGGGATTGTTTTTCCCTTGGAAATTTGTTTATGTTCCTTGTAGATTCTGGATATTAGCCCTTTGTCAGATGGATAGATTGCAAAAATTTTCTCCCATTCCATAGGTTGCCTGTTTACTCTGATGATAGTTTCTTTTGGTGCGCAGAAGCTCTTTAGTTTAATTAGATCCCATTGGTCAATTTTGGCTTTTGTTGCCATTGCTTTTGGTGTTTTAGTCATGAAGTCTTTGCCCATGCCTATGCCCTGAATGGTATTGCCTAGGTTTTCCTCTAGGGTTTTTATGGTTTTAGGTCTTATGTCAGGTGAACTAAGTGTTTACAAACACTTTCTAGAAAAAAAAAAAAAAAAAGCATCCCTGAGATTAAAGTTATAGTGATTTGAAGGGAGGTAAGCTTAAGACTTTTTAATATTCATTGTCAGAACAAGTGTTGTTCAAGGCCTTGCATGAATTCACATTGTATGGCTCTGACTTTTATCAAATATACAATTCAAAGTTCTCTGTCATCTAAACATTGAAGACAACAAGTATTTGAAGTTTTAACCCTCAAGGTTCCTGGCAACAAAGCACAATAGGGGTGACAACAGACAAATTTAATGAACAAACAGTTTACAAGTCATAGGCAAGTTTAAAAATTAAAAGAAGATATGGTGAATAATCTCAGGGCTAGAGACCATAAAGAGCCAACGCTTAGAGAGAGAAAGGCAAGATTAATTAGCAAGATACATACTTATCAGGGAGAATCTCATTTTGGCAGCTATGGCCTTCGGTATAGGAACAAAGTCATAGGCAGAACCACACTGAAGCAAAGACGGATGGAAGTAGAAAGGGGGATATACACCAGGACCTCTTCATTTTCCCATTCTCTTGTTTCCTGCTAATGCCTCCTATAGACAGAACCCAGTGGAAACCAGAGGGAAATGAGGCCCATTGCTTCATTCCTTAGAAGGCAGGCTCCCAGTGCACAGAGCAGGGTGAGAACAAAAGTATAAGGTGGAAGAGTCAAATAGAGACTATCTAGTACAACCTCTGCCCATTTGAAACATTCTCAGAGTTGCTTCAGTAGTTTTCTGAAAGTCAAGAGAACATTTGGGCAAAAACAAGGTCCATTTATTCTATAATTTATTTTGTGCCTTGTTCATAATTAACCAACATAAGAGTTTAACTGGCAGTCTACAACTATCAAATGGTAAGTACATTAAAATATGTGGTATTGAATACTCCAAGGATAAAAAAGATGATTAAAAACAATGAGGAGTTTACATTATGGATTGACACCTTTGTTTCTGTACTATAATCAAAACAATGACAGAAAATGAAATTCCAGATGTGAGAATGAATTACGCTAGTATAGAATGGGCAAGAGAGAACATAAAAAAGCGACATCTTTAAATCTGAGTTAATAGAGAACACTGCAATGATCCCATTGTTGATTAGAAACAAAGAGAAACAAAAACTGTGGGACTATTTTACATTCAGTTTAGCAAGATTTGGTATTTGCAAAGTGACAAAGCATTGAAATCAGTCTTCATGAAATAAATATCTAAACACTGAGCAGCACAGAACAGTCAAGAAACTATTAAAGGTGAAGTCAGGACATTAAAACAATCAGGACAGTTAAGGCTAGGTGTGGTGGCTCATGCCTGTAATCCCAGCACTTTGGGAGGCTGAGGTGGACAGATCACAAGGTCAGGAGATCAAGACCATCCTGGTTAACACGGTGAAACCCCATCTCTACCAAAAATACAAAAAATTAGCCAGGTGTGGTGGCGAGCACCTGTAGTCCCAGCTACTCGGGAGGCTAAGGCAGAGGAATGGTGTGAACCCAGGAGGTGGAGCTTGCAGTGAGCCGAGATTGTGCCACTGCACTCCAGTCTGGAAGACAGAACAAGACTCTGTCTCAAAACAACAACAACAACAACAACAACAACAATCAGGGCAGTTAACACAAGGACATTTATAAATATGTAGTTCTTAGGTTTGCAAGTAAATGTTCTTATACCCAAAATGCACCTGGAAATAAGCACTAGACGATGGAAGACATGCAAAGGAAGATATGGTTATAAAGATCAGTTTGGGTTAACAGATTAAGTTTTAGTCATAAGTTAGAGGACACTACATAGCCAGGATCCTAGGTAATTTAAGCTAGAATACAGATAAATTGAGTATATTCTTCAATGTTCTGGCCTGAAGCTTAGTTCTCTAAATTTCTGCTGAGGGCTATGTGACAGACTCTTTTCCAGAAGCTAGAGGCAGAGATGAATAAACCACGGTTACTGCCCTCAAGGAGGCTGTAGGGCCAGTGGGGGAAAGGGGCGCCTTAATCCTTTTCTCTAAAATGTTCCATTGAAAGAGGCTCTGATGAGATGGGAAAAGCATGAAAAATGGCCAGGGCTGAGAACCATGGATGCCCAAATCACACTCTGGCACCATAGTTCCTTCCTCCAGTTCCCTGAAGGAGATGTATTTTCAAGGAAAAACATCAGGAAAGAAAAAATCTTGAAAGCTTTGGCAAATAAACTCCAGTAGAGCCTACACACTAGACACACTCTCCTACCATTCCCATAGGAGAGAACTACACTGATGGTCTCATGAATAAACTCTCTTTCTTCCCATCCTGACATTACTAGTTTGTAGCATAACTGAAAAAATATTCCTATTTCTGTTATCTATTACCGTGTAACCAATCACTCTAAAACCTAATGGCTTAAAACACTACTATTCATTTCATTTTCTCTTGTTATTCTGCAGGTTGATGAGGCTCTGTTCTTCTCCTCCACTTGATGTTGGCTGGGGCTGCAGCCATCCAAAGGCTCAATTAGGCTAAAACATCCAAAATGGCTCGCTCACATGTCTGGCAGTCCATGCTAGCTACTGGCTGGAAGCTCAGCTGTGGCGGTTGTCAAGAACACCTGCATGTGTCCTGTGCTTTCTCCACGTGACTGGGGCATTGCACAGGCTGTCAGCTGTTGTCTGAGAAAGCATCCCAACAACAAACGTTTGAAGGGAAAGATGCAGAAGCTGCCAGTGATCTTAACATCTCAGCCTAGAAAAGGCACAGTGTCACTTTCACCTCATTCTGTTGCTTAAGAAGTTATGGGGCTGACCCAAAATCAAGAGAAAGGAAACTAACCTGAAATAGAATTACCAGCCATCTTTCATTCGCTCCAGTCCTTGAACATAAAACATTCGCACCAGCAGTCCCAAGAATGAAGTGAGGGTATGATGATGATGGGGTGCTGCAGAGAGTAGCCCCAAGTTTTCTCTAGAGGCCAGGATCTTTTATATAGGGAATTTGAGTAGCAAGTTGTCAGTGTTATTATAATTGGTCAATAATGTCAGCCAGTCAGAGACTGGGGGAGAGTTGTTTAGTTACTGACTGACTAAACTATAAATCAGAATTTGCAAGTGGAACAATACAGGCAAATTTAAAAAAAAAAAAAGTCAAGGGAAATAAATGCTCAAAATGAGATGACTTTGGGGAAATAAGTTGGGAAGTTGGTGCTAGGTCTGACCTCCCTGACTCTGGGAAGGTCCGACTTTTCCCATAAAGTGAGTTTCAGTTAAGAGTAAATTAAAATGCTGTGGAATTAATATAACATTTAGCAAAAAGGTTTTTTTGGAGAATCTGAAACTGAAATATGCAATATGAATAAGTTTAATTCAGTGTCGTGTCATTTGAACTGTTATTCCTGTGTGCTTCAATGGTCTCTCTTTCCCTGAAACCACTTAAAGATGCTTTTTATTTTAAAAACAACAATGATACACTACAGCATTTCTTTAACCGGAAGCACAGTCTGTCCAATCAAGAGGAACTCTAGCCAACAATCTCTTACAGACTGTGAAGGAATAGAGACTAAAAGAAGTTGAGGTGACTTCAAGTCAAATGTGTTTTTTTCTGTTTGAACTCACTTAACTTTTCAAAATTAAGCCAAGTTAAAACACAACAATAAACCTTACTATTTCAAACTCATTTAAGTGTTTGTATATATTACATCAATCAGTTTTAAATATGTTTTTTAAATTTGCTGCCTTTAAATGTATTGTTATTTTATTTGTCAGAGATTTTCTTGGGGAGCAAGCTTCTAAGTTTATAATGGAAGTAACGAGAAGATCAGCTTTCATCAGTAGAGAATTGCTTTTATAGGCAATATTCATTTCACAAAGAGAGGTTCATCTGTATTCTCTAGCTGACAGTTCATAGCTAGTAGCTGTTCTTCGGGACTACTTTTCTGCTATTACCTTAATATCAAAATATTTGAGATTAGTTTATTTGGTAGGGAGGAAAAGAGAGATTGTGAAACAAATAATTTCCAATGGCTGAAACAGGAGTAGTTAGGCAAAGTTCCAGAGAGCAGTCAAGGCTATAACTACCCAGCTCCTACTGACATCAGTGTGAGTAATAAAACTAAATCCTCTGGAGATACTTTGAAATTTTAGCCTGCAGTATCTTTGGAAATGTTTCACAGTGAAATTATATTTCCAATTCCACAGCCAATACTCATTCTAACCATCTCCGTCCCATCCTCCCAAACATACGATAGCATCTAACTCTGGTCATTTGCAGTGATGACTTCAATTTATATAAACTGAGCATAGAGAAGGGGAAGGCAAACAGCTATTTCTGATTTGCCCATTTAAAACAGTGCTGCCACAGTGTTTTCTTTCCTTTGACCAATTGACAAAGGAACTGTGCATAGTCTTCACCAAGTGTTCTAAGCCCCACCCAAAGAATCTTCAAAAAGGATGATTGGTAAACGCTATAGGAATGGGTCAGTCCTTCAGACAGAACATGTGAACGTCACTCTTAGGGATAGGAGAGAGAAACAAGAGAGATAGGAGTGAGAGCACATGAATGAGGTCTCTCTCTCTCTATCTCCATCTCTCTCTCTCTCTTCTATCCCTCTTTTTATTGCTTTTTTTTTTTTTTTTTTAGACGCAGTCTCTCTCCGTTGCCCAGGTTGGAGTGCAGTGGCACGATTTTGACTCACTGCAAGTTCCGCCTCCCGGGTTCACACGATTCTCCTGCCTCAGCCTCCGGAGTAGCTGGTTCTACAGGCACCTGCCACCACGCCTGGCTAATTTTTTGTATTTGTAGTAGAGACAGGATTTCACCGTGTTAGCCAGAATGGTCTCAATTTCCTGACCTCGTGATCTGCCCGCCTCAGCCTCCCAAAGTGCTGGCATTACAGGCGTGAGCCACCGCACCTGGCCTTTTTATTGCTTTTAACCTTTCCCAAAAGAGCCTAAACCACATCTATCATAAAAGAATATGTGCTGTCTGTTTATTAAACTTCATAGGTCTCCTTGCCACTCACCTAATGAAGATGTATTTGGAGTACTAACCCTATAGGGTGATTGTGAGGATTAATGAATGTGAAGTGCTGAGAAGAGTAACTGGCAGATAGCAGATGTTCAATCCATGCTATCTGTGCTTATAAATCCTTACACAGGATTTGGATTGACATGCCGCATAGTCTATGCCTGGGCCTCTTCTAAACTGATCATTTAAACCACACACACACACAGACCATTTTGCCTACAGACTTTTGTCCATCCTATTTCCATGCATATAAAATCATTCAATTTTATATCCAGAATTTTTAAAAGTAGGTAAAAATCATGGAATTAGTGCAGCCAATGACTGGCAGTTTGGTAATATATAAAAACCCCTTGGAAAATTCACTGCCTCAAGAAATGATGATAGTGGTTGTGATGGTGGTAGTGGTCGTGGCAGTTCACATTTACTGAGCATCACATGTCGCCCAGGAATTGTGCTTTGCTTATTTTATGGTTATGTCTGAACTACACATCAGCCTTTTGATATATTTCTGTATCTGTTTTTATAGATAAGAAAACCATGATTTAGAAGGATATTATAAATTGCCTGTACCTCCCTGTTTCTCCTGCAGTCAAATTCAAGTTTTTAAAGTGTTATCCAATTACTCGACTCTACTTCCTTAATAGCCTTGTCCCACCCCATCACTGAAATGAAACAAAACCACCTATGGTCTCATTATTGCTAACTCAAGTTAGCCCCTTCTCACCTTATCCTGCTTTACGATCTCACTATCTAGCAAGTAATACTATTTTGATCATTTCCTCTTCCTTAAAAATGCTCACTGTCCTTGGTTTTCATGATTCTTCCTTCTCCTGGTTTTTGCCTTTGTCTACCTATTGTCATCACTTTTGTTTTGTTGTTGTTGTTGTTGTTGTTTGTTTGTTTGTTTTTTGAGACAAGAGTCTCGCTCTTCCGCCCAGGCTGGAGTGCAGTGGCACAATCTTGGCTCACTGCAAGTTCCGCCTCCCAGGTTCACACCATTCTCCTGCCTCAGCTTCCCGAGTAGCTGGGACTACAGGTGTCTGCCACCACGCCAGGCTAATTTTTTTTGTGTGTTTTTTTTGTTTTTTTTGTTTTTGTTTTTTTAGTAGAGACAGGGTTTCGCCATGTTAGCTAGGATGGTCTCAGTCTCCTGACCTTGTGATCTGCCTGCTTCAGCCTCCCAAAGTGCTGGAATTATAGGCGTGAGCCACCACACCCAGCCTGTAGTCACTTTTAAGTAGGTTCCTATTCCTCTTTGTCCCTTAAGGGAGTGGCTTTTAAATATTTTTATTGCAACCATGGGAGGAAATATATTTTAGATCACAATTCTTATTCAAATACATATTAATGCACTTCATGAAACAATGTTTCCTTAGTATGTTCAATGTATTCTGATACATTTACTTTATCTCATTAAAAAGAATACTGTTGGTCATAACTTATCAAATTAATTTTATTGTTTACACGTTTTTCAGCTTTCTGTATCAACATTATGTTTTCTCTTGCATATGGCTCAAATTTTGAAGTGACCACTCTGCCTGGTCACAGCCATCTAAACATCTGTCACATACTAGCACATGGTGGTAGCAAAACCCAAGAGAATAGGTAATAGTCTTAGCTAAGCTTCGAAAGCTTCGAGAAGAATTATAATTAAGTCCCCAGAACATTTTTTAAACGATCCCATAGATGTCGAAGAGGCATTTTGCTAAATGTTTTCAATTGAATGAGCAAATACCATATTAGGGAATGGGTATTAAGTGTTAAAGAATAGATATATTTTCTAATTTCAAATCAACAAATCATCTAATCTAAAAAAAGCTTTAAAATTAGAGTAAAATATAATATCAGAATTATTTTCTTATTTTACTATTCCATTATTTTACTCCTAAAAAGAAAGCAGGCAAGCCTGTGTATCTCTTGTCATCACTTCAAACTTCACTTATTCATTCATGCACACATTCGATCAGCAATAGCTATTTAAGCATTTTCTATGTACAAGGTAATATCCTTGAGGCCACAAATCAAACAGATAATTAGACATGGACTTGTTTCTCAAAGGTGTTTCATGTTATTTATTTAGTCATGTGTTACATAATGATGGGGATACATTCTGAGAAATGTGTCATTAGACCATTTTGTTGTGCAAACATCACAGAGTATACTTACACAGACCAAGATGGTATAGCCTACCACACACCTAGTCTAGATGATGTAGCCTATTGCTTCATGGCAACAAACCTGAAGAGCATGCTACTGTACTGAACACAGTAGGAAACTTGAACACAATGGTATTTGTGTATCTGAACACATCTAAACATAAAATGTTATAGTAAAAATACAGAATTATAGTCTTATGGGACCACTGTTGTATATGTAGTCCACTGTTGGCTGTAACATTATTACACAGCATATGACTATGCTTATTTATTCATTTAAATATTTTAGCTAATAGTTACTTTTTTAGTACTTTTCTGTTTCTCAAATATTTGGAGATATATGATTCATTGACTTCTTACTCCAAGATCAATGTTTTTTAATCATGCTCTTTTCTTTGCTACTATAAACTCAAATCCAATAAGTCATTTTCATGTGTTTTTATTTGTTGTTTGCATAAAACTCAAGTGTTCTTTTTATTCTGAAAAGGTCTTGTGGCTTGACAATTAATGTTTAGATCCAAATAGGTGACTGATTAACTATGATCCAGTTGTATTATATGCAGTAAATATTAATCACCAACTAGATTTTAAGTCAGAAAACAAAATCCCAATAAGTGGATTTTTGTCTATTTTTAAGATGTGTTTTCATAGCTTTAGCAAAATTTATTTAGACAGCAACCTCTTACTTACTGTTTTCTAATCTCAAAGAAAATGAAAGATTGTGTTTTATCTTCCCAGAGCCTACAGAGTAACAGTATTTTTATTTTTTTTTATTTTTATTATTATACTTTAAGTTCTAGGGTACATGTGCATAACGTGCAGGTTTGTTACATATGTATACTTGTGCCATGTTGGTGTGCTGTACCCATCAACTCGTCAGCACCCATCAATTCGTCATTTATATCAGGTATAACTCCCAATGCAATCCCTCCCTCCTCCCCCGCCATGACAGGCCCCGATGTGTGATGTTCCCCTTCCCGAGTCCAAGTGATGTCATTGTTCAGTTCCCACCTATGAGTGAGAACATGCGGTGTTTGGTTTTCTGTTCTTGTGATAGTTTGCTAAGAATGATAGTTTCCAGCTGCATCCATGTCCCTACAAAGGACACAAACTCATCCTTTTTTATGGCTGCATAATATTCCATGGTGTATATGTGCCACATTTTCTTAATCCAGTCTGTCACAGATGGACATTTGGGTTGATTCCAAGACTTTGCTATTGTGAATAGTGCCGCAATAAACATACGTGTGCATGTGTCTTTTTAATCTAGTAGAATTCTTTTCCAGACAGGATATATAAACTCTTGTAAAGTAAACAAATCATGCAGAATGTTATTAATGAGTAATTCTATAGACACTTTAAGAATGACTGTGCCCTGACAATGGTGACTAATGACAAGGTTCATGCTACACTCTTGGCCCCGTATGATATGCCAGGTACAGCTTATCCGAGATGATTTCTCTGTTTGGAATGGCAGCTAACCATGGCAGTCCAGATGGTAGACACAAACATTAGCTTAACACCATACTAAGAAGAGTCTAAAGATATCCGTGCCCTACAACACAGCAAATCCACTTTGAAATATACATTCTTGTATATATGCCAAGAAAACCTGCATGTGTGAGGATATTACTCTAAGTGTTGTTTGTAACAATGAAAACCTGTGCTTATTTGCAGCATTATTCACAATAGCCAAGAGACTGAGTCATCCTAAGTGTCCATTAATGGACAAATAGATAAAGAAAATCTAGTATATATACTTAATGGAACCCTATTCATCTATTAAAAAAAAAAAA
>NW_012115344.1:2190061-2192353 GCF_000951035.1 Colobus angolensis palliatus | reverse complement strand
AAAAAAAAAAAAAAAAAGAAAGTAGAATAAATACCAGAGGCTGGGAAAGGTATGTGTGTGGGAGGAAGGGATGAACAGAGGTTGGCTAATAGGTACAAATTTATAGTTAGTTAGAAGAAATAAGTTCTAATGTTCTATAGTAAAGTAAAGGGACTACAGTTGGCAAGAACATACTGTATATTTCAAACCACCTGGAAGAGAAGACTTAAAATGTTCTCAACACATAGAAATGATAAACACTCAAGGTGATGGACACCATAAACACCTTGATTTGATCATTACGCATTCTATGCATGTAATAAAAAATTATAGCTACCCAAAAAATATGTGAAATAGTATATATGAATTGTTTTAAAAACTTAGAGGAACTAAGTTGGACATGGAACTCGAATGTCCAAAACACAAACGCACAATATGAAATTCTATTGTGTGAATACTGTAAAATAAATAACCTACTTATAAATGCATCATTGAACATAAATATGACCACTGAATGACAAAAATACAATTTAGAGAAATCAGATATTATGCTATATCACACGTGCAACTTTTAAAAGCATACTGTGAGAATCTGGTAAATTATAAAACATAGATAGAAAAAATACACATCAACTTTAGAAGAGAAGTATCTTCTAGAGAAGGAAAGAGAGTATAAGAAGGGAGGGAAAGAATTGCATTTGCACCGTTGATAGTCTTTTTAAGGATTTGAAATACATGTGGCCAAATGCTCACAATTGTTAAATCTGGGTGATAACTAATTTGTATATTTTAATTTATTCTCTTTGATCTTTCTTATAATTCAAATATTAGTGACTTTTAAACCATATTTTGAAATAACACAAGTGGCATGGAAATTTGTATCAGATCTAAACCAGAGTTAATATCCAGTGTAAGAAAATTGAAGCTAGAGTCATCAAAAAGTCTTCATTCATCTCATCCAGCTGATGGCACAATTATGATTTCAGGAGGTTTGTCCAATTTGAAGTAGGCTCTAGATGAGGTTATTTATTAACCAGCTGGTGGGTTGGTCTGGGTTGTAGTCAGGAATTATAGATCTCACCCAGGATGGAAAATAGCAGTAACAAGAAGAAACCAATCACAAGTACCAGGTAATAGCTATAACACTAGCAAGATCACAAAACCAATGTAGAATATGAATCCATCATTGAAAATAATCAGAATGAAGTCTTGATCCTGTGTTAGTGTTATTTAATATACAAAATAAAGCAGAATTATTTAATATGGGAGAAAGTTAGTATACCACCTGGGCTCCCCTGATAAGCAGGGAACACCAATAACAGGGTTACAAAAATAAAACTAACTTGAGATCATACCCAATGTTTTTTACAGCATTTCTCATTTCCTCTATGCCTTTGTCAAACTCTACAAAATGAGGTATTATGTCATGTAGGCTCTTCACATGCATTGCTTCATTTTATCTTTATGTTCAGGTTTGATATTACCATCAAATTTTATAGATTGGGGAAATGAGGCATTGTTTCCAAGTGTTGGAACTGGACTTCACACCCAAATAGAAAAGGAAGGGAAGGAAAGGGAAAAGAAGGGAGAAAGAAAGAAAAAAAAGGAAGGAAGGAAGGAAGGAAGGAAGGAAGGAAGGAAGGAAGGAAGGAAGGAAGGAAAGAAGGAAGAAAGGAAGGAAGGAAGGGTAACGATATACACTATATTTCAGTAAAAGGAACGTTTAAAATATTCAGAGGAAAAACAAAACACCTCATGTAGTATAAGGCCAATAAAATTTCTTATTTCTTCCATATCCAAATCCATTTTTGCTGTTAATACAAGTGGAAACATTGACCAACAGTGTCTCTCCCTAAAGAATTGGTAGAAACTATCCTTATGCAAACAACACTCTTGACTCTGTTTCAAAGATTTATGTAGCCTTTTTTACATCTTTAAGCTGAAAATAACAGATGAACAAATGTAAAATGACCATGAACCAAAATGAAGTATATGAATGATTTACCATAAATTTAAATGAACATTCAGTTGAGGAAGTAGGAAGAAAACTGAACATATACCAGTCCAATGAGAATTTTATTTTTATATTTTATGTTTGACATTCTCGTCTTATGAGAAAAACTCATTTTGACATTTTTTTAAAACAAAAGGAAGTTTTAAAAGCTATAGTTGGCTAGCCAATTTTCCCAGCACCATTTATTAAACAGGGAATCCTTTCCCCATTTCTTGTTTCTCTCAGGTTTATCAACGATCAGACGGCTGTAGATGTGTGGTATTATTTCTGAGGACTCTGTTCTGTTCCATTGGTCTATA
>NW_012115344.1:2164358-2187130 GCF_000951035.1 Colobus angolensis palliatus | reverse complement strand
AGGCGCATGCCACCACACCCAGCTAATTTTTGTATTTTTAGTAGAGATAGGGTTTCACCATGTTGGCCAGGCTGGTCTTGAACTCCTGACCTCGTGATCCACCCACCTCAGCCTTCCAAAGTGCTGGAATTACAGGCGTGAGCCACCGCACCCGGCCGATTTCCAGTGAAATTCTAAGGCCCTATGAACTCAAAGTTTACTAATTGCAAAAAGTTCCTCAATATAGGTTTCCAATATGGTTTCGTGGTGGGGAGCATATGATTAAGCTGAAGTACCAAAGTAGAATAAATGTTACATTCCAAAAGAGACATTAGATAAAATGCCAAAGTAATAAAGGAATTTAACCTGGGGAGACAAAAACAGTTACATGCTTCTTGGGCATGTTAATCACACAGAGATTAAAAGAGTCAGATTAGGTGAGGGATTAGTGAGGAAGAGGGGTTTTTGGAAAAAAGTCTTTGGAACTAAACAGAGAATAAAATAGTAAAGTTTGAGGGGATTGTCAGTAAGAGATATCCATACATGGAGGCAGACTTCCGCATAACCCATAAAAATTCTCCACGAAAGAAAAAATCAGCTTCAGACATTCACTGGGATTGGAAAATGTAGAGCCATCATTTGGCATCAAAATAAGAACTTTTCTGCTCTCCACGATCTATCTATTTTCCTTCCTTTATGTCCACCCACCCTAAACCCAGCTGAGACAGAAAGAGTAGGCAGCAATTGAGGACGGAAATAATTCAGAAGAAAAGTGACTGAACAATCTCCCTTCCCAACAGGCTTAGAATAAGAATAATGATGGGTCATGAAGTCACTAAAAGCAAGCAAAACCAAATACCCTGCGCTTTTTCCTAAATGATAAAAATTAAAATAGGCTTCTTTACAGAACTCTAAATAAGTAACTCAATTTTAACTTTCTTTATACATTTATATAGGTAATTTTTCAAATTATCATTTACAAATCTGTTTCATTTATCTTTATTGAATCCCTACATATCAGTCATCAGCTCTATTAGGAAAACAATTTTTGTCTTATTCTCTGTACGTCAATGGTAACATGCATGCAGTAGACATCCAGTAGTGTTTTTTGTTTTTATTTTTTGCCTCTGCACTAGAGCTAAAGAGGTAAGAGTAGAAATTTGAAGAACCAAAATATTACCACATTATTTTACACAAGCCCCTCTTTTCACACAGAATGACCCCATCTTGGAGAATGTAAATGTGAGCCAAAAAATTAAATTTCATCAATATTCATTGCAGTCAACCTTCAGTATTCACAAGTTGTACATCTATGAATCCAACCAACCACAAATCGAAAGTATGGGATGGTTGTATCTGTACTGAACATGTATGAACATTTTTCTTCTTGTCATTATTCCCTAAACCAGAGGTTCCCAAACCCCAGGCTGCAGACTGGTACTGGTCTATGGTCTGTTAGGAACTGGGTTGCATAAAAAGAGGTGAGTGGCAGGAGACAAACATTACCGCCTGGGCTCTGCCAGTGCAACATTAGATTCTCATAGGAGTGTGAAACCTATTGTGAACTGCACAGCGAGGGATCTAGCTTGCACACTCCTTATGAGAATATAACTAATGCCTGATATGAAGGTGGAACAGTTTCCTTCCAGACCCACTATGCCACCCCGTCCATGGAAAAATTCTCTTCCACGAAACCATCCCTGGTGCCAAAAAGGTTGGGGACCACTGCCCTAAACAATACAGTATAACAGCTATTTACATAGTATTTACATTATATTTACATAGTGTTACAAGTAATATGAGATTTTATGTATATGGGAGGACCTGCATAGATTACATGAAAATACTACATGATTTTCTATAAGGGACTTGAGCATCTGCAAACTTGGGTATTTGCCAGGGTCTTGGAACCAATTTCCAGGAATACTGAGGGACGACTTCATATGGAATAAGTAAAGGAGTAAAAAACCTTACTACATATAACACTGACAACTCAAATGAGGAATCTGTGCAAAAGAACAGTCTAGCAAGTAAAATTTGTGACCCGTCACTATTAATTACCTAATAATATAGCAATGTTGGCAATGTTCTTTTTGTGGTGATCTTTATTATAATAAGTTGTCATTTAACCTTTAGGATGCTAATTTCAGAAGAAATTTATTTATCAAATCCATTTTATTTTGATCTGATTCAATTTACTTTCCATATTATTATTACTTCTAAACACAATATGTGGTACTTACAAAATCATTCCACTTTTATTAGAAAATATTAGTGTCTTACAAATGCTACTAAATTCAATTACCAAAATCTAAGTAGTCTCTTTAAAAAAATTCTGTATTTAGGCCGGGTATGGTGGCTCATGCCTGTAATCCCAGCACTTTGGGAGGCCAAGGGGGATGGATCATGAGGTCAGGAGATCGAGACCATCCTGGCCAACATGGTGAAATCCCGTCTCTACCAAAATACAAAAAATTATCTGGGCGTGGTCATGCATACCTGTAGACCCAGCTACTCGGGAGGCTGAGGCAGGATAATTGCTTGAAGCAGAAGGGCAGAGGTTGCCCTTGAGCCAAGGTTGCGCCACTGCACTCTAGCCTGGCGGCAGAGCAAAACTGTGTCACACACACACACAAAAGACTCTGTTTTTATAATGGTGGTATAATGATGCACATCTACTTTCCACTAAACAAACTGTAAACATGCTAGCTCAGTCAAAATTCATGGAGAATTTATCCACTCTGGCATTCTCACTTCCTATACTTTGTGGTAAGTGAAAACTTTACACAAAAATTAATCATTTCCTATGGGCAGGACTTTTGTCAAGCAGTAGTGCAGCAACACTAACATTGTCTTGACTTTATAAACTAAAAATAAAATCCTAAGTCCTCCACCCACTGAAGGGACACCCTCTTGACCAAAGGAACCCCAGGAAACCTTAAAAATTTAGTTCCCAGTCATGATGGAACAGAGAGTTGGACACATTACACCCTGATTACATGTCCAACTCATTACACCTTTTTCCTTTTGTGGTTTAGACACAACTGACACAACTGACCAGAACTAATGTTAAAATAGAGATCATAAGATGGACAGAACAGACTCTTGTGGCAATAAGATACCGAACTATAAGACCTAAGGCCATGCCAGGCAAGGGTTAATTCATGCACCCCTACACTTACAGAACAGACTATGTTCTAACTGCCATGAGGTTTTTGTTGTTGTTGTTTTGTTTTTCTCTAGTAGCTAAACAAGCACTGGCCTTACGATAAGCAATATTAAAGCAATTTGCAGCTACATCGGATGCTAACTGACCCTTTGTTCCACCAGCCATAATTACAGCTTTGATTGAACAAGAGACTGCTTTCAGTAACTTTCTCCTGATAGTAGACCACCAAAGATGAACTGGCTCTGGCTGGTTTACAGAGACTGTGCACTTGCACGCCTTTGTGTCTTGAAAAGAACTTTTGACATATAGGTTTAATTGTAATACATTTAAATGCTATGTCTCCACCCCAAAGTGAACACAGGTCATGTGTTACATGCATGTTTTTTAACACTCATGTGTCAGGACCGCCTTCATGAATATTCATAGCTCCTTTTATAACCTGTTGAATAGGTATGTTTAGCCAACCTGTTCAGCATAAAACTCCTAACCTAGCCTCTCCTCCTTCAAAGTGCCTGTCTCTGGTCTTTGCTGGAGGCTGTGCTTCCCAGCCTGCAGGATGGCCACCTTGTAGGCTGCAATCCTTTCCCAGAAATAAGGTCTCCTCCCCTTTCTAAATGTATGAATTATGGGATTTTTTTTCATTTAACACCTTCATCTAACAAACCCTAAAGAGAAGCTGATAATTCTGCAGAGGACTTGGATTCGGTCTTTGTGAAAAAGTTTTCTCTAGTTCGTAAGACTTATGGAAGTTAAACATTTCCTACAACAAGGCAAAAGAAAGTTGTCCTAGTCCTTTCATGCAACTATAACAAAACACCTGAGACTGGGTAATTACAAATAATAAAAATTTACTCTCTTACAGTTTTATAGGCTGAGAAATTAAAGATTATGGTGCCAGCAGGCTTGATGTCTGGAGAGGGCCAGGTCTCTCTCTCCTTTCATGATAGCACTTTGAACGTTGTGTCCTTACATGGCAGAATGGATGGAAGTATAAAAAGGACCTTATTCTATGAGAGGCCACTTTTATAAGGGCCTTAATCCCCATTCACAGGGGCTCTGCCCACATGACTTAATTACCTCCTAAAGGCCCCATATTTTAATACTATCACATTGGTGACTAAGTTTCAATACGTAAATTTGGGGGAATATTCAAACCATAAAAATATTTTTTTCAAGTAAAGAATAACAAGCACTGTCAGGCTGGGAGATATTGAGTGAACGTGCTTGCGTTATGGGTCTGCCAATTAGTTCCGAGAGAGGCCCTGTCAGGCTGCAGAAAGCCCAGAGAGGGAATTGTCAGGACTTCTTATATCTCTAAACACATCAACCTAAATCTTCAGCATAATTCTCTAAGATAGTTGTGAAAATTGGCTTCATCAAGGCACGATATCAAGCTTTATAATCTAAGTTTCAAGTAAATATATTACTCTATTATATAGATAGCAGGAATCACATATGTACAATCATATGGCAATCATTTACCAATAACGTAGCTGAAAATATGTCTTGTCATTGCAAAACTTATTAGAGCCTACAAGGGGCCCACAAAAAGATGCTACATTAGGAAATAAATAACATTATTAATAAAATGACTTTTCATATAACATTATTAAAATTAATATAAATAAGAAATGAGGAGTACAGGACCTCTTTGTTTTCCATTCTGCAAGACAAGGAGATCATTTTTTAAAGCATTTAACATTTACTGAACAAATATCTGCTATTGAAGAGCAGCCTCCATCAGCTTAGAACTTATAGACAATCTTCTCTCTAGTGAACTGAGGACAGAATACTCCCTTAAAGTCACAGGAAACCAGAGCACATTATTCAGTGACTGACAGGCCCTAGGTCAGTAGTTCCCAGCAGCAAGTCTATGTAACAGAGCTGAAAAACTAAAGAAATAAAGAAATCACAAGTAGAAAATGGAACAAATGCAGTGGAGGTAATTTTGTTATCAAAAGCTTATATCATTTAACCCAGGAATTCCACTTTTAGGCATTTGTCCAGCATAAGTACTAGGTTACATGTGAAATGATATCTAATAATTATTCGCTACAGTATTGTTTGCCATAGCAAAATTTTTGAAAAAAAAAAAAATTCCATCAATAGGGACTGATTTTGTGATGTACAGAACACTTATATATTGTCATACTAAGAATATATATTCCCATTTGTTTGAGTTATGTTTGAAGAAATTCCAGACAGATATCCAAGAAACTGTAACACAAAAGTAATTTTTTTTTTTTTTTTTTTTTTTTTTTTTGAGACAGAGTCTCACTCTGTTGCCCAGACTGGAGTGTAGTGGCACGATCTCAGCTCACTGCAACCTCTGCCCCCCGGGTTCAAGTGATTCTCCTGCCTCAGTCTCCCAAGTAGCTGGGATTACGGGCACCTGCCACCAGGCCCGACTAATTTTTTGTATTTTTAGTAGAAACAGGGTTTCACCGTGTTGGTCAGGCTGGTCTCAAACTCCTGACTTCAGGTGATCCACCCACCTCAGCCTCCCAAAGTGCTGGGATTACAGGCGTGAGCCACCGCACCCACCACAAAAGTAATCTCAATGGTTACAATAGAGTAGGTATAAGAATTGGGTGAATGAGGCCAGGTGCGGTGGCTTACACCTGTAGTCCCAGCACTTTGGCAACCGAGGCGGGCAGATCACGAGGTCAGGAGATCGAGACCATCCTGGTTAATACAGTGAAACCCTATCTCTACTAAAAATACGAAAAAAAAAAAATTAGTCGGGTATGGTGGTGGGCACCTGTAGTCCCAGCTACTTGGGAGGCTGAGGCAGGAGAATGGTGTGAACCCGGGAGGTGGAGCTTGCAGTGAGCTGAGATCACGCCACTGCACTCCAGCCTGGGCGATACAGCTAGACCCCGTTTAAAAAAAAAAAAGAATTGGGTGAATGAGAGACAATGAAGTGAATACTTTTCACTGTATGTATCAGTCAGAGTCCCAGAAGAAAACAAATGACAAACTCAAATAAAGCTAAATTCAGAAATGTTTAACAAAAAAATACTTAAAATGGTGTGGAGAGGGTGTAGAGAAACCAAAAGAAATAATTCAGTACCAAGCCTAGTAGTGATGTGGCTGTGACTCCCCCTATATCTACAGATTTGAGAGATGGAGCAGTCAGCCCAGCCTGGAAGACAGCACCGTGTAAGAAAGCACTGGTAAAGGAGAAGTGCCTTTCTGTGAAGGGACACAGGTGGCCTACGATGACCTCATAGAAAGGCATCCAAATAAATAAGTACCCTACCTCTTATTCCTCCTCCTTCAGACCTCCTTCCAGAGCGAACTGGAATCCAGAGGGCAAGGAACCCTGCTTATGTAACTCACAGATATCAGACTACATGGGCATAAAAAAGTGGATATAGTGCAGAGAGGATATGGGCAAAAGGAAGAACGTCCACTAGTGTCCTTCATCCATGTATAAAGATGACACCAGCAATTCAAGGGACATATAAAATCCCATCTGCTATCATACCATCATTGAGTAATGCCAATTTTGTCATACGCCCACCTAAACTTAAAATTTTAACCAGTGTTCTTGATATAAGACAGAAAATAGAAGGTAATAAAAAAGAATTATGTAACATAAATATAACTGCTACCATTTCCATAAGACATAAATGGTTATTGAAAGCAGTGTACTTGTATTATTCTTCCCATTACCAAGTATGATGTCAAGAAACTTGACTGGACACACTTTTGTGCTGAGTGGGGTGGCTCAAATTTCCATTATTGTAGAATCTAGTCCTTGGTTGTCTTGACCTTATTGGAATGATGCAGTGTTTTCTTGACCAGGACTATTTTGTTTTTGTTTTTGTTTTTTGAGAGAAAGCCTCACTCTGTCACCCAGGCTGGAGTGCAATGGCACGATCTCAGCTCACTGCAACCTCTACCTCTGGATTCAAGCGATTCTCCTGCCTCAGCCTCCCAAGTAGCTGGGACTATAGGCGTGCACCACCATGCCTGGCTAAGTTTTGTATTTTTAGTAGAGGCAGGGTTTCACCATGTTGGTCAGGCTGGTCTTGAAATCTTGACCTCGTGATCCACCTGCCTCAGCCTCCCAAAGTGCTGGGATTACAGACATGAGTCACCACACCCGGCCTTGACCCAGACTATTAAGCAAGGGAGTAAAATGAGGTACCCTAGTGAAACTCCAAGGTTCCAGACATAGTCCTTCTTCTTCCAGTGTATGTTAGCAACCTAATTTCTCCCAATACTTGGTACCAAATTACTGTATGGCCATACCTTGGATGACCATTAATGCAATGGAATAAAAGTCTAAAAATGGCCAGAGGCTTCCAATACTTCAAAATCATTACTTCCTTAAGTACTAGTTACTCCACATCCACCGTGCTTAAGTGCATGATGACAGAAGTAAAATTTCTTAAAACTCATTGTTAGATTTCATCACAGGAGTGGCTACTTTCATGTCAAACCCTTGTTTCTGGCAATAGGAAACAGTCATGATACATGGCCTGCTGGGTTAAGACCTGCACCATAAATTAGCAAGGTTTTATCGGTAGTAAAAACTGTAAATAAGCCTAGCTAAATATTTTATTTGTAGAGACAGAGTCTTGCTATGTTTCCCAGGCTGGTCTCAAACTCTCAGCCTTAAGCAATCCTCTTGCTTCAGCCTCCCGAAGTGCTGGGATTACAGGCGTGAATCACCATGCCTAGCCGGAAATACTTTTGAGCTGCAAAGTACATGTTGCTCTAAAAAAGTTAAGATAAAGAATTTTGGACCTGCATTCACATTTTTTTGGTTAGTGTTTTGACTTGCTAAGCAGAAAGAAGAAAATATACATTCATCTCAAGTATATATGAAATAGTTTCCAAGATACATTAAATGTTAACCCACAAAACAAGTCTTAACAAATTTAAGGGGATTGAAATTAGAAATTAATAAGAGTGAGAAAAATAGGAAAATTCACAAAATACGTAGAGACTAAATAGCACACGCTTGAACAACTCCCAAGTCAAAGAGGAAATCAAAAAGAAATTTTTAAAATTTTTTGAGATAAATTAAAATAAAAACACTACTTCCCAAAACGTATGGGATGCAGCAAAAGCAGTATTAAGAATAAATTTTATAGCAACAAATGTTTACACCAAAAAGAAGAAAATCCAGACACAGTGGCTCGTGCCTGTAATCCCAGCTACTCAAGAGATTAAGGCAGGAGAATAGCTTGAGCCCAGGAGTTGGAGGCTACAATGAGCTATGATTGTGTACACTTCAGCCTGGGTGATGGAGTGAGACCCCATCTAAAAAAACTGAAGAAGTAGGAAAAGAAGAAGGAGAAGGAGGAGAGGAGGAGGAGGGAGAGGAGGAGGAGGGAGAGGAGGAGGAGGAAGAGGGGGAGGAGGAGAATTTGAAATAAACAACCTAAATTTACACCTCAGGGAACCAAAAAAAAAACAACAAACTAAACCCAAATCTATCAAAAGAAAGAAAATAATGAAGATTATAGATAAATAAGTCAAATAAAGAATTTTAAAACTATAGAAAATATTTTTTTAAACTGAGTTGGTTTTTTGCCAAAGGAAACAAAATCAACAAACCCTTAATTAGACTAAGAACAAAAGAGAGGAGACCTAAATAAACAAAATCAGAAAGTAAAGTAAATACATTACAACAGATGCCTCAGAAATGAAATGGTTCAGAAGGGACTAATTATGGGCCGGGTGCAGTGACTCACGCCTGTAATCCCAGCACTTTGGGAGGCCGAGGCGGGCGGATCACGAGGTCAGGAGATTGAGACCATCCTGGCTAACACGGTGAAACCCCGTCTCTATTAAAAATATTAAAAAATTAGCCGGGCGTGAAGACGGGCACATGTACTCCCAGCTACTCAGGAGGCTGAGGCGCAGAATGGCAAATCCGGGAGGCGGAGCTTGCAGTGAGCCGAGATGGCGCCACTGCACTCTAGCCTGGGCCACAGAGCGAGACTCTGTGTCAAAAAAAAAAAAGAGACTATTATCTATTATGGAGAATCATAACAAAAAACTGAGTAAACCCAAAGTAAATGGACAAATTCCTAGAAACATACAACCTATCAAGACTGAAGCAGAAAAAGAAATAGCCTGGACCAACGAATAACAAGAGACAGAATTAGTAATCAAAAACTTTTCAAAACAGAAAATGCCCAGAAAAATATGATGTTAGAAATGAATTCTACAAATCATTTGCATTTTGTGAGGCCAGAATTATCCTGATCCCAGAGTCAGAGGAAGACATCACAAGAAAAGAAAACTGCAGGCCAGTACCTTGGATGGACATTGATGCAAAAATCCTCAATAAAATGCTAGCAAACCAAATTGAACAACACAGCAAAACGATTATACATTATGAACAAATGAGATTTATCCTTGGGATGCAGGGTTGGTTTAATGTATGCAAACTAACCAATATGCTACACCACATTAACAGTATGAAAGAAAAAATAATATGATTATCTCAATAGACTCAGAAAAAATCATTTGTTAAAGTTCAATATCCTTTTATGATTAAAAAAATTCTCAATGAAATATATATAGAAGAAATGTTTCACAACATAATGAAGGCCATTTATGAACAATTTCATAGTTAACATCATAATAAATTACAGAAAACTGAAAGCTTTTCATCTAAGATCTGGTACTAGGCAAGGATGCCCACTCTTACAATTTCTAATCAGCACAGTACTGGAAGCACTAGCAAGTGCAATCAGACAAGAAATAGAAACAAAAGACATCCAAATCAGAAAGGAAGAAGTAAAATTACCTATTTACAGATGACATAATCCTATATGTAGAAAACTCTATAAAGACTCCACCTATGCCCACACACAGACTGTTAGAACTAATAAATTAATTCAGTAAAGTAGCAAAATACAAAATCAACATGAAAAGAATGTGTAGTATTTCTTTACACTTACAACAATTTATCTGAAAAAGAAATCAAGAAAACTATCCCATTTACAATGTCAATGTCACGAAATGCCAAGAAAATCTAAAAAACTGTTCTTAAGGAGACTAAAGGGATGTAATCACTAAATGCAATTCATGATACTGGTTTGGATACTGAATCGGGGAAAAAATATTATGAAGGACATTATTGGGATAATTGACTACATTTGATCATTGACTATATATTAGACAAAAGCATTTTATCAATATTGATTTGTCTACTTTTGCTAACTGTACTATAGTGATGCAACAAAATGCTCCTCTTGTAAAATACGTAATAAAATTTTTAGGAGTAATGGAACACAGTATCTATAACTTATTCTTAAATAATTAAAGAAAAAGTGGATTAAACTACTGTGGCAATATATTCACAGTAAGTGGAACTGAAATTGAGTGAAGCATATAGAGAATTTCTCTGTTCTACTCTGGGAATTTCTCTGTGGGCTTGAAATTATTTCAAAATAAAATGTTTTTTAAAAAGAATTCCAATTCTACATAAATTCACCTGAAAAGCAGAAAATGAGTTAACAGTCTATCAGTGTTAACATAACTTCATATTTTAGTGTTAGCATAATTTCAAACTCAAATTTCAGAAATGGCAGGAAGAAAAAGGGAAATTACAACCCAATTAATGAAAGTGAATTAAAAACTTTCTAAACAAAGTATTATCAAATAGAATCTAGAAATATAGAAAAGGATACTATTAAATATATTGTGACTAAATTGTATGCATGGAGTACAGGTTAATATTTGAAAATCAATTAATGCGATTTACTGTATCCACAAGGAAGCAGAGGAAAATCCAAGTCTTACCATTACATGACAGAAAAGATAAAATTTAACTTTGTTTCATGATGTAAATTCTCAACACACTAAGAACATAGAGAGACTTTCTTTAATTTCACAAAATGTTTATAAAAACTTATGGCAATTATTATAGTTAATAGTGAAACTCAGAAGTTTTTCCTTCCCAGCATCTTGGGAGGCCGAGGTGGGCGGATCACGAGATCAGGAGATGGAGACCATCCTGGCTAACATGGCGAAACCCCGTCTCTATTAAAAATACAAAAAAATTAGCCGGGTGTGGTGGGCACCTGTAGTCCCAGCTACTCGGGACGCTGAGGCAGGAGAATGGTGTGAACCCGGGAGGCAGAGCTTGCAGTGAGCCGAGATCATGCCACTGCACTCCAGCCTGTGCGACAAGAGGGAGACTCCGTCAAAAAAAAAAAAAAAAGAAGAAGTTTTTCCTTTTCCTTTGAGTGTAGCAACAAGACAAGCATACTGCTGTTATAATTTCCATATAATGGGCAAAATGCTGGCCTATATATAAATGCCACAGTCATGCAAACAAAAGAAATTAAGAATTATAAAAACAAAAACTGTTATTATTTGCATATATGTGTCACATGCAAATAATGACAGTATAGGTATAAATTACAATCTCCAAAGTAATCTGCAGATAAATCATTAGAATTACTAATAGTTTATCAGTTTTTCAAGATTAAAAAATTAATATATCAGTTGCATTTCTATACCAGTATAAGAAATTAGAAAATAAAAATTTTAAATATAACATGTACTATTACATTAAAATATGTGCAGAATTTAAGAACAAATCTAGTAAAAGAAGTGCAAAACCTATATGGAGTAATTTTATTGAGGAATATTAAAAAGAACTTCAATAAGTGGTGGCATATACACATGGACAGGGATGCTTAATAATATAAAGTCATTCAATCCTTTATATTGATCTATATATCCAAAGCAATTTATATCCAAATCCCAAGTCCTATTCCCAAACTTTCACCCCCACTGTAGAACTTAACAGGCAAAATCCAGAATTTATATGAAAGTGATAAGTGACAAGAATAGCCAAGACACCCATGAAGAAGAAACATCTGGGAGAAGATGCCTTAATAGGTACAAAGACATAGGTTTTATTAAGACTGTATTGTATTGGAGCAAAGGCCAAGAACAGATGAAATGACCATAAAAGAGAAATAAGATTATGTATACATGTGGACACTTGCTAGATAGTTAAGTAGAGAAAGAATGGTAAACAATATTGTGACAACTTGGTATCCCACTGGGAGAGTACAATTGGATCTGTTTTTTTTTTTTTTAATGGAACAAATTTAGTTTAAGGATCAAAGTGGCTTTTATTAGCAATTCATGAATGGGGCAGCATCTCATACAAAAATTGAAAAAGCTTCATTAAATATGGCAGAACAGTTGGGTTTTGTAAAGTAGCTTGAGTAAGAATAAAGTAACAGAATAAAACAAAAAAGTGGACTGGTTAACATACTTCAGATTACTTCAGGTTACTTTCCTTGCAAGGGTTAATGTGATATGGTTTGGCTCCATGTCCCCACATAAGTCTCATCTCAAACTGTAATCTCCATAATCCCCACGTTTTAAGGGCGGGACCTCGTGTGAGGTGACTGGATCATGGGGGTGGTTTCCCCCATGCTGTTCTCATGATAGCAAGGGAATTCTCACAAGATGTGATGGTTTTAGGCTCTTCCCCTTCACTTGTTCAGTCTTCTCTCTTCTGCCACTATGTGAAGAAGGTCCATACCTGCTTCCCCTTCCGCCATGATTGTAAATTTCCTGAGGCCTCCCCAGCAATGCAGAACTGTAAGTGAATTAAACTGCTTTCCTTTATAAATTACCCAGTTTCAGATATTTCTTTACAGTAGTGTGGGAACAGACTAATACAGTAAGTTGGTACCGACGTAGGGGGGCACTTCTATAACATACCCAAAAATGTAGAAGTGACTGTGGAACTGAGTTGACAGGCAGAGATTGGAACAGTTTGAAAGACTCAGAAGAAAACAGAAAATGTGGGAAATTTGGAACTTCCTAGATACTTGTTGAATGGTTTTGACAAAAATACAGAGATGGACAATGAAGTCTGAGCTGAGGTGGTCTGAGATGGAGATGATGAACTTATTGGGAACTGGAGCAAAGGTCACTCTTGCTATGCTTTAGCAGAGAGACTGGTGGCATTTTGCCCCTGTCCTAGAGATCTGTGTAACTTTGAACTTGAGAGATACGATCTTAAACTGGAACTTATGTTTAAAAGGGAAGCAGAGCATAAAAGTTTGGAAAATTTGCAGCTTTATAATGCAGTAGAAAAGAAAAACCCGGTTGGGCATGGTGGCTTACGCCTGTAATCCCAGCACTTTGGGAGACCAAGGTGGGCAGATCAGCTGAGGTCGGTAGTTCGAGAACAGTCTGACCAACATGGAGAAACCCCATGTCTACTAAAAATACAAAATTATCCAGGTGTGGTGGTGCACGCCTGTAATCCCAGTTACTCGGGAGGCTGAGGCAGGAGAATTGCTTGAATCTGGGAGGCAGAGGTTGTGGTGAGCCGAGATCGTGCCATTGCACACCAGCCTGGGCAACAAGAGCAAAACTTTGTCTCAAAAAAAAGAGAGAGAAGAAAAGAAAAGAAAAGTAAGTAAAACCCATTTTCTGGGAAGACATTCAGGGCTTCAGAAATTTGCATAAGTAACTAGGAGTCAAATGTTAATCTCCAAGACAATAAGGAAAATGTCTCCATGGCATGTCAGAGACCTTCCCTAAGAGAAAAACGGTTTTGTGGGCCGGGTCCAGGGCCCCCTGCTGTGGGCAGACTTGGTGCCCTGCATCTCAGCAGCTACAGTCATGGCTAAAAGGGGCCAAGGTACAGCTCAGGCAGTTGCTTCAGAGGGTGCAAGTCCCAAGTCTTGGCAGCTTCCACATGGTGTTTGTCCTCCAGGTGCACAGAATTGAGATTTGGGAACCTCTCCCTAGATTTCAGAGGATGTCCAGGCAGAGGTCTGCTGCAGGAGCAGAGCCTCATGGAGAACCTCTGCTAGGGCAGTGCATAAGGGAAACATGGGGTTGGAGCCCTCACACAGAGTCCTAGTGGACTCTGCCTAGTTGAGCTGTGAGAAGAAGGGCTGTGCCTAGTGGAGCTGTGAGAAGAGCACCGTCCTCCAGACACCAGAATGGTAGATCCACTGACAGCTTGCACCATGCACCTGGAAAAACCACCAACACTCAATGCTAGCCCATGAAAGAAGCCAGGAGGGAAGCGTGACCTGATGTAAGACATGGAATCGAAGGAGATTGTTTCAGAGTTTTCAGATTTGACTTGCCCCACTGAATTTTAGACTTGCATGAGGCCTGTCATCCCTTTGTTTTGGTCAATTTCTCCCATGTGGAAGGGGAACATTTACCCAATGCCTGTAACTCCATTGTGTCTTGGAAGTAACTAACTTGTTTTTCATTTTACAGGCTCATAGGCAGAAAGGATTTGCCTTGTCTCAGATGAGACTTTGGACTGTAGACTGTTGAGTTAATGCTGAAATAAATGAAGACTTTGGGGGACTGATGGGAATGCAAGATTGGTTTTGAAATATGAAAAGCCATGAGATTGGGGAGGGGCTGGGGCAGAACAATATGGTTTGGCTCTGCCCACACAAATCTCACCTCCATTTGTAATCTCCATAATCCCCATGTGTTGAGGGTGGGGCCTGGTGGGAACAGATTGGATCATGGGGGCAGTTTCCCCCATGCTGTTCATATGATAGTGAGTGAGTTCTCACAAGATCTGATGGTTTTATAAGGGGTTCTTCCCCCTTCGCTTGTTCACTTTTCTCTCCCCTGCCACTATGTAAAGAAGGCCCGCATCGACTTCCCCTTCTGCCATGATTGTAAGTTTCCTGAGGCCTCCGCAGCAGTGCAGAACTGTAAGTGAATTAAACCTCTTTCCTTTATAAATTTCCCAGTCTAAGGTATTTCTTTAGAGCATTGTGAGAATGAACTAATATAGTAAATCAGAAAGGACTCCCTTATTCTTCCAGCTCAGGTTGATAATCCCTTTCCAATTGGTTATTTTAAATCTCTTACTTTTAAGAAAAGATGGTTTATTTGCGAATTTTTCTGCTTCCTTAAAGTGCCAGTTTGATTATGTGGCACTTTGCACATGTGAGTCCATTTTGGTTTGGTCTGTTCAGGCCTAGTGTATGAGCTCACTCCAAAATAATGTCCTCTCATTATTTTATTTACCAGATTCTTACCTTCACCATATGCAAATATCAATTCCCTAGGGGTAAAGAGCAAATAAAAACACATAATTAAACAAATAAAATATTAATATAGGCTATATCTTCATAACTTCAAGGTAGAGAAACATTTCTTAAACAAGTGCAAAAAAGCAATATTCATAAAAGACTAAGGTTGATAATCTGGACTAAATTAAAATTAAGAACTTTGTTTTTCAAATGACACCTAAACTGAGTAAAAACACAAGACAAAAAGTGGAGAACATATGTACAACGCATTTAACCCATAGTTACTTGTATCCAAAATACATACAAGTCAATAATAAAAGGAAAAATATATAATAAGAAAATGGGAAAATAATACGAACCAGCAATTTACAAGAGGGAAAATCTAAATTGCTAAAAATATACAAATATATTCAATTTCACTGGTAAAAGAAAAATGTAGATTAAAATAACCATGGCATTTTAAATTTCAAAATAAAACACAGAATATCATCTTTACCTACACTTTGAAAATATATATGCGTGTCTGTTATTATTATACCTATTACAAAGTTCAGAGTAGAAAAACTCATCCAGTTATTCATTTAACATGCTACAATAATCTCACCAATTAATCACTGCTTAGATACCTCCAGATATAAGGAACTAAAAAAAAAAATTCATCTAATCTTTGAACAGCTCAGGACTGGAAAGTTATTGCTTTTCTTATTTTGTTGTGATTGATTTCCTTCAGCTTTGAATGAACATTTGTCTTCTCATTCTTCTCTCCACTTGAATTTTATCTTATCCTTATAACCAGGCAAATTCTTTCTTCTGAACAAAATACTTTATAAATTAGAACCACCCAGTAACAGCAAAATATAATTCAAGACATTGTAGCCTTCTACTACTGTACTAGCACATGATGAATTATCATTTTTCACCATCGTATGAAAGGTTATATGCATTAAATGACTTCCTGAGAGACATTTAAGATTGGATTTCATTCAGGCAATGACTAAAATTCCTTACATTATTTCCTGGGGAAAGCAGCTGCAGCTGGATGTTGCAGCAATGGCAATAGCCTGAGGGGAAGAAACAAGGGAGAGCCCTGGTGCCTAATGACCAAGAAACTACCCAACCTAGGACTTGTTCACTGCTTATGTGTCTATGAGAACTGTCACTCTAAGACTTAGAGCTGTGCTGTAAAACAGAGAGCCACTAGTCTTATATGGCTATTAAACATTTGAAACATGGTAGTAAAAATTGAAATGTGCTATATGTATAAAATACATACTGTATTTCAAAACAATACCAAGAATCTAAAATCTCATTAATAATTTTTTTAACAATTGATTATATGTTGAAATAATACTTTGGATAGCTGTATTAGATAAAATATTTAATATTAACAGTGTTATAAAATCAATTTCATCTGTCTCTTTTAGCCTTTTAATCTAAATACTGACAAATTTTAAATTCTATATGTCTCACATTGTATTTCTATAGGACAGCACTGCCATAAAACTAACGTAGAGTTCACAAACTGGTACTCTGTAAGATGAATACTGCTCATGGAAGTGTTTTGTTTTATCTCTTATAATATTTTTAAAATTTAAACCTAATTGCCAATTTTGAAAAAATCATCCATATATTAATTAAACTTAGATTTTATAGAATGATTTAATTTTATTTTTCTTGGAAATCCAAGAGATCAGGCATTTCTTGGATGTTTTAATACATGGCACCAATTGTTTGGAGTGGAAGAGCTGCTGATTCATTTTTAGACCACATTTTCCACTTCACCATGGTCCCCAGCATTTCCTAATGCTAGTTTTTCCTCACTTCAACATCTGCAATATTTAGCTGTTACCTAAGAACTACAGACTTTTGAATTTGTAAGCCCTTCCCTTTAAGAATAATATTTTAGCACTCAACTTAAAAATGAATAGAAGATTGTGGCTTTGTTTTGGGGATAGAAAAAGTAGATTTTAGTGATAGAGACAGTCCCTGACTTACAATAGTTCAGATTAAAGCTTTTCAACTTTAGGATGGCGAAAAAGCTATATGCATTCACTAGAAACATTACTTTAAATTGTGAGTTTTGACCTTTTCCTGGACTAGCAATATGCCCTAAGACACTCTCACAATATTGGACAGCAACAGAGAGCCACAGTTCCCTGCAGTCACAAGATCAGGAGAGTAAACAACTGATGCTCTTCAGTGTACTGTAAAGCTATATGCATTCACTAGAAACATTACTTTAAATTGTGAGTTTTGATCTTTTCCTGGACTAGCAATATGCCCTAAGACACTCTCACAATATTGGACAGCAACAGAGAGCCACAGTTCCCTGCAGTCACAAGATCAGGAGAGTAAACAACTGATGCTCTTCAGTGTACTGTGTTGCTACATGATTTTGCCCAACTGTAGGCTAATATAAGTGTTTAGAGCATGTTTAAGGCAGGCTGAGCTATGAGGTAGCTGTCATATTTTTCAGTTAGATGTATTAAATGCACCTTCAATTTAAAGATGTTTTCAACATACAATGGGTTTATTGGGAGGTTAACTCCATTGTAAGTCAAGGAGTATCTGTATATTATTCCACAGGCCCACTTCTGACTCAGGTGTTAAAAAGTAGAACTCTATATTGGCATGTGGAGAAAACACATGTACAAATAATTGCTGTCAATTAAATTAGTTGGTTAAATGAATTAGAAGAGGTTCTCACTTACTTGCTGAAACAGACGATTTTGTTCAAAATGTGTATGAGGATCCCACATCCTGAGATCAATTGGAAGTAGTGATGCCTGTGTCTACTAGAAGAGAATTCAAGAGTAAGTGGTTTGTTAATTCTTCTTGAAGACAAACCAAATGGCAGCCACCTAAGCCTTAGAAACAAAAGTCAAAGGAAGCTACAAAGCAGAACAAACAAAGAAATTTTAGGGAGGTGGTGCCCAAAATCAGAGAAGCCTTCATTCCCCTTTGATAATCAGTGTATAATGTGGCCACCAGGGGAGACCTAATACTACCAAATGTATTCGCATTTACAATTACCTAGTCAAGATAATAGTCCTTTTTATACTCGGCCCTTCCCAGCATCAGTTTCTCCTAATTACCAGTTGGCCATTTAGAGAGCTGGTCTTCCAAAAAAGGCACAATTGCATGTTGTTTTTTAGCTCAACACTCTTCTTGACAGAATTATTGAGGAAGCATCATGCAAATCTATTGTTTACCAAAGCCATAAAACCATCTGGTCCTAGAGGTTCATTTTTTTGTAGCTGACTTCTGGAAACCAGCGTGGGTTTAACTTCCTCTGTCCTTCCTATTCTAGCTGCCAAGCTACTGTTGACAAAACACAGGTGTTTTAAGTTACTCATTTTTGACTGGGCTTTTTATCGAGATCTTTGTTTTATTTAACTTTGTTCTATTTTCTGTAAGATCACTTTATCTTCAGGATTTCCATGACTCAGTCAGTTTCTATACTTTCATATGGGCTTCATTTGAAAACCTTCTGAGTATTTCCAAACGTAGTCAAATACAAAGCACGTTTGTAGGAAGCCATAAAAATGACCCGGGTAATATAACCAGGGGACATGGCCATACATTCAGATGGCAGCATCTAGGTTTCCAAAATCAGCTCCTGCTCCAACTCATATATCCACACATTTTGAATAACAGATATTAAGAAATCTAAGATTTTGTTGCTGTTGAGTAGGTTGAATAGTGAATTTAATTTTCAAGATCACTACATAAAATTATGCTCTTTAGTTTTCTTTAAAATGTGATTTTTGGATACTTCTTTTAACATATCACTGTTATTAAAATATCACTATTATTCCAAACCATGGCAAATTCTGCCCTTAGGATGTGGAATTATATTTCTGCCAGCAGAATTTCTCCAATATGATCTCCAGTGTCTGAAGTATATCATAGCTATCATAGCATAGAAGCTGAATGATATCACTTTTAGGCACTAAATACCCTAATGGAGGGCAGCTGTCAGTTTCCAGCAATTGGGGATGCCCTTTAATCTTCATACAATCTATATAACCATGAGCAGAAGCAAAGGGAAGTTGTTTCAGTGATGTACACAAGTAAAGAAGTACATGCTACAATATTTTCTGGGACACAAAATTTTACCAAGGCCTAAGGGCTTTTAAGACCATTGTAAACAATGTCAGATTCACTGCATTGTCCAAGTACTAGTAGAGCAGATTGAACTTTCTGTGTGTCTGGATAGTTGCAAGTTAGACCAGAGAAGGAAGTCTGGTGGCTTTTTGAGATAACAAAGGACAGATAATTTTTAACACAGCATTAATAACCGTTATTTGATTATGATCTTTTTCGTAAGTCCCCTGTTTTACCATTTTGGCTAGATGAGCTCGGTAAGTTGAAATCATTAATGCCTAATATTTTCTTAAATTGTATAACCTGTGTTATAAACTAAGCTTATTCTGAGTTGCTGATTTAAAAAGGGAGTATGAGAGCAATACAAAGAAGATGCGAACTTTGGTTAAAGTCAGAATCTTAGGAGTTGCCATCAGCTAAAAAAAGAAATAGTGGGAGGAGGATGTGGCTCTTTGCTCAAAGACTTATAGCGCTTTTCTGGCAGCCACATCCTGCCTGTGGCTAGGTCAACCCAAGTACCACATCTTACTGTTTTCTTGAATGATAAAACATTATCTGTAATTGAAGGAGCCTCTCTTTGCAATAAATCAATGTGATTATGAAAGGTGAAACATTTAGGGCTATAGGAAACTTGGGACTTTCATCTTTGCAAACATCACATATATGTGAAAATGTAGCCAAGATATTTATTGGTAATTAAAAAATATGTCATTATAGAAGACAATTTGGAAAAATACATAAAGGTGGAAAGAAGAAATTTAAAGCTACCTCCTCTGATGTATTGAGAATAGCATTTATTTCTGCTAGCACATATGTATGTGTGAATGTATATATATGCACATGTATGAATGGTTTTGATTTTACAAATATATATGTACTCATGGATTTACAAATGGAAATAATATTATCCATATTCACATATGATCATACTAAATATAAATAATTGTTTCTCTTTTTATTTGCTTAATATTATAAGCATTTTTCCATGTTAAGTGTTCTTTGAAAACACTGACTGCCTGTGTAATATTTCATTACAACAATGATTCTCAAACATTAGTACATATCAAAATTAAGTGAATACTCTTATTCTACCAAATCCTCTTTGCTACTTAGTATATTTCTATGTTTTAAGATGTTAGTCAAACTAACATCTTATTTCAATTTACATTTCTTTCATTACTGATGGCAGCAGCCACTCATCTGGAGTTGCTCCCACTATGGGCACTCCAGAGATCCAGCAGAAGACAGGAATAGGAAGAAACCCCTCCCCTTTCCAAGTTGGAGGGATGGGATCCCTGCCCTCCCAGGCACACCTGCAGCTGCAGGTGGCTACAGACCTGGGCATCTCTGCATTCTCGTGGGCCAGGAAGACCCTGTGCTCCCATAGACTTGGATGTGCCTGCTCCTGCTGACTGGCCCCTCCCCACTCCTGGTGCCTGCTCCAATTTCACAGCAAAGTTGTGGCCAGACCCAGGTGCTGTCGTGTGCCCACTCCAATTTCAGAGAAAACTTGTGGCCCAGCCCAGATGCTGTCATGAGCCAGCCGGGTATGTGAGTGCTGATACATCAGCTCCCTGCTGCCTCATCTCCCTCTGGACTTAGGGTGCCAAGGAACACAGGAGGAAGGCCAGGGTGGGGTTAAGGGCAGCTCAGCATGGGCCCACAGGCACCCCTTAGCACAAACAGCCTGGACATGGTAGAGAGCATGTTAATGGTGGCAGGAGGCAGATAGACTTCTGGGCAGATATGGGTGGGTCCCTGCTGAAACCCCACCTTCAGGACAGGGATGGTCCGAGGCCTGGGGTCCAGGCTGCCAGCTCAGCAGACCAGAGCAAGAAATTATGGTGCTTTTTCTGGGCCCACCCATGGCTGCCCACGGACCAATCAGCATGCACTTTCTTTCCTCTCAAGCCCATAAAAATCCTGGACTCAGCCAGGCTCAAGCAGATGAGAGGCAACCTGCCTGTGCAGAGAAGCTACACACTGTGGGTCTCCTCTCTAATGACAGCTGAATACTCATTGGGATGACTTGCCTGCGGAAAGGGTGTACCTACCGTGGGTCTCCTCTGAGCTGTTCTATCACTCAATAAAGCACCTCTTGGCTTTGCTCTCCCTCCACTTGTTCACATACCTCATTCTTCCTGGACGCAGGACAAGAACTCAAGACCCGCTGAATGACGGGGATGAAAGAGCCATAACACAGACAGGGCTGAAACACGCCCCTTGCTCACCAAGTTGCGGATGACGAGAAGAAGAGAAGACAGAAGGAGAGAAGAGGTGCAGCCCTTCAGGGAGCCCAGACCTAGGAGCTCCCTAAGCCAGGGCTGTGACACCCTCTTTGGGGCTCTGCTGTTCTTGGTGTCTCCAAGCTTCCAGGTGCCACTGCATTTCCTGGCGCCAGCCGTGGAAGCTACTTGCCATATATCTGGTCCAGCCACAGCCTTGCAGGGAACTAGCACCCATGCCAGTGCCTGGAGCTGCCTGCCCCACCACAGCCGGCATGCCTGGTTGTGTGCAGTGGCCAGACCCCACACTCACTCACTCACTCACCCCTTGCTTGGCTCGCCCTTGGCAGGTGTGGGATCCAGGCCAGTAGCACAAGCCAAATGCAGCCTGCCAAGCTTGGTGGGCAGAATGAGCCTAGCAAGCCAGAGCAAAACTCGAGCAAAGGCTCCATCAGCCACAGAGGTTTCTGGCCAGAAAAGTGACACTGCAAGAATTCTGTGACATTACCGGTGAAGTGAAATAGTTTATCATATTTTAAATATCTATTTGAAAGAATGATGAGCGAAATTCTCTGGCTGTTTTCTTCAAGCTGTAGGGGGCTTAAGATTTTTCTTACATGTGTCTAGGAAGCCTTTATATTTTCAGGAGGTGAGCCTCTTTTTTTGTCATATTTGCTATAAAATTTTTCTTACTTGATTGCTCTTTACTCATTTGCTATTTTTGATAGTAACAGTTTTTGTTCTTTTCAAATTTTATGTGGCTAAGTTGCTTTTTTTCTTTGTGATTTATTTTGTTTCTTGGAAAATAGGTGTATTAGTCAGTTTTCACACTGCTATAAATAACTGCCCAAGATAGGGCAATTTATATAGGAAAGAGATTTAATTGACACATAGTTCCACGTGGCTGAGGAGGCCTCAGGAAACTTACAATCATGGCAGAAGGGGAAGGGGAAGCAAGGTGTGTCTTACATGGTGGCAGGAGAGAGAGAGGGCGCCTACGAAGAAGCAAGTGCCACACCTTTAAATCAACTATCATGAGAACAGCATGGGGGAAACCACTCCAATGACCCAATCACCTCCCACCAGGTCCCTCTCTCAACACATGGGGATTACAATTAGAGATAAAATTTGGGTGGGGGCACAGAGCCAAACCATATAATAGGAGACCTAAAACAAATGAAATGTTGTTTTGAATTCTCATTTTTATGATTTTTATGCTTGGCATTTACCAAACACTAAGGAAATTTCTTGCCTTACCCTTCCCTC
>NW_012115344.1:2163804-2164279 GCF_000951035.1 Colobus angolensis palliatus | reverse complement strand
TCCTTCCTTCCTACCTTCCTTCATTCCTTTTTCCTGTCTTTCTTTTTTTGTTTTCTGTGTTTTACACAAGGTGAATTGAGTCTCAAGTAGTTAATTACCCAACATCATTTATATTGAATAATCCGTCCTTTTCCTATTCAAATGTGATGCATGATCACATTTAAGTTAATTTGCATGCTGGAAAATTAGTTCTTAATTAGTATTTGAAGGGAATGTGAACTGATACAAGATATTGTTTTTAGTAAAGCACAACGGGAAATACACGCATGGCAAATAATGAGAAAACCAGAAATCAAGCCATAGTAGAGCATTATCATCTCAATTTCAATATGTGTTTGGCTTCAGCTTAGGTTTCTAACCAGTTGTTTACAGGGTTTCCTTGTTTTGTTCACTGCCTTAAAGATAATGTTCTCACAGAGACCAGCAAAAAAAAAAAAAAGTCCTATTGCTTTTGGCAAATATTGAGAGTTGCGCG
>NW_012115344.1:2155753-2163129 GCF_000951035.1 Colobus angolensis palliatus | reverse complement strand
GGTTGCAGTGAGCCAAGATCTTGTCACTGTATTCTAGCCGGGGAGACAGAGCCAGACTCCGTCTCAAAAAAAAAAAAAAAAAAAAAAAAAAAGTCCTATTGCTTTTGGCAAATATTGAGAGTTGCGCGTGTTTCCCAGAGTGTGGGGCAAATAGGGACTCTAGTTTAAAAATCCCACTGTATCATTGCACAAAGTACATATTTTTATTGTTTGGCCTCACTTTTTAAGTTCTTTGTCATTTGATCTGCCAAACACTAGGCTTTTCTCAGTATATCATAATTAAAATCTTCCCACCCACCTTATTGCCCCAAAATATATCAGGACTGCATTATGGAGTCTAAGAGAGAGTAAAATAACCTCTTGGCATTTGCTTTGCTAAAGTCAAGTTCTATTTACAAAATGTTTTTGTTTACAAATGTAAACATAAGTAGCTGTCAAGAATTCTTTAATATTACTGTAGCTCCCTTATCAAAGCATCTCAATTGCAATGCTAGTAGAAAATTTCACCACAAAATCTAATTTCTAAGGCAATGACAATTATTCAGCATTTTTCCAGTTAATAAAAGTTATAAATGTAAAATAAAAGTTGTAAATGTAATTATCTTTAAAACACTGAGCCTCAGTTGTTACAATGGTAAAACTAAGGAGAAATGTCATAACTTCAGACGATTAACCAAAGTAATGACCAATTTGCAGAAGGATGAATGGCAGAGTAAGAAAGTATTTTTCCAACTTGTTTTTTCCAAGAACTCACATCTTATAAATTTTGAAATAGAGTACATTGTTATTAAAAGAGACAAATATCACATGTATAATTCAAAGACAATTATATTTTCCAAATGCACTTAGCAGTTGCATCTGAGACTTATTTTTTAAATTTCCAGTAACTCTGGCACTATAGAGATTTGTAAACATTCATTTTGGGATTTGTGGAAATTACATTCAGATACTTCATTCCAGATCTCTTGTTCATTTCTTTCCTTTGTGTATAATCATACTAATAATAACAATATCACACTTTTTTTTTTCTTTTTTTTTTTTAGATGGAGTCTCACTGTCACCAAGTTGGAGTGCAGTGGCGTGATCTCAGCTCACTGCAACCTCTGCCTCCCGGGTTCAAGCAATTCTCCTGCCTCAGCCTCCCTAGTAGCTGGGACTAAAGGGGCACGACCACACCCAGCTAATTTTTGTATTTTTAGTACAGACGGGGTGTCACCCTGTATCCATGTGTTCTCATTGTCCAATTCCCCCCCCCCACCATGTGTGAGAACGTGCAGTGTTTGGTTTTCTGTTCTTGTGTTAGTTGCTGAGAATGATGGTTTCCAGCTTCATCCATATCCCTGCAAAGTACATAAACTCATCCTTTTTTTGTGGCTATATAGTATTCCATGGTGTATATGCGCCACATTTGCTTTACTCATTCTATCATTGATGGACATTTGGGTTGGTTCCAAGTCTTTGCTATGGTGAATAGTGCTGCAATAAACATATGTGTGCATGGGGTTTTATAGTAGAATGATTTACAATCCTTTGGGTATATACCCAGTAATGAGACTGCTGGGTCAAATGGTATTTCTAGTTCTAGATTCTTGAGGAGTCGCCATACTGCCTTCTACGATGTTTGAACTAATTTACACTCCCACCAACAGTGTAAAAGTGTTCCTATTTCTCTACATCCTCTCGAGCATCTGTTGTTTCCTGACTGTTTAATGATCATTATTCTAATTGGCGTGAGATGGTATCTCACTGTGTTTTTGATTCACATTTCTCTAATGCTCAGTGATGATGAGCATTTTTTCATATGTTTGTTGGCTGCATAAATGTCTTCTTTTGAGAAGTGTCTGCACTTTGCCTCATGCACCTGCAGCTGATACCAGAATATTTTATCCAGATATTATACATTAAATTAATCTCAAAGTATTCATACTTTTGGGTAAATTGAGAAATGGTTTACAAATTACATTCTCCTTACCAGCTTCACGTTATATATTATTACATTTGAAAAAAATCTGTTAAAATTATTGCACTTAAACTGAGGCCAGAGAGGCAAAATGACTTCCCCAGTGTTACAGAACTAGTAACGTAGAAGCCCAGTTGAGAACTGTACAGAGTCTGCCCTTGCTTTCTCCTAAACCATACTTAAAAGTTGGAAATATTTGCCTCTTTGTGAGCTAATGAACTTCCTGAAAGGAGAAAGAAAACAAAATAGGAAAGGCTTCAGGTGAAATGTAAGGAAAAAATCAGGGGAAATACAAAGCTAGGTGAAAAATAAGTGTTAAAAACTAAGCAGGATTCCTATTAATTGAACCAAAAGAATGAATAAACAGAAAAACATGGCAATTTACATGGCAAAATTTTGTATAGGAGCTATTATGTTAATATGACCCAGATTATCTTCAATTTATAGAATACCTGTGGATTTTAAAAACTTCTCCTGACTAATACAAACTCTCAAATGCCGTTCACCAAAGCATTTTGCTCATCACCAGGTTCTTCCTTCTTTCATTATATTTTTTTCCTTGTTTCTCCTCCATTTTCAGTCTGAGAAGAATCTTCAGATTTTCAGTATTTCCTCCTCTTGGAATAACTTGAAACTGGGTGTGTCTTCTCTATGTAAACAAATATATTTACTTTCTGACACATCCCACCTTCACAAGCTAAACTCATCCCATTTACCGAAGCCCTAAAATTCTGCCTAATTCTCCATGACATACTGTTAGTCACAGGTCAAAATTTCCCTCCATTTTCTATATTATGTCATTGACTCTGGGAAAATTATGAAGCTGGCAGGGAAAATTATAAAGGAATTAAAAATAGATTGAATTATTTTTTATTTTATTTTTTAGAAAAACAGGCCAAAATGGACCAGAAAAAGAAGAAATGTGAATAAAACGAGGGAAAATAAAGATTATGGCACAAGGAGAAATTACATTTTAATGTGTATACTCCCCAAAAGATAATTTTTTAAGCCAAATCTCCACTCTTAACTAAATTATTTTCCAGAAAAGCTTGCAAAAGTGTTTTGGGTATAGAAAAGTTTCAAGATGGCGAAGCAAGGCCGAAATGTGACTTGACATGAGAGTTAAAAATATGTTGTCTAGTGCATGAAAACTCTCTCCACTTGCCTTTATTCTCACATATTGTTTCAGGGAATAACTTACATCCGTTATATTACAATTGGGTTTTTAAATTTCAAAATGTGTATTTTATTCATATACTCTCTTGTTTTCTTCACAATGTCTCATCTTCATTGACCTCATAATTATAAGATTGCAGTTAAATGACTCACCTCTGGAAAGATAAAATCTCAAACAAATTTAGAAGATAAACTGCCTAACATTTTGCCCTGCCATGTGGTGGTCACCCAAAAATGTTTGTTTTAGTAACTGATTTGGAGAAGTATTTGAAGTTGGGAGTTCATGAATGGAAGAGTAGGTACAAGTTGTCAAGCAAGTTTTCTTTGTTTTGTTTTGTTTTGGTTTGGTTTTGAGATAGGGTCTCCCACTGTTGCCCAGGCTGGAGTGCAGCGGGGGTGTGATATTGGCTCACTGTAACCTCTGCTTCCCAGGTTCCAGCGATCCTCCCACTTCAGCCTCCCAAATAGCTGGATTACAGATGTGAGCCAGCTAATTTTTTTTTTTTTTTTTTTTTTGAGACAGAGTCTCCCTCTGTCACCCAAGCTGTAGTGTAGTGGCGTGATCCTGGTTCACTGCAACCTCCGCCTCCTGATTTTAAGTAATTCTCCTGTCTCAGCCTCCAGAGTAGCTGGGACTATAGGCATCTGCCACCATGCCCAGCTAATTTTTGTATTTTTAGTAGAGACATATTTCAGTATATTGGTCAAGCTGGTCTCGAACTCCTGACCCCACATGATCTGCATGCCTCAGCCTCCGAATGTGCTGGGATTACAGGCGTGAGCCACCGCGCCCATCCTTTTTTTGTAGAGACAGGGTTTTACCATATTGCCCAGGCTGGTCCCAAAGTCCTGGATTCTAGCAGTTCCCCCATCTCGGCCTCTCAAATTGCTGGGATTATAGGTGTGAGCCACCATATCTGGCCAACAAGTACTATTAAATAACAAAATGAGCTAACATTTATTCTAAATATATGTATATCATTAAACAACAAAATGAACTATCATATATTCTAAATATATATATATATCATCAAATGGAAGATCAATGGAGAAGATCATTATTGAAACACTTAATCAAGTATTCTGAATGCTTTTTCACTATGGTTGGAGGAAGAAGCACTGAGAGAGGGGGAGAGAGAGAGAGAGAGAGAAATAATAGCAAGGCCTTATACCACCTTAGTGAGTATAGTAAAATCACTCTTGTTAGATAAAATTAGTACCAGTAGTTGGTCAGGTAATTTTAAAAAGGTTAAAACATAGAATCATATAAATATTTTACATATATATATATATATACAGTCATGAACTCTGAAGGCTCTGAGATTCTACCCTTCTTGAAAGCTAACAAGTTAACCTGCCACAGTTTCTTGGATGCCAGCAGAAGACAAGAAGCTCCTGTATCAGAAAAAAAGAGTCTCAGAGCACAGCAGGCCACACATTTGTTCTTGTCCCACCAAGTCCCATATAGGTAATGCAGAATGGCCTGGGAGGACGCTACACAGCCGAGGAGTTGTATCACAACAGAGGAATCTCCAGCTTGGGAAACTCCAAACTTCTATAAGGTGAATATAAGCAAGACTGCCCAACCTTTGTCTGAAGTAGATATTAGCTTTCTGATCCTTTACTGCAAATAAATCTACCTTTTGCTCCAGGGAGAGATACTATCTGTATCTTCCAAAGCTGTTATGCAAACACCCTTGGAAAGATAGTCATGACAAGAGCTGCTAATGCCTCTGCTAAGAATATGTGCAGAAATGAGAGACCCATGAAGAATTATCTCCCAACACACACTATAATTTTTTTAAAAGAATTGATATAGAAAATATGAATGTATTAAGTCATACCCATAATTTATCCTCTGCTATTTCTATATAAGTTTCAGTCATATTAATTTTTTTCTTTTTAAGCAATTTACATTTCTTTCATTACTGATGGCAGCAGCCACTCATCTGGAGTTGCTCCCACTATGGGCACTCCAGAGATCCAGCAGAAGACAGGAATAGGAAGAAACCCCTCCCCTTTCCAAGTTGGAGGGATGGGATCCCTGCCCTCCCAGGCACACCTGCAGCTGCAGGTGGCTACAGACCTGGGCATCTCTGCATTCTCGTGGGCCAGGAAGACCCTGTGCTCCCATAGACTTGGATGTGCCTGCTCCTGCTGACTGGCCCCTCCCCACTCCTGGTGCCTGCTCCAATTTCACAGCAAAGTTGTGGCCAGACCCAGGTGCTGTCGTGTGCCCACTCCAATTTCAGAGAAAACTTGTGGCCCAGCCCAGATGCTGTCATGAGCCAGCCGGGTATGTGAGTGCTGATACATCAGCTCCCTGCTGCCTCATCTCCCTCTGGACTTAGGGTGCCAAGGAACACAGGAGGAAGGCCAGGGTGGGGTTAAGGGCAGCTCAGCATGGGCCCACAGGCACCCCTTAGCACAAACAGCCTGGACATGGTAGAGAGCATGTTAATGGTGGCAGGAGGCAGATAGACTTCTGGGCAGATATGGGTGGGTCCCTGCTGAAACCCCACCTTCAGGACAGGGATGGTCCGAGGCCTGGGGTCCAGGCTGCCAGCTCAGCAGACCAGAGCAAGAAATTATGGTGCTTTTTCTGGGCCCACCCATGGCTGCCCACGGACCAATCAGCATGCACTTTCTTTCCTCTCAAGCCCATAAAAATCCTGGACTCAGCCAGGCTCAAGCAGATGAGAGGCAACCTGCCTGTGCAGAGAAGCTACACACTGTGGGTCTCCTCTCTAATGACAGCTGAATACTCATTGGGATGACTTGCCTGCGGAAAGGGTGTACCTACCGTGGGTCTCCTCTGAGCTGTTCTATCACTCAATAAAGCACCTCTTGGCTTTGCTCTCCCTCCACTTGTTCACATACCTCATTCTTCCTGGACGCAGGACAAGAACTCAAGACCCGCTGAATGACGGGGATGAAAGAGCCATAACACAGACAGGGCTGAAACACGCCCCTTGCTCACCAAGTTGCGGATGACGAGAAGAAGAGAAGACAGAAGGAGAGAAGAGGTGCAGCCCTTCAGGGAGCCCAGACCTAGGAGCTCCCTAAGCCAGGGCTGTGACACCCTCTTTGGGGCTCTGCTGTTCTTGGTGTCTCCAAGCTTCCAGGTGCCACTGCATTTCCTGGCGCCAGCCGTGGAAGCTACTTGCCATATATCTGGTCCAGCCACAGCCTTGCAGGGAACTAGCACCCATGCCAGTGCCTGGAGCTGCCTGCCCCACCACAGCCGGCATGCCTGGTTGTGTGCAGTGGCCAGACCCCACACTCACTCACTCACTCACCCCTTGCTTGGCTCGCCCTTGGCAGGTGTGGGATCCAGGCCAGTAGCACAAGCCAAATGCAGCCTGCCAAGCTTGGTGGGCAGAATGAGCCTAGCAAGCCAGAGCAAAACTCGAGCAAAGGCTCCATCAGCCACAGAGGTTTCTGGCCAGAAAAGTGACACTGCAAGAATTCTGTGACATTACCGGTGAAGTGAAATAGTTTATCATATTTTAAATATCTATTTGAAAGAATGATGAGCGAAATTCTCTGGCTGTTTTCTTCAAGCTGTAGGGGGCTTAAGATTTTTCTTACATGTGTCTAGGAAGCCTTTATATTTTCAGGAGGTGAGCCTCTTTTTTTGTCATATTTGCTATAAAATTTTTCTTACTTGATTGCTCTTTACTCATTTGCTATTTTTGATAGTAACAGTTTTTGTTCTTTTCAAATTTTATGTGGCTAAGTTGCTTTTTTTCTTTGTGATTTATTTTGTTTCTTGGAAAATAGGTGTATTAGTCAGTTTTCACACTGCTATAAATAACTGCCCAAGATAGGGCAATTTATATAGGAAAGAGATTTAATTGACACATAGTTCCACGTGGCTGAGGAGGCCTCAGGAAACTTACAATCATGGCAGAAGGGGAAGGGGAAGCAAGGTGTGTCTTACATGGTGGCAGGAGAGAGAGAGGGCGCCTACGAAGAAGCAAGTGCCACACCTTTAAATCAACTATCATGAGAACAGCATGGGGGAAACCACTCCAATGACCCAATCACCTCCCACCAGGTCCCTCTCTCAACACATGGGGATTACAATTAGAGATAAAATTTGGGTGGGGGCACAGAGCCAAACCATATAATAGGAGACCTAAAACAAATGAAATGTTGTTTTGAATTCTCATTTTTATGATTTTTATGCTTGGCATTTACCAAACACTAAGGAAATTTCTTGCCTTACCCTTCCCTC
>NW_012115344.1:2100348-2155703 GCF_000951035.1 Colobus angolensis palliatus | reverse complement strand
GCCATACTGTCTTCCACAATGGTTGAACTAATTTACACTCCCACTAATAGTGTAAAAGTGTTCCTATTTCTCCACAACCTCGCCAGCATCTGTTGTTTCTTAACTTTTTAATAATCGCCATTCTGACTTGTGTGCGATAGTATCTCATTGTGGTTTTGATTCGCATTTCTCTAGTGATCAGTGATGTTAAGCTTTTATTCACATGTCTTTGGCTACGTGAATGTCTTCTTTTGTTGAGCAGACTGCTGTAATAACATGTCACAGACTGGGTAGCTTAAACAATAGAAATTTCGTTTCTCACAGTTCTGGATGCTGGAAATCCAAGATCAAGGTGCAAGCAGGGTTAGTTTCTGGAGAGGCCTCTCTCCTCAGCTTGCAGATGGCACTTTCTCATTGTGTCTCACATGCCTTCTCTCTGTATATGCATAAAGAGAAAGAGCTCTGATGTCCTCTCAGGTCCTCTCAGATTAGAAACCAACCCTTATAACTTCATTTAACCTTAATTACCTCCTTAGAATCCCTGTGTCCAAGCAGTCACACTGGAAGTTAGGGCTTCAACCCATAAATGTGGGAAGTGGAGCACAATTCAGTCTATAACAGATTGACAGGAGAGAGAACCAGTAAATTTATCAGCTTTGCTCTTTATGAAAAGATGGCAACCTCCTCTTCCATTGCCATAGCAAATTTGATACCATCCATCACAAAACGTCTAAAAATCATGAGCAAAATATTTTGAAGATTTTGTAAATGCACTACCAAGGTGGCTGGAAACTGAGAGACACCTTAGAAGAAAAGACTGTTGTAAAAATGTTAATTTAACTTTGAAGCTAGTGAGAGTCTAAAGACATTTTTAAATCTCTGATAAGGCTAGCCTTGCACAACTGGGTAGGTGAGAATTATCATGAAGATACGAGACCCAGGAACCAGTCAATCAGAAGCCACATTTTCAGGACTAGGATATGATACAAGCAGATTTAATATAGGGTGCCATGAGGAAGGATAACAGCCATCATTGCTGAATAGAGTCTGGGAGACTAGAGGGGGACCTAAGTCTTGAGGTAGGAATTAGGGTTGAAGGCTTATGACCAATCCACATCTGATGGTTTTAATAACCTTACACTTTAATTATCCTATCTTCAGTGATGTCTTAAATGCATGATTGCTTGATTCAATTGCAGGTGAATACAATTGCCTGTGTTCTCAATATTCTGGACTAGTCTTATTTCTCTGAATAGCACCTTATTTATCTGTAGATTAAAAACCATCTATGTCAGGCCTGAATAAAACAGTTTATATTTATAATTCAAAGATCAAATCTAAAGGCAAGGCTTCCTACATTTTTTACCTCTATTCTGAGAAGTTGAAACTATTTTATTTATAGTTTATTTACTTATTATCAAAGGAAGAGACGATAGAAGGCTTTATTTTGTACCTTCTCTCGAAATGGGGAGGAGATTTGTATATTTCTGTCTCCCTGACTAAACTGAAGTTAAAAAAATAAAATGACTTGCAAAAAGGTCAAGACTACAGGCAGGATATTATCTCTGCCTCCCCCTTTTTTGTCATCAGATTACTTGGCGACTCTCCTGAATACTTCCACTCTCCTCAGCCTCCCTTCAGGAGGAAAAAACAACAGACCGCAGTGGTTTCTTGGGTTTGAGCTTTGTGGGCTCGGGCTCCTGCTCACACTGTAGCACAACTGACGGGAAGTAAAACCCTTCCTACCTCACACAGCCAGGTCACTAAGAATCTTTCAAAATTATTCTGCCAAACTTATGAGAACTTGGCATATCAGCTGAATAAATGCAGATTTACCAGAGCAGATTATCTGGTCACCACTTCACCTTCATATAATTTTCAAAGTACAAACTAATTAATAAATTTAGGATGATCCACTGCATTTGCTACTTATGGCTATGTTAGATACTAATTGACAATAAGGTACTTTGGGGAATCTTAATTAAATATTGTTACTTTATTGGCACAGACTATTTCATTCTGATGTGAGGAAAATCAATAAAACTGTCTAGACCTCAGTAAGGAGAGTACTTACTTTGTGGCTAAAAGGCTATGATACTTTGTGGCTAGGCAGGTAAAAAGAAGAACACTTATATAATGCAAGATACAACTTTTGAGAGGACCATTTATTTGTTTTATTGCTACACAAAGTATACAAGTTAAATATTACTGGCTGTTTGAACCACTGGGTAAGACAACAGTTCTACTTGGGTAGAAAAGATTTATGTCTATTGTCACTATGCACTGTTTTCATTGAAGATAGTAAGGAAATTCTAACCATGCATCAAACGTGCATGCATTTCTTAAAAATATAAAATGCTGGAAACCATTTTTAAAGGTATATTTTTTGAGAACACAGTAAACCTGAAAAATCCTAACTGATTTACATATTTTTAGAGATTTTATTTTATTCGTAAACCCTGAAAAATTCTGACTGATTTACATTTTTTCAGACACTTTCATTTTTATTTTATTGAGATTTTAAATGTATCATGTTTGGAAAGTACATGAACACTCATACAAATCAAAATTCCTGCCAGGAATTTATCAACAGTATTATGTCCATTGTATGTAAGTGTCTGTATGTGAGAGAGAGAGAGAGAGACTGGAGTCATTTGTATGTTTATTAAGGTATTTTAAATTAGCTCATCAATTTTAGATTTTAAGTATTTTTTCTGTGTATAAAGAAACAAGTTGAGATCAATAAATAAAAACAAAAAAATCTGAAGTTTTATTTTGTGATATCTGTATTATCAGAAATGAAGACAAAGTATTCCAATAACAAATAAATAATTCAGTGATCAGTACAAAATTTCCGAATGAAAACAAAATCAAAAACCTCTCTTCCTCTGCCTCTTACCCAAAACACTTGTCTCGTATTCTGGAAGATGACTGTAGAAATTATTTTACCAGTAGTTCTTTTCCTGTAGCAATTTATTGATTACTCTGCTTTAAAAAAACAAACAAACAAACCACACATACACACACACACACACTCTCACACACACACGCACACGAATCCACCAATAAACATAAAAACAAAGACATGCTCCCCAAGGAAACTCTTTATTTTCTTCAGCAGCTCATTATGACAAAAGATTGGGCCCGGCGTGGTGGCTCATGTCTGAATTCCCAGCACTTTGGGAAATTGGGCCTGGCGTGGTGGCTCATGTCTGAATTCCCAGCACTTTGGCCAACATGGTGAAACCTTGTCTCTACTAAAAATACAAAAATTAGCCAATGTGTTGGTGCATGCCTGTAATCTCAGCTACTAGGGAGACTGAGGTGGGAGAATTGCTTGAACCTGGGAGGCGGAGGTTGCAGTGAGTCAAGACGGCGCCATTGTACTCCAGCCTGGGTGACAGAGTGAGACTCCTTCTCAAAAAAAAAAACAAAGAAAGAAAGAAAAGAAAAGAAAAAGATCAATTGGATTAACCTGACCTATAAGGGACAGCAGAGAAGCAAAAAAATGGATAAGTAAATAAATAAAGATCTAACATTAAGACTTGTACTTCTCATATACCATTAAAGTATTACTACTTTGACATTTCTGAAAGCAACTCTGATAGTGATAGCTTCACATTAATTATTTGTGTTCTATATAGGATACAGGATTTTCAGTTTCTTTTCGTGGAAATGTTTGACATAAGTACTTGTTATTTTTGAAGTATTCTCCTTTCTCAATCACCTTAATTTTGTTCTCTACCATCTGACTTTCTGTTATCCTGATTTGCACATAATTTCTGGGGTTTTTTGTTTGTTTGTTTTGTTTTGCTTTTTGAGACGGAGTTTCACTCTTGTCGCCCAGGCTGGAGTGCAATGGTGTGATCTTGGCTCACCTTAACCTCCACCTTCTGGGTTCAAGCAATTCTCCTGCCTCAGTCTCCCAAGTAGCTGGGATTACAGGCATGTGCCACCACACCCAGCTAATTTTGTATTTTTGGTAGAGATGGGGTTTCTCTATGTTGGTCAGGCTGGTCTCGAACTCCTGACCTCAGGTGATCCACCCACCTCGGCCTTCCAAAGTGCTGGGATTACAGGCATGAGCCTCTGCACCCAGCCAATATGCCCACAATTTCTTCTGCCTCATTGTTTCTTCATTCACCAGACAAGATTAATGTGGCCAATGTTATAATAAGGATAGCAAGAAAGTGAAGACCAAGATACGGACAAAGCAGAAGAAATAATTTACTGAGTTTTATTATGCATCAGGCACTCTTCAGGGTGCCTTGCAAACCTTCACACATTTAAAGTATATGAGAATTCCATAACATTTATTCTGTTTGCAGCCACATTTTAGATATGAGAAAACCAATGAACAGAGAGGTATTAAGTAACTTGGCCATGGTCATGCAGTAATTCCCAAACTGTAGACTTTCTAAGCTAAGTTCCATTGATAAAACCTAGGCTTCCTCCCCTTCTTTATGAGTACACTTTGGCTCACTGTGTCTACTTACTATAGCTTCTGGAAAGTTCAAGCGCACATCTATATCTTCCACAGATTTCTCTAGAGCACTGAGATATAGTACACCATGAAATCTCAAACCAACAACTTAACCTGGCATAAGCTTAAAGCTTTACACATTCTCTGTTTTTTTATTTACTGACCTTTCATGTCAGATCACCTTTCTTAAAATCCTGGACTCAGGATAAGGCCTTTCTTTGTGTTAGCTATCAAGAGTGTCTTAATTTTAAAGCCAAGACTTGTCGAGCTCCCTCAGTGTTCAGCCAAACTTGTCAAGGTCACCCCATGTAGCCAGTTTTTCCTGGCACCTTCTTGTATGATCTTTCCCAATATTTTATCAGTGGCCTTGCACTTAAATGTAGATTGCAAAGCAGTAACAGCAGCAGTGCTCAGGAGCTTCTTAAAAGTTTACAATCTTTAGTCCCACTCGCGGCCTACAATTCTTAAACAAATCACGTTTGAGAAGCAGTACTTCAGGATATTGCCTGATGTTTGACAAATGGATCTAAGTCTCCAGTGTGGTTTCCAAACCCTAGTGGGCATTAGAATTACTGGGAGGGCTTGATAAAACACAGACTTCTACTTCATTGAGTGTCTGAGTCAGTCTGGAACAGGGTAGGACTTAAAACGAACATCTGTGACAAGTTCCCAGATGATGTCTATGGTGCTGATCTGGGGACCACCCTTTGAAAACAACTATTGTACTTTCTCTGGATTCTATCCCCTTCTGTACTCAAAACTTCTCTAAAAACTGTGAGTTCTCCTTAACTACAGATTTATTGTTACCTTTCAATAATTCAGATACGAAATTGTTCTTTGCAGCTATTTTCTAAGAAGAAATTGTAGGCTGATGAAACCTAGCGTGTACTGCGGAGTAAGAGTTGAGGTGGGGGTGGATATCTGAAATTCCTGCCCTGATCCTGATATCTAGACCATTTTACATCTACTATGATTGTTTCATAGGATAATTTGACTGAAATATTCATAAGTACAAACAAGGTGGGATAAAATATATATTGAAAGGTCTTTAATAGGCGTTTCTAAACTAATCATTGTAAAGAGAGAAATTCAGCTAGAAAGTTCATGGAACTGCTTAAGGATCGTGGTGTAAAAGGACAATCTGGAGTTGGAAAGAGCAGCTAGGAATAATAAACAATTTGTCTGCATCTTTACTGAGGAAATGTTTAGGGAGCTTCTTATTCTCAAATTGCTCTATAAATGGGTATTTTGAAATCTCTAAAGTACATAAAAGTAAAGCTACATGTTATTTCAGACCAAATCACTAAGAAAATATAAATAATTTACCTGGATGTCACTGACCTATAAGATTGGAAAAATTCAAGGTATGCAATTGTGGGATACTTCCTAGAACACTCAAGCTTTTATACAAGACAGCTGGGAATTTTCCAAAGTGATAATCATTTATAACAAGGGCTCCGGAGGGAATACAGAGAACTACTGATTATTCTTTCTTCCATTTCACAGAGATTGTTAGAATTTAACATAAAGAATTGAAGCATTAAATATATAAGGTGATTATATATGTACATACATAATACACCCCATATATATAAATCTTTCTTTCTTTAAGAAAACTGGCATTTATCTACAATAGTATGAGAAAAACAAGGATCAGTAGTTATAAACTATTTAGATGTTCAGATATTTTTCTACATCAAACATTATTGAAATACATTGAGTTACCAAGTTATTACAGCCATGACTTTACAATGGTCTTGAGTAAGAAGTACAGGATAATGACAAATAAACTCATCTCTGAAGTGTTCTTTTATAGTTTTATAAATAATTTGGAGGAAGCAGGCCATAGCCAAATCTCCAAGTCTATAAATGGCGTAAACTTTTTATTGCAGTGAAATTGTAAGCTAAAGGATATAAAGTGCAGAAATCTCTTTTGGTATGAGAGGGCATAAAAATGGCAAATGAATTTCTATATAACAAAATCCAGAAAACAAGTTGCTTGTGGAAGGATAATCCAAATTTTACTAATAGAATGGCAAAAACTTGAAGCCAGCAACAGTCTAGATAAAGGCCTTGGCAATCATTATAAACACTTGAGCCATTGGTCTTCTGTGATATCTCAGGAAAAAAAGGTGGTTATTTTTAAAATAAAATGTAAGAATTACAATATTACTTCTTCCATACTGCATCATTCTACTCATTACTCGGGTATCATACAGTTGGGTATCTGATTCCCAACAGTGGGAATCAGAAACTATCAGGAGGCTGCAGAACTGTTGAACTGGATTAAAACCAAAAGATAAAATGTTCAACTTGCAAAAATGAGATGCTTGCATAAGATAGAAATCTTTGAAATATGAAATAAGTTAACATATAAATTGGAAAAAAATTGTATTTTACATAATGGGAAAATAAATTGTCTACTACTATATCCTGACAGTTAGATAGAAAAAGCTTAAAAAAAATTCCAAAAGGTTTTTGATACCACCATGGTGGTGGTCACCTGATGACTTTTTCTAAGTAAAAATGGTGGGGTGGTGTCATTAGCAGACCCTTAAACTTTGGAGGGAGGTGGAGTGTGTGACAACCATAGATGACACCCACAGTTTCCTGGAGCCTCCTTTACTGACAAAATATTATGCTGGATATATCATGCTAGCTATTTTCTTTTATTATTGTTACCCTTACTGTTCTATAAAGTAGCTCTCTTTCTGATAAAAAGAAAATGACAATAATTATCCTTACATCTGCCTCAATCCTCCACCCCTGTTCTTTAGGTATTTGTGTCTATCTCCTGTTTTTTCTCAACTATCCTATTGCTTGCTTTCCCTCACTGTTCTCTCCCCACTATGTATTATTTTCTGTTCTTTGACAATTCATTCGAGGCCTCTTTTATCACTCTGTCTCTCATTTCTACTCTCTGAGTCTTCCATACTGCATTGTTCTGTTGATACTGCATTGTCTCTTCTGGTTTTCTCTGAACCTTTGCTATGTGATGTTTTGGAAATTTTCAGGAGGAGAAAAGTTCAGCAAGAGAATGGGACTACTGGAAAAGACAGAAAAACCTTTAAGGTGAGGAAGGAGGTTTGAAAACTTTTGCAGTATCTGTGTGTCTATAACTATAGGATTGTGGGCCTACACAGTGCAATAGTACTCAATATTCCCCCGACTCCATCAATAGTACTCAATAGTCCCACAACTCCATCAATAGTACTCAATATTCCCCCAACTCCATCAATAGTACTCAATATTCCCCCAACTCCATCAATAGTACTCAATATTCCCCCAACTCCATCAATAGTACTCAGTATTCCCCCAACTCCATCAGTAGTACTCAATAGTCCCCCAACTCCATCAGTAGTACTCAACTCCATCAATAGTACTCAATATTCCCCCAACTCCATCAATAGTACTCAGTATTCCCCCAACTCCATCAGTAGTACTCAATAGTCCCCCAACTCCATCAGTAGTACTCAATAGTCCCCCAACTCCATCAGGAGTACTCAATAGTCCCCCAACTCCCTCAATAGTACTCAATATTCCCCCAACTCCATGCTATTCCAAGTAGGTAGCCAAGTGCCTGGATATACCTCCTTGAAGTTTGCTGGCTAGAAAGATGCAGATTCAAAAAAGATTACTCATAATCATCTGAAAAAGCTATTAAAATGCCCACTCATTTTCCAATTACATGTATCTCTGTGAGTCTGGATTTTTATTATATAATTTTATCAAAGATTATAATACAATGAATTTGGAAATGAGAATGTAGAAAAGATAATCTAGCTCTTCTCCATGAAGCTAGACATTAAGGAGATCCGCGAAAGTGTAAAACAGTGCCACTCCTCTCACTGCTTTATAGTGTGGAAAACACATTTATTTTTATAAAAATATTTTATATATGGTAAAATGTAATGGGTTTATTAAAGCTCTTATTAAATAAATTACCAAATAAAACCTTTTAAGTTTTCTTAGTTTTAATGTGTAACATGGTAAACAATGATAGCTATAACTACACAACAATAAAAGATCTTTGTTCTTAATAATTTTTAACAGTATGATTTTTTCATAAATTCTATTTTGTGATCCTTTAATGCTATTAAAAATATATATATCTTAATATAGAATAGTGTAGTTTAATACATTGAGCCATTTCCTTAATTGAGCAGTAATTTGCATTTCTCAGCAGTGATCATCAGCTACTGAAAAACCTAGTGTATGGTTTTACATTGAGAGTTTTGAGTTCAGCTTTTCATTCCAGGATTTTTTTTATGTTTGATAGTGAAAAAAACAAAACAAAACAAAACAAAAAATTCTTGAAACAAATCTGTTGCAATCTTGGATAAACACTTTTTACATAAATGTTTCAGTTCACAAATACCAAGGAAACCCCTAGTGTCTCCAAAAGAAGGAGAAATTGAAAACCAGCATTATAATGAGTCTCTGGCAATTTGGCAGTCGTAGAGGCTTTGCTGGGCTGAGTAATCAAGAGGCTTGGCCTTTAAAGGCCACATGAAGCCATGGGCACCTGCGAGTTGATGAGTTGGAATGAATATGACTCATACAACTTTGACCCTTGAGGGACATCATCCACCAGGAAAGTGTGAGCTTCATTAAAATCTCTACACTTGAAAATGGGTATGACAAAGGAACTTTGTGTCATACTTGGCCCTGGGTGAAAAAAAAAAACTCCCCTGAAACTACATCCAAAGGTCTGCTTTAACAAGGTTAGAGATTTAAATTTAACCTTGGTGTGGAAAGTTAATACAAAAGGTGTTTTCCAAAGTGGTAATATTTCTAAGAAGCCTGGCAGATGCAAACCCAAGACTTCTCTGTATGGATAAATCACCAAGCCATCCTCCCAGGATTCTAACAGATAAAGCCAGTTGAGGATGATTTCCCAGTACAAAATCTAAAAAACACATTAAGAAAAAATCCAGAATGGGACAGAGTCAACATAAAACAAATGGATGGCAGAAATATCCGCCTAATACCATACACTCAAATGAGAGATTCATCGGATATGTCATACAATAACACGTAAAATGATAGAGAGAAAAGCAAAACTTAAATAGATGGGAAACAAGATATTGTCCAAAAAGACGAGACAATTTGAAATGATAAACAAATAGAACTGTGAAAAATAAAACATGTAATAGGTGATTTAAAAATTTAGAGGTAAGGATTAGGTTAAAAAAGATTGAAAATAATCTAATGAAGTAGAGTATATATCTGGAGACTCTATTCAAAACGTAACACAATTAGAAAAAAATAGGATGTAGGAAGAAAAACATGTGACATGAAACATAAAATGAAAGAACCCAGCTATACCTACTTACACATAAAAGAGGAGAGGAGAGAAGAATGGGAAAAAGTAACATTCCTAGAGATAATTATAAAGCATCACCAAGAAAAAATGGAAGTCATGATTCCTCAGGGTCAAGAAGTCTAATGAGTATCCATGTGAATTAGTAAAACCGAATTCTTTTTGTTTTATTTCAATGGTGTTAGGGTCACAAGTGTTTTCTGGTTACATGAATGAATTATTCATGTAGTGTAGTGGTGGTGAATTTGTGTAGTGGTGAATTCTGAAATTTTAGCATACCTGTCAATTGAATAGTGTACATTATACCTAATATGTAGCTTTTTAAATCCCTCACTCTTCTCCCATCCTCTCCACTTCTGAGTCTTTAAAGTCTATTATACCACCTTACATGCCTTTACATATCCATAGCTTAGTTCCCACTTGTAAGTGAAAACGTACAGTACTTGGTTTCCCATTTCTGAGACACATTAACTCATACTAATGGCCTCCAGTTCCAACCAAGTTTCTACAAAAGACATTATTTCATTCTTATTTATGGTTGAGTAGTATTCCACGGAGTATATATAACACATTTTCTTTATCCACTCATTGGTTGATGGGCACTTAAGTTGGTTCCATATCTTTGCAATTATGAATTGTACTATAATAAACATATGTATGCAAGTGTATTTTTAATATAATTAATTATTTTCCTCTGGGTATATTCCCAGCAGTGGGATTGCTGGATCAAATGGTAGATCTACTTTCTCTTCTTCAAGAATTTTCCATACTGTTTTTCGTAGAGGTAGTACTAATTTACATTCCCACCAGCAGCGTATAAGTGTTTCCTTTTCACCACATCCACATCAACATCTATTGTTTTTTGATCTTTTAATAATGGCCATTCTGGCTGGGGTAGTGTGAGTATTGCATTGTGGTTTTGATCTGCATTTCCCTGATCGTTAGTGCTGTTGAGCATTTTTTCACATGTTTTTTGGCCATTTGTATACCTTATTTTGAGAAATGTTTATTCATGTCATGTGCCCACTTTTTAATGGGATTTTTTGTTCTCGCTGATTTCTTTGAGTTCCTTGTAAATTCTGGATATTAGTCCTTTGTTGGATGCAGAGTTTGCAAATATTTTCTCCTGTTCTGTGGGTTGTATGTTTACTCTATTGGTTATTTGTTTTGCTTTGCAGAGGTTTTTTTAGTTTAATTAGGACTCATTTATTTATTTTTTACTTATTTTCTTGTGTATGCTTTTGTGGTCTTAGTCATATATTCTTTGCCTATGCCAATGTCCAGAAAAGTTTTTCCTATTTTCTCCTAGAATTTTTATGGTTTCAGATCCTATATTTAAGTCTCTGAGCCATCTTCAGTTGATTTTTGTATATGATGAGAGACAGGAATCCAGTCCCATTCTTCTACATGTGGCTATCCAGTTTGCCCAACACCATTTATTGAATAGGGTGTCCTTTCCCCATTTTATGTTTCCATATGCTTTGTTATAGATCAATTGATTGTAAGTATTTAGGACTTTATTTCTGGGTTATCTATTCTGTTTCATTGGTCTGTATACCTACTTTATACCAGCACCATGTCATTTTGGTTATTATACTCTTGTAGTATAATTTGAAGTAAGGTAACGTGATGTCTCCAGATTTGTTCTTTTAGCTAAAGATTGCTTTGGCTATTTGGTATCTTTTTTCGTTCCATATGAACTTTAGGATTGTTTTTTCTAATTCTGTGAAAAATGATGTTGGTGTTTTGATAGGAATTGCACTGAATCTGTAGATTGCTTTGGGCAGTATGGTCATTTTCACTATATTGATTCTTCCAATCCATGAGCATGGAAACTTTACATTTTTTTATCACATCTATTATTTCTTTCAGTTATGTTTTGTAGTTCTCCTTGTAGAGATCTTTTACCTCCTTGGTTAAGTACATTCTTAGGTATTTTAAAATTTTTTGCAGCTATTATAAAAGGGATTGAGTTATTGACTTGATTCTCAGTTTTGTTGTTGTTGATGTATAGAAATGCCACCAATTTGCATACATTGATTTTGTAACTTGAGACTTTACTGAATTTGCTTATCAAATCTAGGAATCTTTTGGAGGAGTCTTTAGGGTTTTCTAGGTAAATGACCATATCATTGGCAACAGAGACACTTTGATTATTTCTTTTCCAATTTGGATGCCCTTTATTTCTTTCTCTTGCCTAGTTCCTCTGACTAAGACTTCCAAATTCTTTATACAACCTAAATAACTTGTAGTGAAAGTGCTGATCACTGATGACAGAAAAAAAAAACTCTTAAAGACAACTGATAAGAAAAACAGATTATCAGAGATCATGGTGGGCAGGAGGCAAGACCAGGTTGCAGCTCCCTATCAGACAGGCAGAGAAGTGTGTGGAGACTTGCATCATGAACTTTGGCTTCAGAACTACTGCAGGAATAAACCAGAAAAGCCAAGAGAACCCATAGACCCTCTGGAGGAAGCAGATTAATCCTGAAGGACCCAGGAGACACCCCAAATACTGTGCTGGTAGCCATGGATGAGAGACCTACAAACAGTTCACATCACAGGACTCTGTGCAGACAACTCCCAGTACCAGCCTGGAGGCTGGTAGACCTACTAGGTGGCTAGATCCAGAGGAGAGATAACAATCACTATAGCTCAACTCTCAGGGAGCCAAATCCCTAGGAAAAGGGGGTGAGTACTACATCAAGGAACATTCTGTGGGACAAAAGAATCTGAACAGCAGAATTGAGCCCTAGATCTTCCCTCTGTCACAGCCTACCCAAATAGGAAGGAACTAGAAAAACAATTCTGGTAATATGACAAAACAAGATTCTTTAACACCCTCCAAAAATCGCACTAGCTTACCAGTAATGAATCAAAACCAAGAAGAAATTCCTGATTTACCTGAAAAGGAATTGAGAAGGTCAGTTATTAAACTAATCAAAGAGGCACCAGAGAGGGGTGAAGTCCAACTTAAGGAAATCAGTAATACGATACAAGAAATGAGGGGAGAAATCTTCAGTGAAAAAGATAGCAAAAATAAAAAATAATCAAAACTTCAGGACATAAAGAATGCACTTAGAGAAATGCAAAATGTTCTTCAAAGTGACAGCAATAGACTAGAACAAGCAGAAGAAAGAACTCCAGAGCTTGAAGACAAAGTTTTTACATTAACATAATCCAACAAAGACAAAGAAAAAACAATTAAAAAAAAATGAACAAAGCCTCGAAGAAGTTTGGGATTATGTTAAACAACCAAACCTAAGAATAATTGGCATTCCTAAGGAAGAAGACAAATATAAAAGTGTGGAAAACATACTCGGGAGAACAATCAAGGAAAACTCCCCTGGCCTTCAAGAGACCTAGATAACAAAATACAAGAAGCTCAAAGAACACCTGGGAAATTCATTACACAAACATATTGCCTAGTCACATTGTCTTCAGGTTATCTAAAGTCAAGACGAAGGAAAGAATCTTAAGAGCTGTGAGGCAAAAGCACCAAGTAATGTATAAAGGAAAACCTATCAGATTAACAGCAGATTTCTCAGCAGAAATACTACAAGCTGGGAGGGATTGGGGCCCTATCTTCAGCCTCCTTAAACAAAACAATTATCAGACAAGAACTTTGTATCCAGTGAAACTAAGCTTTATAAATGAAGGAAAGATACAGTCTTTTGCAGACAAACAAATGCTGAGATAATTCACCTGTACCAAGCCAGCACTACAAGAACTGCTAAAAGGAACTCTAAAGCTTGAAACAAATTCTGGAAACACATCAAAACAGAACCTCTTTAAAGCATAAATCTCACAGGACCAATGAGACAAAAATACAATTAAAAAAAAGAAAAAGAAAACAAGGTAAACAGACCACAAACAGCATGATGAATGGAAGGGTACCTCACATCACAATACTAACATTGAAAGTAAATGGCCTAAATGTTCTACTTTAGGCCATTCACCAACTATCTGCTGCCTTCAACCAACTATTTGCTGCCTTTAAGAGACTCACCTAACATAATAAGGACTTACATTAAGCAAAGGGGTAGAAAAAGAGATTTCATGCAAATGGGCACCAAAAGCAAGGAGGAACAGTTATTTTTATTTCAAACAAAACAAACTTTAAGGCAATAGCAATTAAAAAAAAAAAAGACGGACATTATATAATGATAAAAGGCCTTGTCCAACAGGAAAATATCACAATCCTAAATATATATGCACCTAACACTGGAGCTCCCAGATTTATAAAACAATTACTACTAGACCTAAGAAATGAAATAGATAGCAACATAATAATAATGAGGGACTTCAATACTCCACTGGCAGCACTAGACATATCATCAAGACAGAAAGTCAACAAAGAAATAGTGGATTTAAACTATACCCTAGAACAAATGGACTTTACAGATATTTACAGAGCATTCTACACAACAACTGCAGTACATACTTTCTATTCATCAGTGCATGGAACTTTCTCCAAGATAGACTATATGATAGGCCACAAAACAAGTCTCAATAAATTTAAGAAAACTGAAATTATATAAAGTACTCTATCAGATCACAGTGGAATAAAACTGGAAATCAATTCCAAAAAGAACCTTCAAAATGCAAATACATGGAAATTAAATATCTGCTCCTGAATGATCGTTAGGCTGACAATGAAATCAAAATAGAAGTCAAAACACTCCTTGAACTGAATGATAATACAACCTATCAAAAGTAATACAACCTATCAAAACCTCTGGGATACAGCAAAGGCTGTGCTAAGAGGAAAGTTTGTAGACCTAAGTGCTGCCTACATCAAAAAGTCTGAAAGAGTACAAATAGACAACTTAAGGTCACACATCAAGGAACTAGAGGAACAAGAACACACCAAACCCAAGCCCAGCGGAAGAAAAGAAATAACCAAGATTGGAGCAGAACTATATGAAATTGAAACAAAACAAGTACAGAAGATAAATGAAAGAAAAAGCCTGTTCTTTGAAAAGATAGATAAAATTGATAGGTCATTAGCAAAATTAACCAAAAAAGGAAAAGAGAAAATCCAAATAAGCTCAATTAGAAACGAAACAGGAGCTATTACAGCCGACACCACAGAAACACAAAAAATCATTCAAGGATACTATTAACACCTTTATGTGCATAAACTAGAAAACCTAGAGGAGATGGATAAATTCCTGGAAAGATACAACCCTTCTAGCTTAAATCAGGAAGAATTGCATACCCTGAGCAGACCAATAACAAGTAGTGAGATTGAAATGGTAATAAAGCAAACTAAACAAAAAGAACAAATCTGGAGGCATCACGTTACCTGATTTCAAACCATGCTATGAGATCATAGTTCAAAACATGTACTCTAAAGTACTGGTATAAAAATAGGCACATAGATGAATTGAACAGAATAGAGAACCCAGAAATAAACCCAAAAACTTACAGCCAACTGATCTTCAACAAAGCAAACAAAAGTATAAAGTGGAGAAAGGACACCCTATTCAATAAATGATGCTGCAATAATTGGCAAGCCACATGTAGAAGAATGAAACAGAACCCTCATTGCTCATTTTATACAAAAATCAACACAAGATGGATCAGGGACTTAAATCTAAGACCTAAAACTAAAAATTCTAGAAGATAACATGGGAAAAATCCTTTTAGTCATTGACTTAGGCAAGGATTTCAGGACCAAGGACCCATAAGAAAATGCAATTAAAAACAAAGATGAGTAGACGGAACTTAAAGAGCTTTTGTAGGACAAAAGGTATGTCTGTTTACTTTGTCAGTAAACAAAGTATGTCCCACAGAGTAGGAAAATATCTTCATAATCTATACCTCTGACAAAGGACTACTATCCAGAATCTAAAACTACCTCAAACAAATTAGCAAGAAAGAAACAATCCAATCAAAAAGTGGGCTAAGGACACGAAGAGACAATTCTCAGAAGTAGATATACATACGACCGACAAACATATGAAATAATGCTCAAACATCACTAATGATCAGGGAAATGCAAATCAAAACCACAGTGAAATATCACCTTCCTCCCACAAAAAAGACCATAATTTTAAAACCAAAAAATGTTGGCTTGGATGTTGGCTTGGATGTGGTGAAAAGGGAACACTACTACACTGCTTTTGGGAATGTAAACTAGAAGAACCACTAGGGAAAGCCGTGTGGAGATTCCGTAAAGAACTAAAAGAACTACAGTTTGATCCAGCAATCCCACTACTGGGTATCTACTCAGAGGAAAAGAAGTCATTATACAGGCTGGGTGTAGTGGCTCATGCCTGCAATCCCAGCACTTTGGGAGGCCAAGGTGGGCAGATCACAAGGTCAGGAGTTCGAGATCAGCCTGGCCAACATGGAGAAACCCCATATCTACTAAAGATACAAAAAATTAGTCAGGCGTGGTGGCACTTGCTTGTAATCCCAGCTACTCGGGTGGCTGAGGCAGGAGAATCATTTGAACCTGAAGGGCAGAGGTTGCAGTGAGCCGAGATCAAGCCATTACACTCCAGCCTGGGTGACACAGCAAGACTCCATCTCAAAAAAAAAAAGAAGTCATCATACAAAGAAAAATCTTACACACGCATGTTTATAGCAACACAGTTTGCTGCAAAATGTAGTACCAAACCAAACAAAATGCCCATCAGATAAACGGTGGAATATATATATATGATGGAATACTACTCAGTCATAAAAAGGAACGGATTAATGACATTTGCAGCAACCTGGATGGGATTGGAAACTATTATTCTAAGTGAAGTAACTCAGGAATGGAAAACCAAACATCATATGTTCTCACTCATAAGTGGGAGCTAAGCTATGAGGATGCAAAGGTATAAGAATGACACAGTGAACTTTAGAGAAAGGGTGGGAAGGGGATGAGGGGCAAAAGATGACAAACTGGATTCAGTGTATACTGCTCGGGTGATGGGTGCTCACAAAACATCACTGAAGAACTTACAAACTTAGAAACTTACAAAATCTCACAAAACATCACTGAAGAACTTACTCATGTAACCAAATAACACCTGTTTCCCAAAAGCCTATAGAAATAATTTTTTTTTTTTTTTTTTTTTTGAGACGGATTCTCACTCTGTCACCCAGGCTGGAGTGCAGTGGAGTGATTTCAACTCACTGCAAGCTCCGCCTCCCAGGTTCACGCCATTCTCCTACCTCAGCGTCCCAAGTAGCTGGGACTACAGGTGCCCATCACCATGCCTGGCTAATTTTTTGTATTTTTTAGTAGAGACGGGGTTTCAGGGGGTAATACCTGTTGGTGGTCAGTGTCCCCCTAAGTGAGGGGCAGGGGCGAGGCTTGAGTGATAAAATGCTCAGAAGAAGCCGGCAAAGAAGAAAATTTCTGAGACAATAAATGTTAGGCAAGGTTAGCCAGGATAGTCTCAATCTCCTGACCTCGTGATCCACCTGCCTCAGCCTCCCAAAGTGCTAACAGATTCTTATAAACAAATGACAATGAATTTTTTCAACAACAACATTAAAGTCACAAAACAAGGCAATAATATTTTTAAACCTGAAAAAGGAAATAATTAGTAAATTATCATTTTATATCCAGTTTATCTAAAAATAGAGATAAAATGAGGACTTTCAAGAAAAAATAATAGAGAATTCAGTAAAAGCAAACTTCCAAAGATGAAATTTAGGACGAAAAATATTGAACACAGAATGAAAAACTGAAAAGCAATAAAGAAAAGAGGAATAATTGGTAATTATGAATGTAAGTAAGCACTTAATGTATTTAAACATGCACTGCAAATTAGAGACGTATAAACACATACTAGTAATAAATACTGGATTTTTCAAATATAAGGTAGAATACAAGGGTAATCTGAGTGAAAGAATTCTAAAGTTCATTTATTGCTAAGGAAACCAATTAACTTTGGACTTTGTTATCTCTTCCTGACAATATTTTAAGGAAAAACAAATTAAAGAATAGAAATAGAATACATAACTTCTATAACCAGTACAAAGGGAAGAAAGGAGTAATAAAACTTGAGCAATTCCAACGAAGTTAGAATAAGAAAACAATAAATATACAATGAGAACACACGGACAGAGGGAGGGGAACATCACACACCACACACCGGGGCCCGTCGGTGGGTGGAGTCTAGGGCAGGGATAGCGTTAGGGGAAAGATCTAATGTAGATCACGGGTTGATGGGTGCAGCAAATTACCATGATACGTGTATAGCTATGTAACAAACCTGAATGTTCCACACATGTACCCCAGAACTTAAAGTATAATAAAAAAGAAAGAAAGATTTGAACGAACATGCCGGATGACTGCATTTGTATTAACTGAATTGGGTGTAAGATGAAGCGTGTTTGGGGCTGCCTTAGCATGTCTAAAATTTGGCTGTATCAACTACTGAAATAAAATGGAAGATAAAAGTGAAAAAAAAAACAATGAATATAGAAATGCAGGTAAATAGAAACAAAAACTAACAAAAATAAATGATAGTATAACTCACTCCACAATAAACATACTGGCCAGCTTATTTATAAAAAGAGTTTACAAAATTGAATGTATAAAAATGTATATGCTGCTTTAAAGGAAACAACTAAATCTTAAAAAATATGAACATAAAAAAATAAAAAATAAAAAAATTCTGAAAACTAGGAAACCTATATTAACACCAGACAAAAATACACAATTAGTCAAAAAGGATTTTTAAAAATAAACATTGATCCTATATTATGAATTAAGAAAACTCAATAGAAAGATATAACAATGAAATGTATGAAAAATATATTTTAAAAATATAAAAAGCAAAAATCAACAGACTAAAATAAGGGACTATTGAATTTCAACATAGTGGGAGGTTTTAACATGTATCTTTCATCAGATGCACAGAAAATGAGAATAACAAATAGTAAGTTTGATTTAATGGCGATATATCTATAATAGCAGTCAACAACTAAGAGTACCTATTATTTTCACATATATGTGAAATATTAACAAAAATAACCCAATTACTAGGCCATAAAATGGCTTTAAATATATATGAATTAATATTAGAGAATCCAGATAATCAATTCATATAAAAATTCTCTACAGTAATAATACTTTCAGGGAGAAAAAAATCATATAAATATCACCATAGAAGATTAAGCTTTTCTAGATTAAATACTCTATGCATAATAATACATTTTTTAATAAAACAAACTCTTAGCAAACCAAGAAAAGAAGAAAATTTCCACAACTTAACACTCCTAAATTTTTCAGAATACACAATGTCTAATGGTATGAACTTAGAAATTATTTTTCAAATCAGGAGCAATACAAGAACATTTGTTTTCAGTAATTATATTTACATTTTTCCCAGAGGTTGAAGCTAATGTAATATTTTTTAAAATTAACAACTAAGGCACACACATAAAGCAAGACTTAATAGTTTTTAAAAATACAAAACCATACAATTACATGAAAACTAAATAACTCATTTCTGAATAACTTCTTGGTAAACAACTAAATTAGGCAGACATCAAAAAATTATTTGAAATAAATGAAAATAGAGAACCAACATACCAAACTCCCAGAGCTATAGCAAAAGCAGGGTTAAGAGGGAATTTCACAGCACTAAATGCCTACATCAAGTTAAAAAGTTCTCAAATTAACAATCCAACATTGTGTGTCCACAATTGGTAGGTTCTTGGTCTCACCGACTTCAAGAATGAAGCCGCAGACCCTCGCGGTGAGTGTTACAGTTCTTAAAGATGGTGTGTCCAGAGTTTGCTCCTTCAGACATTCAGATGTGTCTGGAGCTTCTTCCTTCTGGTGGGTTCGTGGTCTCACTGTCAGGAGTGAAGCTGCAGACCTTGGTGGTGAGTGTTACAGCTCTTAAAGGCAGTGTGTCTGGAGTTGTTCATTCTTCCCGGTGGGTTCGTGGTCTTGTTGGCTTCAGGAGTGAAGCTGCAGACTTTTGCGGTAAGTGTTACAGCACATAAAGGCAGTGTGGACCCAAAGAGTGAGCAGCAGCAAGATTTATTGCAAAGAGCAAAAGAACAAAGCTTCCACACCGCGGAAGGGGACCCCCAGCCAGTTACCTCTGGCTGGCTCCCGCAGCCTGTGTTTATTTCCTTTTCTGACCCCACCCACATCCTGCTGATTGGTCCATTTTACAGAGAGCTGATTGGTCCATTTTGACAGGGTGCTGATTGGTGCATTTACAATCCTTTAGTTAGACACAGAGCACTAGACAGAAAAGTTCTTCAAGTCCTCACTAGGTTAGCTAGATACAGAGTACCAATTGGTGTATTTACAAACTTTGAGCTAGACACAGAGTACTGATTGGTGTATTTACAAACCCTAAGCTAGACACAGAGTGCTGATTGGTGCATTTACAATCCTTGAGCTGGACACCAAGTGCTAGAAGGAAAAGTTCTCCAAGTCCCCACTAGGTTAGCTAGATACAGAGTGCCAATTGGTTTATCTACAAACCTTGAGCTAGACACAGAGTGCTGATTGGTATATTTACAATCCTCCAGCTAGACATAAAAGTTCTCCAAGTCCCCACCAGATTAGCTAGATACAGAGTGCTGATTGGTGCACATGCAATCCTCCAGCTAGATATAAAAGTTCTCCAAGTCCCCATCCTGTTCAGGAGCCCAGCTGGCTTCACCTAATGGATCCTGCACTGGGGCTGCAGGTGGAGCTGCCCACCAGTCCCCAGTTGCACCTGCACTCCTCAGCCCTTGGGCTGTCAATGAGACCAGGGGCCACCTAGCAGGGGGCGGTGCCCCTGGGGGAGCCCAGGGCTGCACTGTAGCCCACTGCAGTGGGGGAGCTCAGACATGGCGGGCTGCAGGGCGGGAGCCCTGCCGCTCCGGGAGGCAGCTCAGAATTTGAGTGCAGCACCAGCTGGCCGGCACTGCTGGGGGACCCTGTGCAACCTATGCAGCTGCTGACCTGGGTGCTAAGCCCCCCACTGCCCTGGGCCAGCAGTGCTAGTGTGCTACTCCATGTGAGGGCCGCAGAGCCCACGCCCATGCCCACTGGAACTCGCATTGGCCCGGGAGCACCATGCTCAGCCCCGGTTCCTGCCGGAGCCTCTCCCTCCACACCTCCCGGCAATCAGAGGGAGGTGCCTCCAGCCTCAGCCAGCCCAGAGAGGGGCTCCCATGGTGCCGTGGCAGGCTGAAGGTCTCCTCAAGCGCTGCCAGAATGCACTCCGAGGCCAAGGAGATGCTGAGAGTGAGGGCTGCTAGCACGTTGTCACCTCTCAATTGCACTTAGGGGAACTAAAAAAACAAGAACAAACTAACCCTAAAGGTAACAGAAAAAAAGAAATGACTAAAATCAGAGCAGAACTGAACAAAATTGAGTCCCAAAACTCCATACAAAGGATCAATGAAACTTAAACTTAGTTCTTGGAAAGTATTAAAATAAAAATTGAGGCTAGGTGCAGTGGCTCACACCTGTAATCCCAGCACTTTGGAAGGCCGAGGCGGGCAGATCACGAAGTCAGGAGATCAAGACCATCCTGGCTAACATGGTGAAACCCCCTCGCTACCAAAAATACAAATATCAGCCAGGCGTAGAGGCCTGCGACCTGTAGTCCCAGCTACTCGGGAGGCTAAGGCAGGAGAATGGCGTGAACACTGGAAGCGGAGCTTGCAGTGAGCAGAGGTGGCGCCATTGCATTGCAGCCTGGACAACAGAGCAAGACTAAAATACAAAAATAAATAAATAAATAAATAAATAAATAATAAAAATAAAAAAATTGAAAGAACACTAGCTGATTAACAAAGAGAGATCACAACAAGCGCAATCAGAAATGACAAAAGTGACATTGCAACCAATCCAGCAGAAATAGAAAAGATCCTCAGAGACTATTATGAACACCTATATGCATATACAAACTAGAAAATGTTGAGGAAACAGATAAATTCCTGGAAACACCCAACCTCCCAAGATTGAATCAGTAAGAAATTGAAATCCTGAACAAACCAATAACAAGTTCTGAAATTTAAAACAAAAACAAACCTATCAACCAAAAAAAGCTCTGGACCAGATGAATTCACAGCCAAATTCTACCAGACACAGAAAAAACAGCTGGTATAAATCCTACTGAAACTGTTCCAAAGAACCAAGAAGAAGGAACTCCTCACCAACCCATTCTATGTATCATCCTGATACCCAAACCCGGCAAAGACGTAATGAAAAAAGAAAACTTCAGACCAATACATTTGATGAACATAGATACAAAAATTCTCAACAAATTACCAGCAAACCAAATCCAACAGCACATCAAAATGTTAATTCACCATGATCAATTGGTTTTAATTCTGGGATGTAAGATTGGTTCAACATATTCAAATCAATAAATGTGATTCACCAAATAAAAATATTTTTTTAAAAACCCACGTGATTGTCTCAGTAGACACAGAAGAAGTTTTCAACAAAATTCAATGTGCTTGCACTATAAAAGCCCTCAGCAAACTAGGCATTGAAGAAACAAACCTCAGAATAATAAGAGTAATCTATTACAAACCCAGAGCCAACATCATAGTTAACAGGCAAAAGGAGCAAGCTTTTGCTTTGAGAATTGGAAGAAGACAAGGATGCTCCCTCTCTCCACTCCTATTCAACATAGTACAGGAAGTGCTAGCTAGAAAAATCAGGCAAGAGAGAGAAATAAACTCCATACATATTTTCCAAATAGGAAAATAATTTTCTTTCTTCACTGACTGTATGATTCTATACCTGGAAAATGCTAAAGACTCCACCAAAGGGCTCTTAAAACTGATAAACCACTTCAGTAAAGTTTCAGAATACAAAATAATTGTACAAAAATCAATAGCATTTTTATACACCAATAACATTCAAGCTGAGAGCAAAATCAATAATGCAATCTCATTTACAATAGTCATACACAAAAATAAAATATCTAGGAATACAGCTAACCAAAGAGGTGAAAGATCTCTGCAAGGAGAACTACAAAACACTGCTGAAAGAAATCACAGTTGACATAAACAAGTAGAAAAACATTCTGTGGCCATGGATTGGAAGAACCAATATTGCTAAAATAGCCATATTGCCCAAAACAATACACAGATTCAGTGCTATTCCTGACAAAATACCAATGTCATTTTTCACAGAATTAGAAAAAGCAATCCTAAAATTCATGTGGAATCAAAACAAAGAGGCTAAATATACAAGGCAATCGTAGGCAAAATGAACAAAGCCAGAGAAATATCATTACCTGACTTCAAACTATACCACAAAGCTACAGTAACCAAAACAGCATTGTATTGGTACAAAAACAGATACATAGACCAATCGAACAGAAAAGAGGACCCAGAAATAAAGCCACACACCTACAAAAATCTGATCTTTGACAAAGTCTACAAAAATAAGCAATGGGGAAAAGCCTTGCTATGCAATAAATGGCACTGGGATAACTGGCTGGCCATATGCAGAAGAATGAAACTGTACTACTACCTTTCACTATATACAAAAACTAACTGAAGATAGATTAGACGGGGTACAGTGGCTCATGCCTATAATCCTAGCACTTTGAGAGGCCAAGGTGAGCAGATTGCTTGAGCCCAGAATTTCAAGACCAGCCTGGGCAACACGGTGAAACCCCATCACTACAAAAAATACAAAAATTAGGCAGGTGTGGTGGCATAGACCTGTGGACCCAGCTACTCAGGAGGCTGAGGCAGGAGAATTGCTTGAGCCCAGAGGCAGAAGTTGCAGTGATCTGAGATCATGCCACTGCATTTTAATCTGGGCAACAGAGCTCAAAAAAAAAAAAAGAACAAACAAACAAAAACAGATTAGGGACTTAAATGTAAGACCTAAAACCATAAAAATCCTACTGGAGAACCAGAAATATCCTTCTAGGCATAGGCTTTGGCAAAGATTTCATGACAAAGATATCAAAATCAATTGGAACAAAAGCAAAAATTGACAAATGGGATTTATTTAAACTAAAGAGTTTCTGCACAGCAAAAGAAACTGTCAACAGAGTAAAAAGAAAACCTATAGAATGTGAGAAAATGTTCATAAACTATGCATCCAACAAAGGTCTGATATCCAGAATCTCTAAGGACCTTAAGCAATTCAAGAAGTAGGGAACAAATAACCTCATTAAATAGTAGGCAAAGGACATGAACAGACACTTCTCAAAAGAAGACAAACAAGCAGCCAAAAAACATGAAAAAAATGCTCAACATCACTATCATCAAAGAACCACAAAGCAAAAGCACAATGAGATATACACTAATCAGAATGGCTAGTAATAAAAAGTCAAAATAACAGATGTTGTCAAGGCTGTAAAAGAAAGGAAAAGCTTATATACTCTTTGTGGGAATGTAAATTAATTAAGCCCCTGTGGAAAGCAGTTTGGAGATTCTCACAGAACACAGAACAGAGCTACTATTTGACCCAGCAATCCCAATACTGGGTATACACTCAAAGGAATATAAATTGTTCTACCAAAAAGACACATGCACTTGCACATTCATCACAGCAGTGTTTACAACAGCAAAGACATGGAATTAGTCTAGGTGACCACCGATGGTAGATTGAATAGAGAAAATGTGGTACATATACACCATGAAATACTACACAGTCATAAAAAAACAATAAAATGTTTTTTTTGCAGCAACATGTATGTAGCTGGAGGCCATTATTCTAAGTACTTGCCAAAACAGAAAACCAAATGTCTCACGTTCTCACTTGGAGAGAACTAAACATTGAGTAGACCTGGACAACAGACACACAGTACTGCTAGAGGTGGAGCTTGAGGGAGGGGACAAGAGCTGAAAACTACCTTGAGTATTATGCTCATGACCTGGGGGATAAGATCAGTTGTACCCCAAACCTCGGCATCTCATAATATAGCTATGTAACACAACTGCACATGTACCCTCTAAATCTGAAATAAAAGTTGAAATTAAAAACAAAAATAAAAAACAAATAAACAAAACTAAGGTATACAGATTAAAACAGAGTGACTACAGTTATTCTCATTTTCAGCCATTATGCATCATACTTTTATTTTAAGGAATTTTACTAAAATAACATGAAAACTTAGCAAAGTTGCTTGATACAAGATCAAGATAAAAATTGCGAGTTTCCAATAGTAGCAGAGTTGCTTGTATTGGTCTAACCCTTCTGCTTATAACAATTACAATAATCATAAATTCTGGAAAAGTATATTTTTTTAAAACAATCTTTTGGAAGGAGAGGAAAAGCAAGAAAATTTCAAGCGATCTTAAGTTTGAAGGAAGGAACCTGCTCTGGGGAAAATTAGCATTTATATGACTTTTTTTGCCCTAGAAAACTCCCTAATGCAACAACTAGAACTAAGTCAGAAAGCTAGTTATCACTGGTATCCTATAGTCTCTTCTTGAAGGTACTGTCATAGTATGGATTTCAGGCTACTTTTCTTTCTTCATTTAAGAAAATATATGATAATGTAGTTTATCTAACATTTTCTTGATGTTAGGGTAAAAGCAACACTACATTTTACCACTTTCTTTACAATGTCTTAATATTGAATAGATGAAAGCAGAACTCTTCCCAATCCCACATCACTCTTTAACAAAGCCATGTCCGGGTGCCAGCAGGGTAATTTTCAGCCCAGCTCTTAGGGACAGATTTCATGTGTTGGTGCCCACAAATATTTTTAAAGTTGTTTTTAGGTAAGGTTCATTAATATTCATTACTGTAAAGGAGTCTGTTCTATGAATATATCAGATTTCACCCATTCTGTGTTTAATGAACATTTGAGTTGTTTCCATGAGCAAATATAAAGTAAGACACCAAAGAACGTGTTTCAAGAGGTTTTTTTAATGCATGCATGCACAGAGTTCTATCGACTACAAACTTAGAGGTGAAATTGCTGGTCTTCTGGAACATTCACATTAAACAATAGTACATAATGCTAAATGGTTTTCCAAAATCCTTGTTATCAATCCTTTTCAATTGTGTAATTTACTCTACATCCTCTCCATTACGAGCTTTATGAGACTTTATAATTTCAAACCATTCTGGTAAATGTAGAGAAATCTCATAATTACAATTGGAATTTCCCTTGTGACTAATATGGTAGAGAACCTTTTCATATGTGCATTGTCCACTTGGCTATCCTAATTTTTTAAGTGTCTGTTAACATCTCTCACCTATTTTTCTGTTGATTTGTATTTTTCTTACTAGTCATATTCGTAACAAATATCTCCTCCTGCTCTTTGACCTTGTCACTCTCCTAACAGTATCCAGTGATGAATAGATTTTTGTGCTATTTTAAAAAGTATTTCTTTACACTCAAAGTCCTCAAGAAATTTCCCTATAATCTTACAAAAGTTTACTGTTATGCTCACATTCATATCTACAAATTTTATGGAATCGATTGTTGTGTCTATTATGAAGTAAGCATTCAAGGTTTTATCCTCCATTTGCATGTTCAACTTATCCGTTACTATTTATTAAAATACAAAATTTCCTCATGTCTCTATGGTGTCATCTTTGTAACAAATTGCATATCTGCACATGTAAAGGTTATATTATGGGGGTTTTCATCTGTTTAATTTGATTATTTGACTCTTCTTGAATTAGTATCTTACTGTCTAAATTACTGTAGCTTTTTAAGTTTTGTTATCCAGTAACATTAATTCTTCCACTTTTTTTTTCCTATCTTGAATGTCCTGGCTATTTTTGAAGCTATGTATTTCTATATACATTTTATTTTATTTTATTATTTATTTATTTTACTTATTTTTTTGAGACTGAGTCTCACTCTGTTGCCCAGGCTAGAGAGCAGTGGCACGATCTGGTCTCACTGCAACCTCTGCCTCCCGCATTCAAGTGATTCTCCTGCCTCAGCCTCCTTAGTAGCTGGGACTATAGGCACTGGCCACCACATCCAGCTAATTTTTTGTGTTTTTGGTAAGATGGGGTTTCACCATGTTGCCCAGGCTGTTCTCAAGCTCCTGGACTCAAGTGATCCACTTGCCTTGGCCTCCCAAAGTGCTGGGATTACAGGCATGAGTCACCACACCTGGCCACATTTCTACATAAACTTTAGACTCAACTTACTAAGTCATATTTTAAAATATTTTCTGAGTTTTTACTCGATGATTTCATGAATTTTTTCCTCTGATTTTTGGTAAGGTTTTGTGATACTTCTGCATGTGATATTCTTTGTATTTTTCCTGCTTTTTGTCTATTGTGCTTATTATTAGCAGTGAGGTGAGTTTTGTACTTTCAGGTGACTACTTATTGCTCAATAACATCCTTTTCTGTCTGATCTAAGTATTCCCTTTAGCATTTCTTGTAGGACAGGTTTCGTATTGATAAAATCCCTCAGCTTTTTTATGTCTAGGAAAGTCTTTGTTTCTTCTTCAGGTTTGAAGGGTATTTTTGCCAGATACACTATTCTAAGATAAAAGTTATTTTTTCTTCATCACTTTGAATACATCTTGCCACTCTCTCTTGGCCTGTATGGTTTCCAGTGAAAAGTCTCCTCCATATGTATTGGAGCTCTAATTTTATGTTATTTGTTTCATTTCTCTTGCTGCTTTATTGTTTCCTTTCTTTACCTTTGACTTTTGGAAGTTTGATTATTAAATGGCTTGAGATAATCTTCTTTGGATTAAATCTGCTTAGTGTTCTAAAACCTTCTTGTACTTGGATATTGATATATTTCTCTAGGTTTGAGAAGTTCTGTGTTATTGTTCCTTTGAATGAACTTTCTACCCCTATCTCTTTCTCTACCTCCTTTTTAAGGCCAACATCTCTTAGATTTGCTCTTTTGAGTCTATTTCTAGTTCCTGCAGGCATGATTCATTGTTTTTTATTCTTTTTTCTTGTCTCCTCAACTGTGTATTTTCAAATAGCCTGTCTTCAAACTCACTAATTATTTCTTCTGCTTAATCAGTTCTGCTATTAAAAGACTGATGCATTCTTCAGTCTGCCAATTACATATTCCAACTCCAAAATTTCTGCTTGATTCTTTTTAATTATTTCAATCTCTCTGTAAAATTTATCCAATAGAATTTGGATTTCCTTCTCTGTGTTATCTTGAATTTCTTTGAGTTTCCTCAACACAGCAATTTTGAATTCTCTGTCTGACAGGTCACATATCTCTTTGTTTCTCCAGGGTCGGTCCCTGATGCCTTATTTAACTCATTTGTTGAGATCATTTTTTTTTTTTTTTGGATGATGTTGATGCTGGTAGATGTTCTTTAGTGACTGGCCATTGAGGAATTAGGTATTTACTATAGTCATCACTATCTGGGCTTATTTGTAGCCATCCTTCCTGAGAAGGCTTTCCAAATATTTGAAAGGACTTGGATGTCGTAAACTAACATATATCTGCTTTAGGGGACAGCCAAAGCCCAGTAATACTGTCGTTCTAGCAGACTTGTAGAAATACCACCATCATGGTCTTGGACTGGATCAAGGAGAATTCTCTGGATTACCAGGCAGAGATTCTTGTTCTTTTCTCTTGCTTTCTCCCAAACAAATGGAGTCTCTCCATGCGTGTGTGTGTGTGGGGGGTGTGTTTTGAGTCACCTAAAGCTGGGGGTGATGTGACACAAGCACCCCTGGGGCCACTACCACTATGACTGTGCTGGGTCAGACCTGAAGCCAGCACAGTACTAAGTCTTGCCAAAGACCTGTGGTAACCACTCCCTGGCTTCTGTCTTTGTTCACTCAAAGCCCTAAGGCTTTACATTCAGCAGGTGGCAAAGCAAGCCAGGCCTGTATCCTTCCCTTTGGGGCTGAGAGTTCCCCCAAGCTCCTGGGGGAGCTTACCCATCCAGGGCTTGGGGTAACTCATAGCAACTGTTGGAAAGGATTATTCATCATGACCAAATGGGATTTATCCCTGGGATGTAAGGGTGGTTCAACATACACGAATCAATCAATGTGATACATCATATTAACAGAATGAAGAATAAAAAACTTGATGATTTCAACTGACACTGAGAAAGCATTTGATAAAATTCAACATCTCTTTATGATAAAAAAAAAATCCCTCAAAAAACTGGGGATACAAGGAACATACCTCAACATAATAAAAGCCATATATGATAGACCCGCAGCTAGTATCACACTGAATAGGGAAAAGCTGAAAACCTTTCCTCTAAGATCTGGAACATGACAAGAATGCCCACTGTCACCATTGTTATTCAATATAGCACTAGAAGTCCTCGTTAGAGCAATCAGACAAGAGAACGATATAAAGGGCATTCAAACTGGAAAGAAAGAAGTCAAAGTTTCCTTGTTTGCAGCTGATATGAATTATATTTGGAAAAAAACTACAGAATTCACCAAAAATCTATTAGAACTGATAAACAAATTGAATAAAATTGCAGGATACAAATTAACATACAAAAATCAGTACCATTTCTATGCCAACGGTGAATAATGTGAAAAATGAATTAAAAACGCAATCTCATTTGCATTAGGCACATATAAAATTAAATATCTAGGAATTAACCAAAGAAGTGAAAGATCTCTATAATAAAAACTGTAAAACATTGATGAAAGAAATTGAAGATAAAATGGAAAAAAAAGTCCGTGTTTATGGACTGGAAGAACCAATACTGTTAAAATGTCCATACTGCCTAAAGCAATCTACAGATTCAGTGCAATCCCTATCAAAATACCAAGGACAGTCTTCACATAAATAGAAAACAACAATTCTTTTTTAATTTTGTTTGTGTATTTATGTATGTATGTATGTATTTATTTATTTATTTATTCATTTATTTTGAGACAGAGTCTCGCTCTGTTGCCCAGGCTGGAGTGCAGTGGCTCACTGTAAGCTCCGCCTCCCAGGTTCACACCAATTTCCTGCCTCAGCCTCCTGAGTAGCTAGGACTACAGGCGCCCCCCATCACGCTCTGCTAATTTTTTGTATTTTAAGTAGAGACGGGGTTTCACCATGTTAGCCAGGATGGTCTCGATCTCCTGACCTCGTGATCCGTCTGCCTCGGCCTCCCAAAGTGCTGGGATTACAGGCGTGAGCCACTGTGCCCAGCCAGAAAACCACAATTGTAAAATTTGTATGGAACCACAAAAGACCCAGAATAGCCAAAATTATCCTAAGCAAAGTAATAGAATTGAAGAAATAACATTACCTGACTTCAAATTATACTACAGTGCTATAGTAACCAAAACAGCATTGTAGTGACATAAAACCAGACACATAGACCAAGGGACCAGAATAGGTAACTCGGAAACAAATTTGCCCAGCTAAAGTGAACTAATTTTCAACAAACATGCCAAGAACATGCACTGGGGAAAGACAGTCTCTTCAATAAACAGTACTGGGAAACCAGGATATCCGTATGCAGAAGAAAGACACTATACCTAAGTCTATCACAATATACAAAAATAAAATCAAAATGGATTAAAGGCTTAAATCTATGACCTCAAACTATAAAACTACTAAAAGAAAACGTAGGGGAAAACCTCGAGGATCTTGGTCTGGGCAAAGATTTCTTGAGCAATACCCCACAAGCTCAGGCAACCAAAGCAAAAAATGGACAAATGGAATCACATCAAGTGAAAACACTTCTGCACAGCAAAGAAAACAATCCACAAAGTAAAGAGAAAACCCACAGAATGAAAGAAAATATTTGCAAACTACCCATGTGACAAGGGATTAATAACCAGAATATATAAGGAGCTCAAACAACACTATAGGAAAATGTCTCATAATCCGATCAAAAAATGGGCAGAAGATTTGAATAAACATTTCTTAAAAGAAAACATACAAATGGAAAACAGGCATATGGAAAGGTGCTCAACATCATTCATCATCAGAGAAACGCAAATCAAAACTTCAATGAGATAGCATCTCACTCCAGTTAAAAATGACTTAAATCCACAAGATAGGCAATAACAAATGCTGATGAGGAGATGGAGAAATGGAAATCCTTGTACACTGTTGGGGGAATGTAAATTAGTACAACCACTATGGAAACCAGTTCAGAAGTTCCTCAAAAAGCTAAAAATTGAGCTACCATATGATCCAGCCATCCCACTGCTGGATATATACCCCAAAGAAACAATACCAATATATCCAAGAGATATCTTCACTCCAATGTTTGTTGCAGCACTGCTTGCAATAGCGAAGATTTGGAAGCAACCTAAGTGTCCATCAACAGATGAATGGAAAAAGAAAATGTGATTACACACACACACACAATGGAGTACTATTCAGCCATAAAAAATAATGAGATCTAATTATTTGCAACAACATGGATGGAACTAGAGATCATTATGTTAAGTGAAATAAGCCAGGAACAGAAAAACAAACATTGCATGCTTTCACTTATTTGGGGGATCTAAAAATCAAAACAATTGAACTCAAGAACTTAGAGAGTGGTTACCAGAGGCTAGGAACTACAGTGGGGGCGACTGGGGGAAGGTGGGAATGGTTAATGGCACAAAAAGATAGTTAGAAAGAATGAATAAGACCTAATATTTTATAGTACAAAAGGCTACTATACCTAATAATAACTTAATTGTACACTTTAAAATAACTTAAAAAGTGTAATTGGAGTATTTGTGACTCAAAGGATAAATGCTTGAGAGGATGGATACACCATTCCTTATGATGTATCTACTTCACATTGCATACCTGTATCAATACATCTCATGTACCCCATAAATATATACACCTGCTATGTACTCACACAAAAATTTTATTTTAAACCTTAGAAATCAACTAGGTGCGGTGGCTCATGCCTGTAATCCCAGCCCAGCACTTTGGGAGGCTGAGACAGGCAGATCACTTGAGGCCAGGAGTTTGAGACCAGCCTGGCCAACATGGTGAGACCTCATCTCTCCTAAAAATAATAATAACAATAAATCAGCTGGGTGCGGTGGTGCAGGTCTGTAATCCCAGCTACCCGGGAAGCTGAAGCAGGAGAATCGCCTGAGCCTGGGATGCCGAGGTTGCAGTGAGCTGAGATGGCGCCACTGGACTCCAGCCTGGGGGCAACAGAGCAGACAAAGGATAACAAAGAGGGAAGGGAAAGGAAGGGAAGGGAAGGGGAGGGGAGGGGAGGGGGAAGAAAATAAAAAACCTTAGAAATCTACCTGGTGCTTGATTGTAGTATGGCTGAGCTGTTGAGGCTTATCAATTTTATTGATTGTTTCAAAGAATAAGCTTTTGGTTTTGTTTATTTTCTCTCTGATTTCTGTTTTCCATTTTATTGATTTCTGCTCTAATTTAGATTTTTGATTTTTGATTTTTTTTATTTTTGGCCAGGGTCTTGCTTTATTGCCCATGCTGGAGTGCAGCGCAGATCATGGCTCACTGCAGCCTCACACTCCTGGGCTCAAGCTATCCTCCTGTTTCTGTCTCCTGAGAAGCTAGCACTACAGGTATGCACCACTACATCAAGCTAATTTTTTTCTTTTCTTTTCTTTTCTTTTCTTTTTTTTAAATAGCAGCTGGGTCTTGCTATGTTGCCCAGGCTGGCTTTCTTTGTTTTTAAGATATGAATTTAATGCCATAATCTTTTCCCCTACACACTGTGTTTATGGCATCACACAAATTTTAATATGTTTTCATTTTTATTTGTCAGAAATATTTTTTGTTTCTCTTAAGACTTTTAACCTATGTGTTATTTAGAAGTGTATTGTTACTCTTCACATATTTTGAGATTTTCTGGTTATCTTTCCATTATACATTTCTAGTGTAATTTCAGTATGGCCTGAGAGAAAATATGGTATGATTTCTATTATTTTAAATTTGTTAGGATGTGCTTTATGGTCTACAGTGTAATTTATATTGGTAAATGTTTCATGTGAGTTTGAGAAAAATGCATATTCTGCTGTTATTTAATAAAGTAGTTTACAGATGTCAGCTATATTCAGTTGAGTGATGATGTAGTTGAATTCGACTATGTCCTTATTGATTTTCTGGAGAAACCTTTTGGATCCCTCCATTTCTTACAGAGGGGGTGTTAAAGTTTCCAACTATAATAGCAAATTTGCCTATTTCTCCTTGTAGTTCTATTAGTTTTGCCCCATGTATTTTGCTGCTTGGTGGTTGGGTACATATATGTTAAGGATTGTTATGTCTTCTTGGAGAATTGACTCCTTTATTGTTATGTAATGCCCCTTTTTATTCCTGGTAACTTTCTTTGCTGCAAAATCTTCTTTGTCTGAAATTAACATAACTACTCCCACTTTCTTTTGATTAGTATTAGCATGGTATCTTTTTCTCTGTTAATCTACTTTTAATAGATATGTGAATTTATACTTACATTAGATTTTTTATAGAAACCATATAGATGCATCTTATTTTTTGATGCACTCTGCCAATCTCTGTCTTTTCATTGGTACATTTATACCATTGATGTTCAAAGTGATTATTGATACAGTTGGATTGATATCAGCCATATTTGTCATTATTTTCTATTTATTGCCCTTTTTCTTCATTCTTATTTTTGTGTTCTACTGTTTTTGCCTCTTCTTTGGTTTTAATTGTGCATTTTTATGACTCTACTTTCTCTTTATTCTAAGCTTATCAGCTACACCACCTTTTTTACTTTTCAAGTTGTTGCCAGAGTTTGCAAAATACATTTATAATTAATCCAAGTCCACTTTCAAATAATACTACATCTCTTCACAGATTGTCTGAGTGTCTTATAATAATGAAATAGCCGTATTCCTCCCTCACTTGTAGCATTGCTGTCATTCATTTTACTTACATATTAGCATATATTAATAGTAAAGATATATACATAAGCATACATAATTGGGGGAGAAGGCCTCATACTGACACCTAGGTTTGAGTGCAACGGTGAAATCACAGATCACTGCAGTCTCAACTTCCTGGGCTCAGGTGATTCTCCCATCTCAGACCCCCGAGTAGCTGGAACTGCAGGTATGTGCCACCATGCCTAGCTAGTTTTCATATTTTTTTTATAGAGACAAGGTCTCACTATGTTGTCCAGGCTAGTCTTGAACTCCTGGACTCAAACAATCCTCCTACCTTGGCCTCCCAAAGTGTTGAGATTATAGGCATGAACCACCATGTCCAGCTGCATTTTTCATTTTTGTTACACATGTTTTAGTCTCTCCCTTTTTTTGGTTATCTCTTAAAATTTTTGTCTCTCTACTTACATTACCCTTCTGTTCTTATATGCTGTCTACTTTATCACAGTAATCTTAATTGTTTTAAATTCCCTGTTTGGTAATGCCAGCATTCCTTGTGTCTGGTTCTGATGCTTGCTCTGTCTCTTCAAACTGTTACTTGCATTTTAGTATGCCTTGTAATTTTTTAAATCATAGCCAAACATGGTGTATTGATTAAAAGAAACTACTGTAAATAGGCTTTTAGTAATATGGTGGTAAGGTATAGGGGAAATAGACATGCTCTATAGCACTACAATTAGATCTATCTTTTAGTGAGCTAATGCCTCTGGTCTCAAACTTCATAAGTGTTCCTCAGGTTTTTTTCCCTCCTTCCTTGGGTGAGACAGGATAGCTAGAACTGGATATTTCCCTTCTCTCCCATGGAAAGGCAGAGTGAACTGTTATTTTCCTTCCCCTAGGTCGGTTGGCTCTGATAAAACACTAGCAGATTAGGCTCTGGTTAACCAGCTTCTCTTAAGAGCATACTTTGTTAAGAAAAACAGACTAGTGAGAATCTGGTTGAGCTCCTGGAGACAAATCTCACAAAAATGTGGAGGCCTCCCTGTGACTGGGTTTGTCTGGAGTTTTTAACTCTCATACTTGAGCAATTAGTCAGTTACAGTTCAGGTTTTTCTACCCTAGCACTGCTTCCCATAGAGTTTTCTGCTGTGATATTTTGTCATTTTTCTGTATCTGTCTGTCTGTCTCTCAAGTTTTGGGGCATCAATTTTTCTTTTGACCTCAATTCTCTTAAAAATCCAAGAAGGGTTGTTGATTTTTTCAGTTTGTTCAGCTTTTTACTTGCTGTCAGCACAGAGTAAAGATTTCCTTTTTTTTTTTTTTTTTTTTTTTTTACCCCTTGCATTGTGGACCAGGCTGGAGTTCAGTGATGTAATCTCGGCTCACTGCAAGCTCCACCTCCTGGGTTCCTGCCATTCTCCTGCCTCAGCCTCCCAAGGAGCTGGGACTACAGGCGCCCGCCACCACGCCCGGCTAATTTTGTGTGTGTGTGTGTGCGTGTGTGTTTAGTAAAGACGGGGTTTCACCTCGTTAGCCAGGATAGCCTCAATCTCCTGACCTCGTGATCCGCCCTTCCAAAGTACTGGGATTACAGGCGTGAGCCACTGCGCCCGGCCAGGACAGAGTAAAGATTTCTAAGCTTCTTCTGCGTGACTGATTGTAAATCGGATGTATTCTTACTGTGTTTTTTAAAAAGTTAAGAAGAAATTATATTTATAAAGTCTGTTTAAAATGACTTGAAGCTGAAACCCCGTCTCTACTAAAAAAATACAAAAAATTAGACGGGCGTGGTGGCAGAGGCCTGTAGTCCCAGCTACTTGGGAGGCTGAGGCAGGAGAATGGCGTGAACTCCCGAGGTGGAGCTTGTAGTGAGCCGAGATCGCGCCACTCCCCTCCAGCTTGGGAGACAGCCAGACTCCGTCTTAAAAAAACAAACAAACAAAAAAAACAGAAAACAAACAAACAGACAAAAAAGCAAATGAGTTGAAGCTGGGCATCAGTTTTACAAATTCCATTCTATTTCTGGTTAGCAATCATTCCTAGAATGGACCCCTCCAGTCGCCCTATTGAAAGCCAGAGATTTTACTGGGGGTCCTTCTCCTTGGAGAATGCCATAATTTAATTTTTTTTCCTAGTTCTATTACACTTATCTTCTTGAAATGTGGAGAGATGCTTACGATTTGGCAAATGCTTTGAGCTAGAAAACTATGCCAGATATTGGGCTTATTTCAGTCTCTCTCTTCTCTCTCAGATCTTAGCCTATTAGGTTCTTACTTCTTTATTAGCTGTTCAGTCGCTTTCAATTTTTCTAGTTGTTTTGTCTCTGAAAAATTTTTATTGTATAACAACTTACACAATTGTAGAAGAAACTGGGGAACTTAGGTTCTAAAGGAAGAAATTTAAAAATCAGAGAAAAGGCGTTAACTAGCTCTCCCGAAGCCAGGCACTTTTAGCTGCTGGAGTGGCAATGCACAGGAGTGTTGATGGAGAAAACTGTGGAAGGCTGTTGTTTCTGGATCTGATGGAGAGCTGAGGATTGTGAGTGGTCACCAGGCCAGCTGTCATGAACAGCTAGACATCATGGAGAAAAGAAAGGACAAGCTAGAAACTGCCAAGATGTCTGTGCCCATCTCTCACTATATTCAGCCATGATAACCTTCAAAGCAAAACGGCATCTGCTTTACTTCTACCTTCCAAATCTTATATTAGTTTCTCTTTCAGTCAACTCTAACTGGAACCATACAGGGAAGGGAATTTTGGGAAACATAGGTTTAGCTTAACCAGATTGACACAGTACAAAATCATCATAGATAATGACAAGCAATTTACCCAAGTGGAAACCGAATGGCCAGTAAACATAATAAAGGAGGTTAAACTTTACATTTACTCAAAACATTCACTTTGACAACACGAGATACTGTTTCACCAGCAGATATATATTCTGCTGTTATTTAATAAAGTAGTTTACAGATGTCAACTGTATCCAGTTAAGTGATGATGTAGTTGAATTCAACTATGTCCTTATTGATTTTCTGGAGAAACCTTTTGGATCTCTCCATTTCTTATAGAGGGAGTGTTAAAGTTTCCAACTATAATAGTAAATGTGTCTATTTCTCCTTGTAGGTCTATTGGGTGAAATAAAAGTGTTAACATGTTAAAAATAGGGACCATATATTCTGGACAGAGTATAAACGGGTTCATCCAGATTAAAAGATAATTTGAAATATCGAATAAAATTAAAGATGTGTGTAGCTTTCAACCCAGTGATTCTACTACTAGAAATGCACTATTTACAGATGCATGCAACGATAAATGTACTAAAATGTTCATAGCAGCATTGGTTTTAATAGCTTAAAAAAATCTGCAAAAGAAATTTAAATGTTAGTGGGACTCTAGATAAACACCTACTTATTTGTAAGAGGAAAACCTATGCAATCTTTAAAATTAGAACTAGACCTAAATGCAAGAAAATGAATAAATCTTTAAAATAATGTTGAAAAAGCAAGTTGCTAAAGAATGTATAGAGTATAACAGCATTTCTAATTTTAAAACATTCAAAATAAAAATTCAAAATAAAACTATACATTTATAGAATTCATACATATGTATGAATATGTAAAAAAAATCTTCACATGACTATTTCTTTAGGTAACCTCTCCTAAAATCTGAGACATTAATATTTAATTGTAATTTATTGAAGTTACGACTACAGAAAACTGAAATAATATATCCCAGGAAATTAGGACATTCATAGGAGCCTTACTGTTTTATGCCCTTATGCAAATGAGCATCAGCCTGTACTCTTTGAAAACCAGAACCAAATTCTGAGTCAGTTAATTTTTCCTACATGGTTACCAAAATATTTCAGTTTAAATATTAGTTTAAAGAAAATCCAATAAAATATGTAAAACACTGTATCAGTCTGTTCTCACACTGCTAATAAAGACATAACTGAGCCTGGGTAATTTATAAAGGAAAAAGGTTTAATTGATACGCAATTCAGCATGGCTTGGGAGACCTCAGGAAACTTACAATTATGGCAGAAGGGGAAGCAAACACGTCCTTCTTCACATGGCATCAGGAAGGAGAAATGCAGCACAAAGCAGGGAAAAGCCCCTTATAAAGCCATCATATCTCATGAGAAATCACTCACTATCATGATAACAGCATGGGGGAACCACCCCCATGATTCAGTGACCTACCACAGGGTCCCCGCTAGGACACATGAGGATTATGGGAACTATAATTCAAGATGACATTTGGGTGGGGACACTGCCAAACAATATCGAACACCTCTTTCCCTAAAACTATTAGGCAATATTGACAGAAATTAAATATTTAAATAAATGGAAAAATGTAGTATATTCATGGTTTGAAATATGCCACTTTTCTCTAAATTAACCTAAAAATTGAATGCAATTCTAATCAAAAGTCTCATGTTTTCCTTTTCTCTTAAAATTTTAAACATTAATATATCATTGTATATATAAATAAATGTATATTTTATACATGTGATATTTTGATACATGTGCCCAATGTGTAATGTAATAATACAATCTGTAATGTAAGTCAGGATAATTGGAATATCTATCACTTTAAACATTTATCTTTGTGTTGGCAACATTACAATTCCTTTAGTTAGTTTGAAATATACAACAAATTAATGTTAACTATAATTTCTCTACTGTACTATCAAATACTAGAACTTATTTATTCCTTCTATCTGACTGTAATTCTGTACCCACAGGTTTTTTGTACAGATATACATTGAAATGCAAATAACCAGGGCAATCTTGAAGAAGAGAAAACTGGGAGAACCTGCTCTGTTTGATATCTAAATAAATGCAGAGCTACAGTAATAAGGAAAAAGTGATATTGGTACAAGGATAGATGAATAGAATAATGGATCAGAATAGCATATTCAGAAACAGACCTGAGTGTATGTGAATACTTGACTTATGTCTGATGTGGCACCCCAGAACAGTGGCAAAAGGACATTCTTTTCACTAAATAGAATTATATTTCCATATGGCAAAAAATAGACCTTAACTACAATCTCACACAATAAACAAAAGTCATTTCCAGGTGGTTGTAGAATTACATGTGAAATATAAAAGAATAGAGCATCTAGAAGATAACATAGAGGATATCTTTATAAATTTGGGAGAAACAAAGATTTCTTAGAACACAAAAAGTACTGATCATAAGGGAAAAAGATTGAAAAGTTGGACTAAAAATTAAGAATTTCTCATATTGAAAGATATCATTAAGATGGCAAAAGCCAAACTGCAGAGTGAAGATAAAAACAACAAAAGGTTGGTATCCAAAGATATAGAAGTTCTAAAAATCAATATGAACAAAGACAATCCAATAGAAATATGGCATTTGACTTAAAAGTTTACTCACAAAAAGGGATGTCAAAATGGCCACTGGACATATAAGAAGGTGCTGAATATCATAACACATCAGGGAAACAAAAGGTGAAAACATAAGTTTGGTAAGTGCATGACAGTATGCCACCAGAATGACAAAAACAAAAACAAAAGGGAAAACCAAGTGCTGCTAACAATACGGAGCGACAAGAGCTTTCTAGTGCTGAGGAGTGGAGTGTAAACTGCTACAGACACTTTGGAAAGTTGATTAGCAATATGAATTCAAGCTAACCATCATACTTCATAATTCAGCAAATAATTTTTTTACCCTAAAGAAATGTATGCACATGCATAGCAAATGACAAGCTTAGTAATATTCACTGCAGTATTGTTGGTAATAGTCCCAAACTGAAAACAACTAAAATGTTCATCACCAATATTTTTGTTCATCAAAATATTCTGTTCATCATTTTATTTTATTCAAATAAATATTTAATATTTATTTTATTTAAATACATATTTAATATTTAATATTTTATTAAATATTTATTCAATATTTAATATTTTGTTAAAAATTTATTAAATATTTGATATAATTAAATATTAAATATTTAAATAAAATATTTAAACAAATATACATCTATAGTAATACTATTCAGCTATGAATATGGAAAAAACAGAACTATGCATAAAACATAAATCAGTTGAGTGGAAGAAAGCAGATACATGTTTTTTGTTGTTGTTGTTTCTGTTTTGTTTATTTATTTATTTATTTTGACACAAGGTCTCACTTTGTCATCCAGGCTGGAGTGCAGTGATTTCATCATGGCTCACTGCAGTCTCGATCTCCTAGACTCAATAATTCTGTCACTTCAGTCTCTTGATTAACTGGGGCTACAGGAATGACACCATACCTGGCTAATTTTTGTATTTTTTGTAGAGATGGTTTTTGGCCATATTGCCTAGGCTGGCCCCAAACTCCTCCCATCTCAGCCTCCTAAAGTGCAGGTGTAAGCCACTGCACCCAGTTGAACATGTTAATTTTATTTGATTCCATTTACATCACCTTCAAACTAGCAAAAAATTTATCTGTGTTGTTATAAATTGTGAGATTTACCCTTAGGAAATAGGGAGGGTAATAGGTAATTGGTAGGGATCTTAAGTGGGGGAGTGGGTGATTCCAAGCTGCTGGTAACGTCTTTCTTTGTTTCTTTCTTATTTATTTATTTATTTATTTATTTATTTATTTATTTTCTTAAGGCACAGTCTCCTTCTGTCACCTAGGCTGGAGTGCAGTGGTGCCATCTCAGCTCACTGCAACCTCTATCTCCCAGGTTCAAGCTATTCTTGTGCCTCAGCATCCCAAGTAGCTGAGATTACAGGTGTGTGTCCCCACGCCTGACTGATTTTTGTATTTTTAGTAGAGATAGGGTTTCATTATGTTGGCCAGGCTGGTCTTGAACTCCTGGCCTCAACTGATCCGCTCACCTTGGCCTCCCAAAGTGCTGGGATTGCAGGTGTGAGCCACCATGCCCAGACTAATGTTATTATTTCTTGATATTTGTGTGTGTCATAGTTACATAGGGGTGTGTTTACTATGCAATAACTCATTAAACTATACACATGACTTTTGCACTTTTCTGTATGTATGCCACACTTCAATATATACATGTTTTTTTAAGTACACAGGTTCAAATGAGAAAGTGCTTACCAAATTGTAGTAGCCAATTTTAAAGCTTTTGAACTAGAAGGACTTTCTAGAAAATCTAATCAGTTTGACAATATTCCCTATAAGTCACATGACTACACATTTCTGTGTTGTCTAATATATTCTTTAGATTATTTTAATGTTTCTATTCATAGGTAAAAGAGAAAAGGAAGGAAAATGAATATTTGGGAGCATATACACTATATAAAGCAGAATGATAGATGATTTTCATGTTTTTTTTTAATCCTTGGAAATGTACCACGGGTAGTTAATATTATTCACATTTTTTAGTTTAAGAAATTGAGACTTTTATATGTTAAATAATTTGCCTAAAGTCATATTCCCAAAGGGTAAATATCCAAGGATATAGCTAGTAAATGTCATTCTAATTTCATGTTACATTGTTTAGCTCCATAAACTATACGAATTGGACATGAACCTGTGTAGCATGGGAAGAATCTGTATCATACTGTCAGAAAACCCGACCTTATGCCATAGCTGCATTATCTACTGTCTATAGAACTCCAGCACAAGATACTTAAGCATTCTGAGCTTTAGTCACTTTATTTTCTTTCTTTCTTTTTTTTGGGGGGGTGGGGTGAGGGGGGAGTTCTGCTTTTTTAGCCCAGGCCGGAGTACAATGGTGCCATCTCAGCTCACCACAACCTCCGTCTCCCAGGTTTGAGTGATTCTTCTGCCTCGGCCTTCTCGAGTAGCTGAAATTACAGGCATGCACCACCACATCTGGCGAATTTTTTGTATTTTTAGTAGAGACAGGGTTTCTCCATGTTGCTCAGACTGATCTTGAACTCCCGACCTCAGGTGATCTGCCCGCCTTGGCCTCCCAAATTGCTGGGATTATAGGCGTGAGCCACCGCACCCGGCCTGGTTTCGTTATTTCTAAATAAAAAACTGGAGACATTTTTGATGCTCCTCCCAGATTCCTTTTACCATCTAGATTATCCATCTCCCATTTCCCCTAAGTATTGATGACAACGTCCCTCTTCTCTACGGAATTGCCTCCAGAGTATTGGTCAACCTGGAGCTTCCACCTGCCCTCAGAGACGGGGTATGGAAAGCCAGCCCCTTGCATGGAGGGGGTACAACTCTGTGGTGCAATTTGTGCACAAAGCTTGTGTGTGGGATTAGATTGAAGCTAGTGACCAGCTGAAACCACTCACTTGCTTGTCTTCTAGTTCTTGTCCTATCTGGCTTCTCTCATACCCTCTTCTCCTGAGGATATTCCCTCAGTAAATCATTTGAAAAGAATTTCTATCTCAGACTTTTAGATATAGGCAAAAAAAAGTGCTCAAAGTTCATGAGGATAAAATGAAATAATACATGAAATATTTTATTAGCTATAGAGTACTATAAAAATTTGATATTAGCATTATGCAAATTTTTAAAACAAGTAAAATTAATTACCCTTAGAATATCAAAAAAGACCACCTTTTGGGTACCTAGTATACTTGTGTTGTGTCTTCTCTTTCCACATGTCACAACAAGAAACTAGCAAATGCTTGAGATCTGGGCCATTAGGCTAATCGGCCAAAGTGTGTGGTCCTAGGTCATGAGACATTCAAGAGTCTGAAAAGAAAAAAAATGGGTTTGACCAGCGTGTCTTGGTCATAGTGGTTGAGTCTGGGCGAATATGTTTTGCTGATCTAGAGATATCCAATGTTTTTGCTTGAGTGCCTCCAAAATAATTTTTTTACATTATATTTTTCAGTTGTTAGCTAAAGTTTTATGTTGATGATTTAATAATTAAACATAATTGTAATTCCAGCAAATTGTGTACTGCACTTATATGTTAAATATTTTTCATCAAAACAATAGAGCAGCACATTTAACTTAATTAATTTAGAGAAAATGTCTGCCAAAGAACTTCATTGGCAAAGCCAGTTTTTAATTGTGAAGCAATAACTAAAATGGAATTTTCTATGAGGACAAAGAAAACCCTGATTTTTTTTTCAATTTCAATAAATATGTAAATATATATCCCCACTATCATCTCACTTCCAAATTCTAACATGTGTAAGTAACACATGGATTTCAGGAGATAGATCAAGTCACAGGGGACTACCCATCAGTCTTTCAGTCTTTCAACCTAGATTAGAAAAGGCAGTTTCCTCTTCAATATTTCATGCATTGATATCTTCCTGGATGCATCTTACGATGCTCCATTATTATCAGTTCTCAAATTGTTTATTTGTATGAGACCCCAGAGGTTTTCACATCCTGGAATAATGCACCACAGTAATTTCAAAAGAGGGAAAGAAAGGTAAAGTTTCTGTGATGAGAGATATGGGGGGAAAAAAGAGGCAGTGCCTTCTAGAAAGCCTTCTTATATTCCAGGGCTATGCTTGTCACCATTATAGCCTCTAGGCCACCCATCATTCTGCCAGACCTCTGGAGAGAAGGTGGCTCCACAGATCTAGACCCAGGATTTGTCCTAGTCAGAGTTTACAGCTGAGAAACTGTGTTACTCTTAGTTTCCAATATTATTTTTAAGTCTAATTATAGGTTCACAGCAAAATTGGGAGAAAGGTATAAAGATATTTCATATACCCACTGCCCCTACACATGTATAGTCTCCTGCTGTCAATGTTCCCCATCACAGTGGTACAGTGCTACAACTGATGAGCTACATTGATACATCATTATTACCCAAAGGCCATAGTTTACACGAGGGTTCACTCTTAGTGTTGTACATTCTGTGAGTATGGACAAATGTAGAATGACATGTACCCACCGTCATAGTATTACACAGAGTAGTTTCACTGCCCTAGAAATCCTCCCTGCTCCACCTATTTATCTCTTCCTTCCCACTGACTTCTGACAGTCACTGACCTTTATACTGTCTCCATAGTTTTGCCTTCTCTAGAATGTCACATAGTTGGAATCATACACTATGTAGCCTTTTCAGGTTGGCTTCTTTCACTTAGTAATATGCATTTAAGTTTTCTTCATGTTTCTTTATTGCTTGATAGGTCATTTCTCTTTAGTGCTGAATAACAGTCCATTGCCTGAATGTACCACAGTTTATTTATCCATTCACCTACTGGAAAATATATTGGTTGGTTCCAAGTTTTGGCAATTATGAATACATTTCTTTATTACTTACTACCCTTTGGTTGTACATAACTGAAATTCAACCAAACTCTGCATAAAATGCTAATGAATTATAAGAATGTTGTGGGGGTCTCATGGACCCCAAGGGCTGTCATGTAGCTGGGTTATGGGAACACAGTGGAATTAGGAAATGGAATACCAGCAGTCTTTCTTCTGTCATCTCTGCTCTTTTCTGCATTTCTGATTCATAGTTTTTTTTTTCTTTCTTTCTGTAGAACCACATTCTCTTCTTTCCTAATCCATATGGTAGAATAACATGGCTGCTGAAAGCTTCTTAGTATCAACATGACCTGTTTTCCAGAGAAAAGACTGAATTTAGTTTTCCAAAGAAAGAAATCTCACGGGAAAAGAAGGCAACATGTATCCAATCTTGATCTATGGAACTATAACCTTGAGATGGGGCCATGTAGAATCATGTGGATAAGTCATCTTTGAAATGAGGCTTCTCAACAGACAAAACATCCGACATACACCTGATGCCTTCCCATTCTGGGCAGAGGGGGTACTGCAAATATCTGGGACGATCTCAGTTCTGAGATGAGTCAATATATTTCCTGTTTTAGGAATATTTTCATTTTATCTATCAAGGAATTAAATGCTATATTCCATGAGTTAAAAATTCAGGCAATGGAAGGTACATCACTTGAAGATTAGAAAAGGGGAAGGAATCTGCCCAGGAAATTCATCATCCTTATTCTTAGGATGGTAAATTCATTGTGGGTGTGGGAGGAGAGTAATCTGAAGTGAGATAAGAAGAGATTATTGGCTGGGCGCGGTGGCTCATGCCTGTAATCCCAGCACTTTGGGAGGCTGAGGCGGGCGGATCACGAGGTCAGGAGATCGAGACCATCCTGGCTAACACGGTGAAACCCCGTCTTTACTAAAAATACAAAACATTAGCCAGGCATGGTGGCGGGTGCCTGTAGTCCCAGCTACTTGGGAGGCTGAGGCAGGAGAACGGCGTGAACCTGTGAGGCAGAGCTTGCAGTGAGTCGAGATCACGCCACTGCACTCCCGCCTGGGCGACAGAGCGAGACTCCATCTCAAAAAAATAAATAAATAAAAATTAACTAACTAACTAACTAAATAAATAAATAAAAGGAGAGATTATTGTTTTTTTCCCCACTGCATCGTTAAGTCGGTGATCTGGTCATTTTCCTTGCACCATCCCTCTATCCAAGAGGCTATCAGTTCTGACTAGCATATGCTCTCAACACCTCGACCCTGAGCCTCTCCCAAACTTTTCCACTTCCACAGCAGCTCCCTGTGTGCTTGTATCTGCATCTTTGTCAGACCACTGTCCTCACGCTTCCGTGGACTTTGCCCGAATGTGGAGAGAGTAGGAAGTGCCTAGGAATTCCTATCTCCCTGAGGCCGTCTGATCACACAAGCCTGGTGGGTACAAATACTCAGATCCCTGGTCCCTGATGGGGACAGCTCAGAGGTGTGACATAAGTCTCCAGAGGACCCCTGCAGGATTGGGCCAAAGTTACCGTCTTTGCTTGACATATTACTCTTGCTTGGTTTTCTTCCCTTCCCTGTCACTTTTCCTTCTTCCCTCCTGGTTTTTCCTTGGAACACTTCTTAATAAATCACCTTTATATGAATATTTATCTTAGGGTCTACATCTAGGTACTCCAACCTTAGATAGCTGACTATGCATTAAAGTTACGCAGGAGGTAGGTATTATATATTTAGGAGAACAGAAATTCTTAGGTCGTGAATGAGGAACAAAAAGTAAGTTTTCACCCAAAAAACGTTAAATTACAAACTTTAACTTTTAATAAAGATGTAATACACTGTGTGTGTGTGTGTGTGTGTGTGTCTGTGTGTGCGTGCGCGCACACATGCGTATGTATGTGCATATGTTCCACAGTCATTCCAGGACTTACTGTGGCATGTCAAACAGATAAGACAAATGTCCTAGTCACCGGGTTGTAATGAGTAGCATATGGGTCCCACAGGATTAGATGGGTTATTTAGATATACTGATTGGCATATTACTCTTTATAAATGTTTGATCTCCAATTTCAGACATGTGGGAGAATCACATAACTCTGCCTCCCTTGAAATTAGGTTTAACCAAATGATGAGTTCAGCCTATGGAATGTGAGTGTGGTCATTCATGAGTATCACTTCCAGTCAGAAGCATTTGATTGGGAGGGCTTAGACCTTCAGCCCTCTCCAGCCCTGCTGGGTGACTGTGGAAGCACGTGTTAATATTTGTGCTATCTGATTGTAGCAGGCTGGAATGCTGAGTCAGCCTGGAGGGCTGCCCAGACCTGCAGAGAAATTCAAACTTTTGTTAAGCTACCTAGATTTTCCATTTTTACTGCAGCATAGCCTATAACCTGCCTGATCATGACATGGAAATAAGCATGAAGAATATTCAGTTAATAGCTCAAAAATTCACTAAGACTGCCTAGTCACAGTCTGTCTATCTCTCTTTCCATCCATACTGATTTTTCTCCTTTCATTTTTTTCTGTACTGAGTGTGCTATAGAAACAATGGTATAGGAAAGGATGAAAGTAGAATATAGTCATTCTCTACTGTAGATAAGCATTTTCATAAGCACCAGAATCAGTAGGTGAAAACTTACAGAGGGCATAAAGTAACACTCTTAGCTGCTCTTTTTAGGGGTCTTTTGGTTGTAAGGAACATAACACTCAAACTAGCTGTAGAAAATAGGGCTTATTGTAAGGGTACTGAGGAGTTTATATATCCAGAAAAAAATTAAACAATCATGCCTTGGAAGGACAAAAAGAACACAGATTTTGAAATGTCTCTTTCTGCTCTCTCCACCCCTGTTGAATCTGACCTATTACCCCTCTACCCAGAATGGCTTCATCTGTTTACACACCTTGCACATGAATCATGTGCTAGTGGCTACCTTAACCCCAGCCTGCAATTCCTTGTATTCAAACAACAACCATACACTTTCCTCTGAATTTTAAGGGCAAGCCCTTCACAGAGGGCATTTGGTTAATCCAGCTTACTTGTGCAAATTAGATTAGGGACGTTAAAGGTTACCAGCCCATAGGTACCCCCTAGTCAGATGTTCATCCACCCTAGTCCAGTCTCCTGTAATGGCAGTGATTAAACCTGTGACCTGATGATCGTTTGGCAGGTGAGGCTACTGAGGCATTTTACCTACAGCAGGGATGTGGGCAGGACAGGCACCCTAAAGCATATTAACACGATTTCCAGGACTGACTAGATTTCTCTGGGCTGGGCATCAGGAACACCCTGAAATAGAGAGGGAAACTCTTTTGAGGGAATGCTCCTAAACAACCATAACCCAAACTGTATCCACTTCTTCTCTGAAAATTGCTGCTATCTGTCCTAACTTATCACCAGGGAATAGCTTAGATGTTGCAAGCAAACAATAGAACCCTTTGTGTATTTGGAGAAGAAAGAGATATGAGTAATACTGTGCCTTCCCTTGGATCTATATAAGTAATTATTCTTACAGTACTAATGTGTGAGAGACACACCTCATGCTAAAAACTAAACTCCTGAATTCCATTTGTCATCCTCAAGGCCTGAGTCAACTCTCTACTCTACGAAAGTTGACTTTGTAACTTTAAAAAACCTAAATGTTAAATTTTAGTTTTTCCTAAAAATCTTTTGAAATGCTTATTTAAACTATTTAGAAGATTAGAAAAACTAACACAGACTAGCATTGTAATCAAAATTTTTTTTCCCCAACAAACATATATTAAGCACCTGAAATATTGTAGGCATATTACAGGCATTGGAAATTCAATTGGGAACAAAACAAAGTCCCTGCTCTCAAGGTTCATATTAGCTAACTAGATGACAGAAGACCAACAAACAAATAAGTCAAACACAGCATACATACAGATGCAATGTCAAGTAGTTATAAATACTGAAAAGGAACTGAATCCCTATAAAAAGGCAGAGAGTGACGAGGCACTATTTTAGTTAGGTATACGAGTCTGCTTTGTCAAGATCACAAATAGTTTCCCTTTTTATTAAAATCAACAATCAAATTTCAGTTGTCATTTTACTTATCCTATCAGCATGGTTGACACAATTCATTTGCTTGACTGTGGGGACATTACCTTTCTATCCCAGAAGCTGCTTCTTTCAGTTGGTTTTGCTGGTACCTCCTTTTCTTCCTACCTTCTAACTGAAATAAAGTACTATTATGCCCACGATTTCCAATTTTATCCACAGACTTTCAAGTTCAGGCTTATATATCCGACTGCCCACATGCCATTTCCACTTCCATGTACAATATGCGCCTCAGAGTTAACATATCTAAAGCTAATTTTAGATCTTCTCCACCAAATATGCTGTCCATTTCTAATGTTTTCTTTCTTAGTAAATGTTAACTCCTCTCTTCCATTCGCTGAGACTCAAAATCTTGTAGTTCTTCTTGATTCTTTTTTTTTCTCACATCCTGTATCCAATCCATCAGCAAATTCTGTTAGTTCTACTTTTAAAATGCACTTGGTATTGGATGCTTTTCACCACTGTCTTCTAAACTATATAACCCAAACTACCTTATTTCCATTGGATTATGACAACAGTCTTTTAACTGCATCTTCCCATATTTATTCATTCTTCCTTCCCTCCATTACATCCAGGGTCAGTTTTTACAAAAGAATGATTGTTTTCTTTGAATTTAAGTCCTACCGTATCACTTTCCTAACAAAATCCCTTTCATTTCACCCAGAATAAACTTCAGTCGTTCCTATCGTTAAGGCCCTACACTTAATCTGACCTTTCATGATCTCCCTAACCTTATCTTGTACCACTCTTTCGAGTTCATTCTGCTCCAACTTCACTGGCTTCCTTTCAGAGTTTGTAGACTCTTAACTCTGGACCTTTGCATATGCACTTCCTGTTACTGGGAACTCTCTTCTTCCACATACTGGCATAAATATCTTCATTATTTCATTTGAATCTCTGTTCAAACATCACCTTCTTAGGGAGGCTTTCCTGGTCCAAGCTGTCTACAACAAGTACAGTAGTACTTTGGTATCTGTGGGGTTTGGTTCTAGGACTTCCTGAGGATACCCTATGGAATGTAGGGTATGCACATCTTCCTGTATATTTAAAATCATCTCTATATTACTTATAATAGCTAACAAAATGTAAATGCTATGTAAATACTTACTACACCATCTTGTTAGGAAATAATGAAAAGAAAGTCTGCGCATGTTCAGTACACATATAGTTATCTTTTTTCCCGAAATATTTTTGATTCAAAGTTGGTCTAATCCATGACGGTAGAATCCACAGATACAGAGGGCTGACTATAGTACCCTTCTTCCCATCACTTCTGTCAATGTCCTTACTACTGTGCATTGTCTGCACTTATTACTCAGTTGGCTGACATGTTTTGTGCCTGTGTGTGTGTAACTGTTATTAATTGTTCTTTACTGTTATCTGTCTCTCCTCACTAGAATATAAGTTTTATGAGGTCAGAGATTTTGCTTTGCTTTGCTTTTTTTCGTACTATATTCCTAGTGCCTGATATGTATAGGTGTTCAATAAATACTTTTTTTTTTTTTTCCTCTTGAGACAGAGTCTCGCTCTGTCACCCCAGCTGGAGTGCAATGGTGCGATCTTGGCTCACTGAGACCTCCACCTCCCAGGTTCAATCGATTCTCCTGCCTCAGCCTCCCAAGCAGCTGGGACTACAGGCACCTGCCACCATGACCGGCTAATTTTTGTATTTTTAGTAGAGATGGGGTTTCACCATGTTGGCCAAGCTGGTCTCAAACTCCTGACTTCAGGTGATCCACCCACCTTCGCCTCCCAAAGTGCTGGGATTATAGGCGTGAGCCACCACATCAAGCCTCAATAAATACCTTGTGAATATATGCCTTCCACTGGCCATTAATAGTAGTTAAAAAAAAAAAAACTCACTAATTGGAAATAAATGGAAAGAAGGCTAGCTGATTCTTCTAAATGGTAGAATATTTACTTGCAAATTCATGAATTTTTAATCAATAATTGGCAAAATCTGTTTCAAGTAAAAAATACATCTTTGCCAACTTAGATGAGTGAAACTCATTACTAATTGCTATATTGATTTTGTATATGCAAATGTGCTTTTAAAGATCCTGACAAACTTTCTCCTAAATTGATTTACCAGGTCTCCTACAATTTGTCTGTACCTGTAGTTTGATTAGTAAGCCTTTTGCTGATATTGTTGAAGTCATTCTCAAAGCACCTAAAATACAATCTTCAGCTCATTTAATGTCAAACATTCTGAAATTCTAAGTTTTGAGAATCCAGAATACATAAAGTTTTACAGTATGTCTATTTCTTGGATGTTTAAAAATATAATAGCATATATATTTTAAATGCAAATATTTATGACTTGGCAGCATTAATGCACTTATAATTTTCAAAATCAGTAATAAAATTAAAATTCAAAGTAAGAGAAAGGACTAATAACATTTCTCTCCAGCATACGTGTGTATGTGTGTGTGTGTGTGTGTGTGTGTGTGTGTAGTAGGGGTCGGTGTGCATGTTTTTAATTTTATGAGTCATATTGAAATTTCTCTGAGACTAGGAACTATGTTACTTAGGCTAGTAACTTACATAGTGGATACCAACACATTTTAAAAATTCATTCAACAAAATTTGTTGAGCACCTACTCTGTGCCCAAAACTAGGATACGAGATGATGATACAAATCTATTAATAAATAAAATAAATATGATAATTTATTAAATACAAATGAATAATGATCACAGATTGTCTTGCTAAATTCTATGTAAAATACATATTTCTGCATTATATTTAGCATATAATTCCATAAATTATAGTTTAATCCTAATGGGAAAAAAATAAATTTATTCCTGAATACATTTGATATAAAATTTTTTTATACTCCTTGAAAAATAGCTTTTCTAAATGGGTAAAACTGCCTTCCGAAAGAAACAAGGCTCAACAAAATTTCAAGAGCAATCAAAAAAATAAGCAATGAAACTTCCTTTTAGTTTGAACCTCAAATTAGATCTATGTAGAGCAGTATATTTCATAGAACCTCTATGGAAGCAGGGTAGAACTAGACAATGTGAGAAGGAAATGTCACAGGAATTAGCTTTAAGATAATAAATCAAAGTCTCATGTGCATTCATGGCCCTATCAGGATTGACTGTCTACTTTGCAGGTTCCTCAGCATTGTGTTCCACTACCTTAAGTGAGGATACCGCAGACATACTGCTGTCTACCATTAGCTACTCAGAAAAAAGTGAATGCCTCAGAAGAGGCATAATCAGAAGTTATTTACTTATTTTTATTTTTTTTGAGACAGAGTCTCACTCTGTCACCCAAGCTGGAGTGCAGTGGCATGATCGCGGCTCACTGTAACCTCTGCCTCCTGGGTTCAAGCAATTCTTCTGCCTCAGCCTCCCGAGTAGCTGGGACTACAGGCACACACCACCACACCTGGTTAATTTTTGTATTTTTAGTAGAGACGGGGTTTTACCATATTGGCCAGGCTGGTCTCGAACTCCTGACCTCGTGATCCATCTGCCTCAGCCTCTCAAAGTGCTGGGATTACAGGAGTGAGCCACTGCACCCCGCCATAATCAGAAGTTATTATTCAACTGTAATATCCAAATGCTAACACATTCATCCAAGAATCAAAGGAAAGTTCAAAATTTTGAAAGCCCGTTATTTTCAAAACAGAATATAACATACAATATTTTATTTTATTTTTAAAAATAAAGCATCTGATAGAGCACTTAGTAGTAAACTAAAAAGTACTTAGTTTACTATGATTTGCACCAATGGAAGTAAGCTCTGCGGAGCACTTAAATGCCAGATGACTCCAAATCCACAATATTTTCTTTTTTGCCCACATATTTATCTTCATAATTAGTTTTGGTATATCTAAGTTTTTCTTCTCCAATAGAAAGAGGAAGTAGCACCTTACACCTACATGTTTGCAGAGATAATATATATCTAATGATCATATAATAAGACTTTTAAATCCTTGAATGAAGGAATGAAATCTTTGAATCCTTTTTTCCTCCCTACGTTTTATGCATCATGTAGTGTAGGACCTAGTACAGAATAGGTGTTCAAAACACAAGTGGTCAAAGAATATTCATTTACAGATAATTAAGATTTGATGCTCATGTATTAAAAGAAGTAAGAGTATTTTTAGTCTTCTGGTAGTTCTCTTATATTACAGTAAAACAATAATTCTAGGTTTTGCTAAGGATTGTACTTTTTGAACTAATATATTACTTTTGCAAATTAATTTGGTAATATTAGCTATTCTAACAAACATATCTCCACATTTTAATGGGGTAACAAAATAAATGAGTAAAGCCTAATGCATTATTTTCTTAGTAAGTGGGCAACATTCCTCTGTGTGGTAATTAAGGGACTCTCCTCTTTGTCTCTGGGGTTCTGCCTGCCCTGGGTCTTAGAAGTCTCTGCATTCAGCTAAGGATGGGAGTCCGTAGACTAGAAAATGTATAACTGCTGCTTAACTGCCTTGGCCTGAGAGGGACCAACCACCTCAGCCCACAGTCTGTTGATCAGAACTAGTCACATGGACCTACTTGGTCAGGCTAGAAATGGGATCCCTCACTGGGCAGACACTTCCCAGAGTGAATTATACTAAGGAAGGGAAAATACATTTTTTTGGTAGACAAAAAGTTATCTTTTTTCAAGTGTTTGCCCGCTACGATTTCTTGATAAGCAGGACATTGTCAAAGTCAGCATCTGGGAACTGAAGTAATCCTTTCAAAATGTAAATTCCAAATATAAGGTATTCTCATGCAAGCGGTAATATAATTATGGACTGCTAGGGCAGTCTAACATGGGGGTTCCCAACTCCTGGGCCACAGAACAGTACCAGTCTGTGGCCTATCAGGAACTGGACTGTACAGCAGGAGATCTGCAGCAGAGTGAGCAAACATTACTTCCTGAGCTCTACCTCCTGTCAGATCAGCAGTGGCATTAGATTCTCATAGCAGTGCAAACCGTACTGTGAACCGTGCATGCAAGGGATCTAGGTTGCACACTGCTTATGAGAATTTAATGCCTGATGATCTGAGGTGGAACAGTTTTATCCTGAAACCACCCCCCACTACCATCCATGGAAAAATTGTCTTCCACGAAACCAGTCCCTGTTGCCAAAAAGGTTGGGGACCTCTGGACAGGACAGAAAAAGAATGGCAGTAGGAGAGGGTAGGACATCTGAAACAGTATCTGAATAAAAAAGATGATCTGGCTGTTTACTTCAGGAGGCCAGGTGTATGAACACAAGTGGTTGCTAGTTAATATGCTGCTGTTCTGTTTCCCTTAGAGCAGGATCCAATTTTGTTTGAGGTGTCAGTGTTGCAGCAGTTACGGAATCATACACAGGCATTAAAAGTTCCTGTTGATAATGTGTTGGGAAGTGATTATGAGTCATAACTTTTTTTTTCCCCATACATACCTTAGCTAGGAGGTGTCCTAGACTTGTAGCGGACTAAAGGGTGTGCCTGAAAGGTGTGCCTTTATTTCCTATCTGTATCATCTAATTTTATATGGTGCTGACATTTTAAGCCTTCTGATCTTGGTTCAAAGATGTTTATCCTATACCCAGTAAAAAGTTAGTCAAAATAACGGGGGAACTTCATTTTTTTCCTAATATGTAGGAGAGAATGTCTTGGCCTTGGAAATGAGCATCCCCGGACATGGTTTCCTGGTCTTTCTGAAGGAGGCCCTCTTCACCCACAGGTCTTGGCATCGCTCCCTCACTGTGTGCCATCTGGCCAGGGACCAGCTTCCCAAATCTGCCTTAGCAACTAGCTCTGCCTGTGCTCAGGAGGCTGTTTTAAACAACCCCTTCCTGAGGAGATTACAGTGACCTCTCAGAGCTCATAATTTTATGTTCTCTGAAAATTCTAGGCTTTATTGAGGGCAAGAACAATTTTCAAATACACTCCCACCCCACCTAATTACCCACCACAGTGTCTGGCATATAAATAAAAGGAGTACAGAAAATATATTTATTGAATGAATTGTTTAATTACCACCCAATATCCTGGGGTTGGAAACTGGGCAGCAGAATCTCAGTGCCAATGGCAGGCTCCCTATCCTGGTGGGACACACCCTGCGTCTGCTCCTTTTGCTAGGCCTCCACAGAGGTATCTAGTGTGTGTTTCTACACAGTGTAGTCCACATCAAAGCCATGCTGCAGTACAATCAGTCTCTTACTCAAAATTAATTTTCAAGTTTGAGCTTTAATCTAATCCTTGTCTCCAAAACACTTCTGGCTTCATCTCCCAGCTCCCTGAACTTTTTTTGTTTTCGTTTTCTTTGTGTGTGTGTGTGTGTGTGTGTGGTATCTTAAATCTTTTATTGGACCCGTGGTCCAATTGAGGAAATAGGAAAAACCTGATACTGAAGGACTTTGGAAATAAAACAGGAAAGACGAAGGGTGAGAAATTTATTCAGATTTCTTCATAATTCCCCCCAAAACCTCCAACCACGTTGCCAGTCCTTGGGTGCTGCGGTTGGTCGGGGAGAGGGGCTGTGTGGAGGTGACCTGGTAGACGGAGACCCGCTTTTCACACTCTGTGGCACAGCAGGCGGGCCAGGAAGGAACATTTGGGCAACTATCACTCTTAGCCCTGCCGCGCCTGACTTTCTCTCCTCTAGTTTCTTTTCGACCGGAGGGACAAGTGTGGGGATCCGCTTTGGACTCCAAGGCCCTGACCGCACTGGCAGCACCAAGCGGGTGTAGAATGACTCGAAGGAGCAGGGAACGAAGATGGGTGTCAACTGTCCCGGCCAGTGGCTGCGTGTGTGTGTGTGTGTGTGTGTGTGAACAGAGAAAAGGCCACCCCTTCCCGTGTTTCTCCCGTCTCCTCGGTTCTTGGAGATCCGCAGGACTGCCCCAGGTAACTCCGAGTTGCCCTGGGCCGCTGGGGCTTGATCCACATCCTCCTCCAATAGCCCGCTCCTGCGTTTCACAGCGCCCCGCGGCTCGGTGTGCACGCCTGGGTGGGACACAGTAACAGCCCCTACGCCGCCAAAGCAAAAGCAAAAACAACCGTACACCCCATCGCAGTCACAGCTTTTCTCCGCAAGGTAAGTTGTTTATTCGTCGCCGTTTTGGCGAACCTCCCCGGACAGCTGCGGCAGCGACGGCAGCTGCGCCGCGGGCGCCGAGCTCCCAGCCTCTTCCTTCCTCCGCCCTCTCAGGGCTGCCTCTTACCCCCACCCTCTTCCCTCCTATCCCCGCCTTTTCTCTTCTTGCCCTTTCGTGGGCCACGCAAACACCCGGAGACACCCTCTGCACTTGGCTACTCACACTGCGGCTTAACCCAGCCGACAAGGCACGCTTGCCAAAGAGGCGCGGGTGTGCGTGTGCGGGGTCCGCATTCGGACGCCAAAGGAGGGTGGCGTGGTAGAGCCCTTCTCCTCCCGGCCGCGACCCCTTGCCCACTCTCTTTCCCTAATCTCGGCCTGCCAGCAAAAGTGACACCTGAGCAGGGACTGGGCGGTGGAGGCTGCAGGCCCGCTGGTCCGGCAGCTGGGAGAAAACAGAGCAAGGGGCGGGGACAACGAGGAGGAGCGGGAGGCGGGACGAGCGGGGAGACCGCCACCTAGCACTGAGTGATGCGCACTCTAGCCAATGAACGCGCGGGACTCCGACGTCGGGGCGGGAGGTCGGGGGCGGGCTCAGTGGGGAGGAGGAGGCTGC
>NW_012115344.1:2098834-2099933 GCF_000951035.1 Colobus angolensis palliatus | reverse complement strand
TGCCTCTCCGCCGCCGGGGACGCCAAGGTGCGGCTGGTGGCACTGACATCGGCGGCCCTGCCTCTCCTCCCTCGCCCCCGGCCTTCCCCATGTGATCGGTCTTAATCCCGACCCGTGTGTGCGCGCGTGGGGCTCCATTCCGCGGTGCCGGGTTGCCGTGCCGGGGTGGGTGCTCGTGTGTGCGCTTCTCCTCCCCATCCCCCTTCCCCCAAGAATAAAAGAAGAACCGGGAGGCGTGCTTAGAAAATAAATAAATAACCACCACACACGCGCAGCCCAGAGCGAGTCGGCGGGGCTGGCGGCAGCGGCGGAGGAGGAGTGAAGGCGGCGGCGGTGGAGGAGGGACGCGCGGCGAAGGCAGCAACTTTAAAGCCAGCTCAGAGCCTAGACCTCCCGCCGAGCGGTTTGCAGCGCGGCGGCGGCGTTGAGTGTCTGGCCAGCCGGTCCGGTCGGGGTGTGCAGTCGGACGGACGAGCAGCGCGTCGCTGTCCTCCGGCGGCTGGAGATGTCCGAGCCTAAGGCAATTGATCCCAAGTTGTCGACGACCGACAGGGTGGTGAAAGGTAAGCGGAGCGCCGCGGTGGCCTGGGTGCACCGTGTGCCGCAGGCGCCTGGGCAGCTCGCCTCGCCTCGCCTCCCCTCCCCCGCCCCAGGTTCTCCTCTACCCGCTCCAGCCGCGGACCTTCTAGGATATTGTGCAACCCGCGAACCCCCCGCCCCCGCGGCGCCCTTCCCCCACGCGTCCCACCCAGCCTCACTTGGGACATTTTTATTGACGGGGGCGTCAGTTGGCAAATGGATGAGCCGCGGGGAGGCGGCGGCGGGGGTGGCGGTGGCGGGAGGGGGCGCCCGGGGGGTGGTTGCTGGTAGGGTGTAGCTGCTGTGACAGAAATAGGAAGTGGGTGGTTGCTCGCAGGCTTGCATGGGATCGGGTTTATGGTTTTCTTCTGCAGAGGGAGGGGTGATTTATGGCTTTTAAAAAATTAATATGGCATTTTTATGTGGCCGTGGCTTTCCACCGACTGCCTCGCTCCGGCAGGGTTCCCTTGGCGCTCCATTGCAGCAATTCCCTCCGCGCCCCCCTCCCCCTCCCCCTCCC
>NW_012115344.1:2076041-2098559 GCF_000951035.1 Colobus angolensis palliatus | reverse complement strand
GCCCTGGCATCCTTTTTGTAACGGGCTGTTTGATTCCTATTACTGCCTCCTCTTCCCCGCCTCTGGGATGATAAACTCCTGGCGAGGATGGCACTGAGGTTGCTGGCAAAGAGAAACTGGGATGTGCGGAGTGAGGAAGGGGACAGGCTGTGGTTGTTCTCTCTATCGCACGGGGATCCACTGGCCTCCTTGTATTCCTAGGTGTAGTCGGGGAGGAACCATCCTATGAATCCTGGAAGGATGAGGCAACCAACAGAGCAGACCCACCTGGATTAAGTAGTATCTCTCATTCCTGGGGTTCAGGACACCAAGCAAAGCAAGGATGGGCATGAGCTGTGCGCGGAGCGGGCCTCTGAAATTGGAAACAGCTCTGGCTGGTGTAATGTGTGTATGTGTGATGTGTAGAACAGAGATGGTATCTAATGTGGCCAGAGCATACAGCTAGAGTGCAAGGCAGTCAAGTCATTCGGACCATGGGCACTTAAAAGTGAAGTAACCCAGCAGCCCAAAGACCATGATACGCAAGTCCCTCTGGGGTTTCAGAAATGATTCTTTCTCCTTAGAGGTTTACTCAATTTCTAAAGTAATTTTTCTGTGTGAGTGGCGGTGGTGATGGGGGAAATTGTGTTCCCTTTTTTCAGAAAGAACAAAATATCTTCTTTTGTTTTGGTTATACTGGAATCATTCCTGCTTCAGCTTCTATGCAGGATTCATATACCCGTGAAAATAATGAGGAAATAGCTCTGCAAAAATGGTTTGAAATAGGGCTGCAGAGAGATGCACAGCTATTTTATTTTTCTTGCAGGCATGGATTTTCATGGAAACAGTCCATTCAGATTTATTTGAGAGAGCTGCGTTTTGCATGAAAGGCTTCTGTTGACATTTGCAAAAATTGAGACTTTTTGCTGGAATATTAGAGAATGACAACTATCTCCTTAATGTGTGAAGTTTAGATGTAGCTCTAATCTAGGTTAAGATCAAAACAATGTAAAACTTACAATTCAAATGATACTAGTGAATGTGTTGGCAATTAAAAAACACTTGTGCACACATAAGGTCACATTCCCTGTTTTAAATCACAGGATGTGGATTCTTAATGTAAATGTAAAGTCATCAGGTGAACATGTAAAAATAAATGTTTATACTTTCTGGCTTAGTGTCTCTACCATTTAGAATGGAAGAGCAAATGGAAGAGCCCACTCAACCATTCCAAGGCTGCTTTGCCTTGGTTTTTTTCAATACTGTATCATTATAAATGGCTTTTCATTTTAGATACACCTTCCCGTAATTCCAGAAATTTTATTTACATACTATGTGGATAATAGACTCAAAATAGGAAAAGTTAATTTTGCATTTGTTTTGATAGAGATCCTGGTGTGAGATGTGAAATGTGAAATTTTGTTTATAGAAGTTTTGTTGATGAATCCTGATTTTAAGGTGGATACCCTGTTGTTGTTTATCCTGTGTTTTCTTATAGACTTTATATTATTGGCATGAAAGGCATTATCCAAGGTTGGATTCAACATTTTGTCATACGTAAGATTTTTGTGATTAGTTATTTGAGATAATCTATTTTGATTATTAGCCTTCTGTGAAATAATATTTCCTCTTGAATATGTATACACATATTGAATGAATGGAAAGTATGGGTATGCTGAATGTGAAACATACTAACAAGTCATTTAATTTCCAAAAATTAGATAATACGGAGTTTAGAAACCATGATTTACTTGAAATTTTGTTAGAACTTCATCTCAATGGCTATTTAACTCATTCTTTAATACAGAAAAGAAGTTATCCTTGAGGAAGTATTTGTGCCCCTTAAGTTTTCTCTTTTTTACAAAGTATATGTAGTATTATTTACTATATATGCATACAGAAATAAATATTCAGATTGTCATTACCATGGAATGCCGTGGCATTTGCTTACAGTTATCATTGTTAGTGTCATCTGGCTTTTGTTGTATAACAAATGGCTATTTACAAATAAAGATGTGCTTGTAGTTTGTAGTAATATGATATGACTGTTTTCTTAATTGTACTTTTAGAATGCAGCTTTAGAGAGGTAGGTTGAGTTTGTCTCAACTATGTTATTTTTGAGGTTTATAGAATCTGCTAGCATGCATTCAGAGACCCTGATCAGTTCTAAACCTTAAAAATGAAAGAGAATGATGGCAGTGGAGATGAAAAATATTCATTTAGATTATCCCAGGGAGAAAAAGTTACTTCAGTTAGCAAAACTAGTGCTGTTTCATTTTGAGTCGTCTTGGATTAAAACAATGGAAAGTAGAAAAATTCAGTGAAAACATCTTGCTAATGACATTTGCTGGAAATCAAAATAATTTGATCTATTTATTGTTTTACATTATGTTTTAAAAGATACATACAGCAAACCGATGGCAATAAATAGAAGAATAACTGTCTTCCTCCCCCCAACCCCCGTCCTGATTTTTCTCTTGGTGGTACTCTACAGGCCTTGTCCCAAACTTTGGCTTTTCTTCATTTCTCTCTGTTCCTGCCTAGAATGTATTGTCTGGCCCTAGCATTCCCTATTGGTCATAGAACTTTGCTATGTGATAGTTAAAAATATTTAGAGGAAATTAAACCCTATGTGATAATGAGTGTTTGGCTTTGTTAAATCTCTTAACGTTCCTTCCCTCTGTTCCCATCCCCAAGTTATTTTGTGATGGGACTTTTACCTTAACTCAAACTGGTTGTAATGGTAGAAATTTTGGAAACTATGGGAGGCTGTTGAGAATAAATTTCTGAGAAGAGTTTTGTGGAATCTCTCAGAAACTGTAGGTAGTACATTGTTGTGCTTTGTGTAAGGTTGCTTTTGGCTCTAGAGAATGAGCTGTTTTCCAGGTGTATTGACAGTTTACGTACTTCATGTAGACAGAGTATACATAGGGGAATTCTGAAAAGATACTAAAATCCTATATAGAAGCAAGAAGATGCTGATTAAGTATTATTAGGTAAATAAGGATTCCAGTCACTAGTATTTCTAGCTGGGTGAGACTGATACTACTACTTAAAAAGAAAACAAATATGCCACATTGGTAATAACTGTGGTGTTTAGACCTTGATGCAACAGAGTAGTAAATAATGTCATTTATTTGTGCTGTTCTAAGAAGAGCTTGTGAATTTATTTTGCTGACATTTTGTTACCATCAGTTGAGTTTCATGTATCTGGTTTTCAATTTGAGTATGGTGGAACTTTATTAATTCAGTATCATGAATTTAAATTTATTATGAAAAAACACCAGTGTTTGTTGGCTGAAGTTTACATCAGCATTGGATGTGAAGAAAGGGGTCCAGTAATCAAAAAGTATAAACAACGTAGTTCCAGTATTGTTAATATGCCAAGAGAACAAATTCTTTTCAATACTTAGTGAACAATGTGCAAATCATCCTGCTCGTTACAAGTTAGGTTGGTCTATTTATTAACATTTCCTTTCGGGACTATTATAAAGTGAATATAACACAAGTACATTGTTGTAAATACTTTCAGTAAATTTAATGATTAATGTAACAATTGAGACTGGGATTCAGGGGAATTCTGGTGATTCTAAAATGCCATCAATTAGAATAATCAACATTTTGAAGATAATAGGTTTTTTGGGAAGTGTGGAACAGAACCCTTACTTTAAATGGACAGTGTATCTTAAGACATCCAGTTAAAATAGGAAAAAATTAACATCTAGAATCTAGTTAATGAGGTTTACTCTAAGATTTGTTTAAAAATATGCCTTTTAAAATCTGTCTCTTTGTTTTATTTGTAATTTTAGAGAGATGAAATATGATTTTGAGATACCATTCATTTATAATTTTTGTAATTGGCCTTTCATGCTTTTCCTTATCTTTTTTTTGTGTCAGCTATGTGTAAATTTGAAACTAATTATGACACCAAATAAAGAATCCATTTAGGGTGACCTCATTGGAAAACAGCATTTTTGCAGAGATACTCACTCTCCTTTTAGCAATGGAGATGTGATGGTTAAATTACCATTTTGAATACTTCCAGAACTGTGAAGAATGGTGGTGATTCATGATACAGAATTTTGACAATTACTAAAAATCATTTTGTCAATTTTTTTTCAGCAACTTTCTGATGTAGCAGTCTCTTGATATATAAGAGGGATATGGTGAGACCTTGAACTTCAACTTTCTGTAATTCCACTGGTATATGTTATAACTTCACAGGCTAACTTTCCCTCTACATAAAAGGGGATTAATTGTATCCACTGCCAACTTGTGAGGACCAGAGGATAATCAAATGGGATATGGGGGTGGGTGGTTACACTTTGTCCACTGCCTCGTAATGGCGATTCAGTCACTGCTAACACAGAATTAGAAATGACAAGGTGTTATGTATTTTTTGGTCACCTGAGAATAATCAGAACCATTAGTATTGAAAGCCATGAGTGCCTTGGGTCAAGAGTAGCTTATGATGAATTTTATTTTTATAGTTAAAGAAGTGGAGACAGAATATATAGAATGGTTACAGGTAAGTGTAAACAAATTATTTTCTTTATTAAAGAGGCTTTTCTCACTTAAAAATATTTTTGAAAATTGCCACTGGCCAGGTGTGGTGGCTCACATCTATAATCCCAGCACTTTGGGAGGCTGAGGTAGAAGTTTGGACAACATAGTAAGACCATAGCTCTTGAAAAAAAAAAAAAAAAGAAAAGAAAAAAAGCAAATGGCTACTTCTTTTGGTATATTTAAGGTCTCTTCCCATTTCGTTCCCCATTTTGTTTTACTAAATAATTAGCTATGTAAAATAGTTTGATTGGGAGAGGAAGGTTTTTGTATTTCTGTATTTAGCAGACATAAAATTTTGGTAATAAATATTATGATCTAGTTTGACCTTGGCCTGAGGTTCACTAAAGAAATACTGTTAAACATTGCTTTCTGTTCAGGTAAATATACACACAGAAATAGAATAGCATACTCGCCTGCAAAGGAATGTCATTTACTTTCATTTTGAAGGATGTTGTCTTAAGCCTGTTTGTCTGAACTCCAGATAATGACCCACACTGATGCTCTGGTTTGACAAACAAAATCCTCAGATTTGATGATTTTGTTAATTTCTAGAGCAGGATCAGGTAAAAATATCAGCCAGTGATTCTGAGGTGTTGCATTCCTATTTTTAAAGCAGTCATTAGGTGGGACTGATGTGTGCAATGAAATAGGATTTTAGTTTGTAAATTCAGTCTTTAGTACTCTTGACATTTTCTGCATTCTAAAATCATTTTATTTTACAATAATTAATTCCATCTTTTATATGAATCCATCAATTATATTTCATTTGAGAAGTCAAATAACAATATTGTATTCCTCCATGGTTAGGGGTTCTGAATAATGGCTTAAATCAGATGGGTTATCAACTTTATGACCTAGCCCAGTTGCTGGTATCTCAAATCCGTTTTAACAAATATGCACTCGGATAGTGGAAGCTTCAGATATTAAAAAAGTAAAAGCCCTCACTGAGGAAGTGGCAATAAATTATTAAAATGCTATGTTTCTGGAATTCAAGTAGATTCTTTTTGAGACCGTCATAGAGAGGAATAGAACTTTGTTTTCCTTATCCATGCTTTTGGATAGTCACAGCAAAATATACTGTGACTCTATTTTAAAAAATGATCTGCCTGTCTGTGAACTTCTGTCTCTTGCAACTGGAAGTTTTGTGTGTGTCTTTCTGCAAAAGAGGAAAACAAGTAGATATCAATGATTTATAAAAGCTCCCTCACAGGCGCCTGTAATCCCAGCCACTTGGGAGGCTGAGGCAGGAGAATGGCGTGAACCCGGGAGGCGGAGCTTGCAGTGAGCTGAGATCCGACCACTGCACTCCAGCCCGGGCGACAGAGCAAGACTCCGTCTCAAAAAAAAAAAGCTCCGTCAAGATGATGACATACTACTTTACAATGTTTGTCAATTTCAGGTACTTTCGACAACTGAAACCAGAAGAATGGTGGTTGATGTTCAAAGACAGAGTTTTATTTATATGGAGCTAAATTTAAAAAATTTTCATCAGCTCTAAGATTCTTATACTTAAGGAGAGTCTTTCTGTGGTGATTTTATTGTCGCAGTTTTCCTTTCGGGAAGAATTAGTAGTAGTTTTTATTTAAAATGTCCAGTTGTTTCTATGTAATGTCAAAATGTTTTGGAAATTCTATTCTGTCAATGTCTATGTGTCTTGGTTGCTGCATATACTTGGAAGTTGCATAAAATTGTTAATATTTGTATTCAAAGTTTTAGTTTGAAAAAAATGGCCATTGTCTTATTGGTCCCTAGCTCAATGCCTTGCTCATTATGTGCTGAATAAATTCTTATTGAATGATATGGGCATTGCAAAATTCTCATGTGCCTTCTGAAGCCTTTGTTTTTATTTTGAGTGTATTATTTTAACTTCCATTTGTAAATGGTTCTGTATGGTGACTGGCGAATTGGAATGCTTCTTTCTCCAGCCCAATCGGGGCATGGAGTATGAGAAGGAGGCATTAATAAGGTTACACAATTAGAATGAGAGCTGTTTTGTTTGGTCACTTGAACTCACTTTATCCCTGCTGAATATAAAAGGCTAAGTTCTGTTCAATTTAGTTTATTTGCTTGAACCTGACACCTGTCTTTCAGTTTTTATTGTATTCCCCCTTAGGCTGATGAATTTCGGACAAGTGAGAAAAAATACGTTAATCAATGAGTGTTTGATTTATTGGGTGATTTGTGTATTTTAATTATTGTCTAGACATGGACTTGAAGATAAAATGACCTGGTAAATTTCATGAAAAAGAAAACAAATTGGAAAAAACCTGTTTCCCTGTTTACATCTCAATATATAATTTCCTATAATGCTTTTGTAATGCAGCCTTCTCCAACCAGACCTCATTCCCTTCTCTGGCCCCCAAAATGTCATTGGGTGCCTTCCAGTGGAAAGATACACAGGCTATGAAAAGTTAAGAAAAAGGTAGCACTAACGCTGTTGACTCCTTAGATTCTTACAAGTGGGCTTTGAGCCATCTGTTGACATTTGTTTTTAAGCCATTTTATCAAGTTAAATTAAAAGCAGGATATATTCTTAAAAGGATGGAACCTGAATCAGGAATTCAAGTTTATTTTATTTTTTGTTTGCTTTTTACAAAGGAACTACATTTTAAAAAATGATAAATCTGGCATTGTTGGTTCATTATATTTAATGCTATTAAAGTTACACACATTCCTGTTTTGTGTGGGACTGATTATTGGGATAACAAACGTTCTCCTGATCATTCAGTTGTCTTCTTTCGAGCTTCAGTTCAGAAGTTGCATCCTCTGGGACCTGCATCTCCTGACACCTTCACTTAGAATAAAGGAATTGAGCCTCTTCCTTCTCACAGAGAACACCTTGATAAAAGCATGTTGCTGTGATGACTTGTTTCCTTGTCTACATCTCCTCTCCAGGAATTGGAAAGTCCCAGAGACAGAAGTTCTATCTACTTTTTATCTTTAGCTCTAGCACAGGGCCTGCTGTAGAATAGGCATTTGATACATGGTTGTTAAAGGAATGAAATAACATAAAGGATAAGATGGATTTAAATTTCTAAATTATAGGGTTCCTTTATGTTTTGAAATTTTGTCAATCTTAAATCATGATCAGTATGCAAATGTCTGATGAGTTTCTTGACTTGTAAGCTCCAGTCTTTGTAGAAGTGTGTTTTCCTGTGAGGTTTTGAAGTGCTGTATTTTATTAACTGGCATTATATGATTGTTGCTCAGTAGCCAGCATGCAGAAGCATAACTGGCAGAAGTGGCTTTCCCATGGGGAGTGGTTGGCTTTTAATGGATTATTGTCACAAGGTGTATAGGTTGATTTCCTCAAAGATGAGTGATGGTTTCTTTCTCAGGAAGACAGGTGATGATACTAAGTTGAGGGGAGAGACATTTGACAAGCATGTGGGAGGCCCATATTAGTCTTCACAATGTACAAATTGAAATGAATAAAAATGTGTAAGATTAGGAATTAGAACAAAGATTAAAACATGCTATACATCCCGATAGGTGATGACTTACTGTGTATATACCAATAAAAAATGTTCAGGCCCATCACAAGTACAGGCTGCTCATGAGTCACCTCTCCTGATGGCATGTCTGCATGGTGAGTGTTTTTAGAAAAGCTCAGTACTGGAATCCACACTAATAGAGTGGCAGTAGAGTGAGGCACTTGCTCTTAGTCCCATCCTTACAGAAGACCTGTAAAGCTGCACTACCCCAGATGTGGTTGTATGACTTCTGATTAAAGAAAGACAGCTGGGGCTTTCCAAGCTCCGTTTTATTTTTGTTCTGAACCAGTATTTCCAGTCTCTCAAATGGGCCAGGATATACTTTGTCTTACTAACACAGAAATACTTTCATTTCAAAGAGTTGAAGAGTAAGGAAATTACAGTTTCCTACATAAAATCTCACTGTTAGCTTCTGTTGGTTTGCATTCAGCAGCCAGGAGGGAATCTCTGTTGTCATTGCCTCTGGTCAGCATTCTCCCTGAGTACTCTGTCTCATTCCACGTGCCCTTCCAGAAATGGATGTGTGAAATTTTGGAGTATGTTTTATAAAATAGCCCCCAAGATGATTAAGGGACTTTAAATAAATTGTGACAGGAACTGAGAGATTATTCAGTCTGAACAAAAAAGGGTGAGTGGTGATTTAACTACAGGCTTCAAATATTAGAACATCTTTCTGTAGTTGATCATACTCAGATGTTCATCACCCCAGTCAACTACAGAGAGAAAATATTTAGAAGCTTCAGAGAATTAGGTGATTTTTAAAAAAATTTAACCAGTTAGGGGCATTCAACTTTGGGATGGTTTATGGGAATCTTCTGAATGGAGAGAATAAATGATTCTCATTTATTTTGGTTGTAAATGTGAACTTTATGTATGCTGAAGAATAGTCTAAACCAAATGGCGTTTTGAAGCTGGAAGGATCCTTGGAAATAAATCTAATTTTCTGTCTGGCTCAAAGTCCTCTATTTGTTGGGGAGAAGGATTGGGGGATGTAGGAGAGACCTTTTATCTCTTACACTTGCTCATGCTTGAATTTAGGCATACAAATCAGACTCCTAGAATTGGAAGGTACACCAGAATTCTAGCTCAGGCTATCTCTAATGTGGAACTCCTTGTCCAGCCTCTCTGATGGATAGAATCCCATCCCTGCATGTACACATCTAGTGAGAGGCAGCTCTCTCTATTCCATATACCTCTCACTCCATCCTGGACAACTCTGCTTTCAAGGAATATTTTCTTATGCTTGATTACAATCTGACGCTTTGAATATGCTTCCTTATTCTTAGCATTGCCCTACAGAATTCCATAGAATGAGTCTTACCTGGTTGCCTCCAGAGAGCTCATTTGATATTAAAAACAGCTTTCTTTCTTTTTTTTTTTTTTTTTTTTTTTTAAGTCTCACTCTGTTGCCTAGGTTGGAGCGCAGTGGCGCGACCTTGGCTCACTGCAACCTCCAGCTCCTGGGGTTCAAACGATTCTTGTGCCTCAGCCTCCTGAGTAGCTGGGACTACAGGCATGTGCCGCCTTGCCTGGCTAATTTTTTTGTGTTTTTAGTAGAGACAGGGTTTCACCATGTTGGTCAAGCTGGTCTTGAACTCCTTACCTCAAGTGATCCACCTGCCTTGGCCTCCTAAAGTGCTGGGATTACAGGCATGAGCCACTGCAGCTGGCCAGCTTTCTCGTTCTTTAGTCTTCTAGCTATGCCTCACATAGCGTATTTTTGTTTGCTTTTTTTTTCTTGAGACAAAGTTTTGCTCTTGTTGCCCAGGCTGGAGCCCAATGGTGCGATCTTGGCTCACTGCAACCTCCGCGTCTTGGGTTCAAGCCATTCTCATGCCTCAGCCTCCCAAGTAGCTGGAATTACAGGCACTGCCACCACACCTGGCTAATTTTTTTTTTCTTTTTGTATTTTTGGTAGAGATGGGATTTCACCATATTGACCAGGCTGGTCTTGAATTCTTGACCTCAGGTGATCCACCCACCTTGGCCTCCCAAAGTGCTGGGATTACAGATGTGAGCCACCCATGCCTGGCGGTTTCTAGGTCCTCTTCCATCCTAAGAGTCTACCTTTATTTTTTTGTTTTGTTTTTTGTTTTTTTTTTGAGACGGAGTCTCGCTCTGTTGCCCAGGAGTCTGCCTTTAAACCCAAGTCAGGCTGTTGGAGTCCGTTGAAACTGGAGAAGTAAACAAAGGTTGATCTTGACTGACTTATTCCACAGAACCTCCAGCATCTCGTGCTTGGTGCTTGGTACTCTTGCTTGCCCTTCCGTGTCCTCATGCCAACTTGGAACTCAAAAGCCTTTACAGGTGGGCCCACTTTAGCATCCCGTGATACCCCTTGCGAGGGTGAGAATTGCCACAGTCATGATGCTGTTAGTTCTTATGCCTTTCCCGTTGAAATTCCCTTCTTATTTTTTTTCCATGACTTACGCAGTTTCAAGTCATCAAATGCCTAATCTGGTCTATAAGTGGAAATCTCTGTAAAACCTAGATAGCAGATGTGTTTTAACAGTGACTTTCTAAAGGCATTGCTTTCACCTTTCATTTATAATACAGGCAAGTAATAAAGACAGGATGAAAGCATAGGACCATGTGGTGATAGTGGGGCTAGTGAAAGACAGGCCTTGCCCCTTTGTTTACTTTTCAAATCACACCACAAAGACAGCTAGCTCAGCAGCTCACTTGACCAGAGCCAAACCTTCCTCTTGTGCTTGCTTTCACTTGTGCCTAATCTTTGAAGATTGTCTGCTCCTAATGCCGTTGAATTTGACAAATGTAATGAATTTGATTGTAATTTGATAACTAGTTTGAGTTTCACTGAGATATGAAGGAGACCAGTGGTTTCCAGCTATGGTATCACAACACATTGTTGCGTTAGACTCAGCTGTGAGGTGTTAACAGCTACTGGTAACCTACAGAAGTTTGCCAATGACTTATTTTAAGATATCTATGTATAAACAAGAGTGGATTCACATTCAACCCTAAAATGCTACTTTCCCTTGCATTCTGACATGAAGGGATGGAGCTGCAACTGTCATGGTGGGCATTTTGTATAACTTTCTGTTGCTGGATCTTACTGATAAGTCTTTAATCACAGTGGAAATTACATATGTGTGTATTTCCCTGAACATTTTTTTTTATGTTGGTTCATTAGAATTTGGATTTGTTTATCCTAGTGTTTCATAGAAGTGAATGTTATATCATGTATATCTGGAGGGAAGAAAGGCCGAGACTTGTCATGGGAGACTGTCCCTTTGCTAGCCAGGTATGTAAATTGAATAGATCTTGAAACATTTAGGTAGGCACATTTGGGGTGACTTCAAAGTGCTTTATGAGGTCTTCTCACACATCTCCAGGGACTACCATACCTGAAATTTCATGATTTTTTAAGATAAGAATGGCCTTTTTGATAGATATTTCAAAAGTACCTGATCTTTAAAACATAATTTACTGAACTGGATAATTTAAATTTTTTTCCCTTTGGATAATGTTGAATCTAGGAAAAAAATCCTGTTATTCAGGAGCCTTTTTGAGAGTGAACTTTCACGCTTCTTTTTAAATCCATATCCCATGCCTCTTTGAAAGTGTCACTCGGGGGTTGGGCGCGGTGGCTTACGCCTGTAATCCCAGTACTTTGGGAGGCTGGGTGGGTGGATCACCTGTGGTCAGTAGTTTTAGACCAGCCTGGCAAGCATGGTGAAAAACCGTCTCTACTAAAAATATAAAAATTAGCTGGGCATGGTGGTGGGTCCTGTAATCTCAGCTACTTGGGAGGCTGAGGCAGGAGAATTGCTTGAACCTGGGAGGCGGAGGTTTCAGTGAGCAGAGATCATGACCTTGCACTCAAGCCTGGGCGACAGGAGCGAAACTCTGCCTCAAAAAAAAAGAAAAAAAAAGTGTCACTGGGTTTTCCGTGCGTCCCTATTTCTCATATGATATAATCTCCTGCTTGGTAAGTAGATTATTTGCTTGAGTGTAAAATGGCTGTTAGAAAGATACTGCTTCTACTTATTAAGCCATCAATCTAACCATCCTGCTTACGTATGTGTCAGACTTTTAGTGCTCACTACGTGTGTGGCTCTGCACTATGTTCTTGCGGCCTAACATAATGTAGGCAATCTGAAGGTTACTGTCCAGTGTGAGAAGCAAAAGGAAACCACAGTATAGGTTGTGCTTACTTTAATAGCAGAAGGTGCTACATCCTACTGTGGGAATGCAGAAAAGGGAGTGATAAGCTGCCTCCATAGACTGTGTTTTCGTTTTTTGCAAAAATAAATGTAATCAGTATTAATTTGTGAGAAGTGTAGGATATATTGCCATGTGTTATGACTTTGAGCTTATTTTAAAATAAAGATGGATGCCCGTTTTTGCCTGACATGATAGTCAGTGTTATCAAAGACGAGAGGCAGACCATTCCTTCATTCACTCATTTCCAAAACACTGAATGCCATTCTGTGCCTAGTGCTATACAAAGCATGGGAGATTCAATGCCGATAAGTCTTTGCTTTCCACTTAACAAGAGACGATTTTAATTATAGATTGTCTTCCTATTAAGTATGAATTTTAGCAGGCATTAAAATTAGTTTGATAATATGAGAAAAAAATGAAGATTGAGGCCAGGTGCAGTGGCTCATGCCTGTAATCCCAATACTTTGGGAGGCTGAGGTGGGAGGATGGCTTGAGCCTAAGAATTTGAGACCAGGCTGGACATCATAGTGAGACCTCGTCTCTACAAAAAACAAAACAAAACAAAAAAAACACTGGATGTGGTAGTGCATGCTTGTTTGTCCCAGCTGCTGCTCAGGAGGCTGAGGTGGGAGGATCGCTTGAGCCCAGGAGGTTGAGGCTGTGGTGAGCCATGATCATGCCGTTGCATTCCATCTTGGGTAACAGTATGAGACCTTGCCTCAAAAAAAAAAAAAAAAAAAAGGCATTATATTTGGAATTCTGCAGCCCTTATAACTCACTTATGAGCAGGGTATATGAGATAGAATCATAGACTATTGAAGGTGGAAGAGGGCTCAGAAGTGAGCTGGTTAAACTATCTTTCAAAAAGAAAAGGTATTTCTGTTAGATGGTTAACAAGCCACTCTTCACTCTGCCTCCCTCCACATACTTCCAGTGATGGGGAGACAGCATCACAGTGTGGAAAGAGCATTGGTTTACAGCTAGACAAAACCTGGATTTAAATCCTCTGTCCTCCATATGCCAACTGTGTGTCCATGGGCAAGTCATGTAACCATTCTGAACCCATTTTTCTTATGGAAATTTGGAAACTATACTAAGTTTTTAAGGTTATTGTAACGGCGTGAGGAATATTATGTAAAATATCTAGCGTTAGTGCCTGCATGGAAAGTGTTCCCAATATATGTTAGGTATTGTAATTTTGCTGCTGGACAGCTCCTTTGAAAGACATGCTTTTTACTTCTAGAAGGAGTAATACTTATCTTTAAAGTAATACACTTCCTCACCTCCTATCCACTGTTAAATCCATTGTACAGTCATTTGGGGAACCCTACCAATCCACTGAGGCAGGTTGACAGTAGCTGTCCAATGGCTGCTTTCTGTGATATTTGACACGGCATCACTTTGTTCTTCTCGAAAGGTTGTCCTCATTGGCTTTCATGACTTTCTTTTTTCTCGGCTTTTTTGCTATCTCATCTTGACTGAATCCTAAATGTTGATGTTCCCTTATCCCTTTATACCTTCTTCTAGGCAGTCTCATGTCCTTACACTTATAGGATTGATTACTGCCTGTAGGCTGATCACTGGCATGTCTGTATTTGCAACCTGGTCTTTTCTCTTGAGCTGTCTCTCAAACCCTATATACAACAGTTGCTGTGGATAGGTATGGTGAAAATACAGTTGGGTGTCTTTTCTCCTGTGTTTCCTATGCTTGGTGATGTCACCACCACCCATCCAGTCCACTAAACATACCTTTCAGTTCAAGTCTTTTAAATACTTCTAACCTAGTGCTGCAGGAGCCTCGCAACATCAGTGTCTCTGCTTTCAACCTTTTTCTCTTGCATACGTGTGTTTTGTTACATTCGTCACTAGGATTATTTTTCTAAAATGAACATTTGATTATGCCAATACCTACTTGGTGGTTGATCCCTTTTTTTACTGGTTTGCAGGAACTCTGTATATTATGGAATTTGACCCTATCACATGAATTCTGAAAATACTTATAATATAGCATATGTTACATTGTACTGAACTTATTTTAAGTCTCCAATTTATTTGAATATAAATTTTTGGGAGCTGGGAGCATTTGTTATTTGTATATGTATTCTGAATGTTTATCTGTGTTTGGCATATAATAAAAGTCGATTGAGCTGAAGGACTTAAACACCCAAAGCACACCTTCCCTGCTTTTCATTTGCTTTACCTCTGCATGGAACACTTTTAGTCTGTCTCTCCTGTGTGAAACTTCTCTGAAACCCTTACCAGCTGTCTGTGCTACTTCTCATCCCTTGTATGCACAATGGATCACAAATGTTTGCAGCATTTTTTCTTCATTAACTGAGAAATCTCTGAGGGGCAGGGTCTTATCCACTTGATCTCTCCTGTGCTTAGTGCAATGCCTGGCACATTATTCTTCATTTGTGTTTTTACAACAAATTGACTGGAGAAGATATTTCTGTTTATTACACAAGAATAATGAAGCAAAGTACTTCCTCTCTCCTGACCCATGTTATACTTTAGCTCTAGTTGAATTACTTTCTCTCATACTTTGAACTTAAGGAATACCTGACTTTCCCTGAGCATTTTCATGTGATGAACTTATAAACCCAGTCTCGTTTACTCTAGATTTTGTAATTTTTATTTGTAAACACAAAATTGAAAGTAATATCTCAGTTCGATTTATTCTTGCTAACCTCTGATTCTAGCCTTTTGAGACTTAAAAAAGAATCTGAAATACTTTTTCCTATTCTTTTTAGTTATTTGTTCCAATTTACGCCATTAGTGTATTTGTCTAGACATTTACCCAAACATGGCTACTAAATTCATTTTTGGAGCCAGTCATTTTGGGTGAGTGTATTCACAAATTGCTTTGATTCTGCATATGTAACATGGGACAAATTCCTCGTGTTAATAAGCTGTGGCTTCTGTAGAAAAGGGAGGTGCATGAGCAATTGTTATCCTTGATGTTTTTCTTACCTAGTATATTTTTCTGTAGCTCTACTTCAGAATGATAACTTTTTAAAGAATGTCTAGTGTTTTTGCCTACCTTGAGCTTTAATCTTTTGTGATTTCAGGGAGTGGAAGAAATGAACTTTCTAAGGATAATGATTAGAGAATGTGTGCATTTATTTTTGGCATATGTTTTGTAATATTTTACACAGATTTGAAGAGAACACTGTTAATTTGTAGGTGAGTTTGCTTCTCCATAGGATCTTGCTCAAAGGAAACAAGCAATAGAGTGTTTTGATATTTTATGAGCTTTGTATTCTAAAAATTTTAATGGCATTAATATCCATGCCTTGCGTGTATATTACCTCATTTTAAGTACCTTATGCGAAGTTTCCTAGTGAGTAAGTGGTGGATCAGGTATTTGGACTCCAAGTCTTGTCTCAGATCCTGGGCTTTTACCACCATAACACTAACTTGAAAGCAAGATGAGGCCAAATATATTAGATAGTGTCAATGAATTGATAGAAAATACTTAGTTATTAGGGATTTGTTTTTATATAAAATATCGTTGCTCTTGGAAATCATTTTGGCTGAACATCTGTGGCGTTTTCTCTGGGAGAAAAATCTATTACTTTTCGTGGGGTAAACATTTTTATCTTCTTTGTAGAAATATGTAGTTGAGGCCCACAACAATGGGACTGGACCATAAATTATGCTTTTCTTGGCATTATTGACCTTATTATGGTGTTACAACACAGACGATCCAAAACATGAAGTACCAACTATGAGGTCCATAAAGAAGTCATTTTAATTGGGCCTTAAGTTTTTCCCCTAGGTTAAGACTGGAAAACAATGTAGTGCTAGTTATTGTACACTGTTAGCCGTTTTTTGTAGACATTGCTTTTTTTATACAGGCATATTTTGGAGATACTGTGGCTTTATACAGGCATATTTTGAAGATATTGTGGGTTTGGAGATATTCCAAACTGCCACAATAGAGCGAATTTCACAAGAAAGCTAGTCACACAAACTTTTTGGTTTCGCAATGCATGTTAAAGTTATGTTTACACTACTGTAGTCTGTTAAGTGTGCAATAACATTATGTTTGAAAAAGCAGTGTACGTACTTCACTTAAAAAATACATAACTGTTGTGCTAATGATCATCTGAACTTTCAGTGTCTTGGGGTGGCTATTGCTTTATCAGGTGAGTGTATGTGGTATTCAAAATCCTTTGAGTTGCTTCTCAAGGATGAGCAAAGAAAGTAGTTTTTTTAGATTCCAAAGAAACTACCTTCTTTGCTCATCCTTGAGAAGCAACTCTTTATCCATTAAAATTTTATCATGGTATTGCACCAAGTCAGTGCTGTCCTCAGGATTCACTTTTAATTCTAGTTCTCTTGATATTTCTGCCACATGTGTAGTTACTCCCTCCACTGAAGGCTTAAATTCCTCAAAGTCAGTTTTTTTCAAACTCCTGTTAATGTGGATATTTTGACCTCTTTCATTAATCATGAATGTTCTCAATGGCATCTGGAATGGTGAATCCTTTCCAGAAGATTTGCAATGTACTTTGTCCAGATCTATTAGAGGAATCACTATGTATGTCAGTGATAGTCTTATGAGATGTATTTCTTAAATAGTAAAACTTGAAAGTTTAAATTACTCCTTGATCCATGGACTGCAGAATGGATGCTGTGTACAAGATCAGAGCTCTTGGGTGACTAGATGCATTGCAAAGAGCAGTAATATTTTGAAAGGAATTTTTTTCTTCTCTGAGCAGAAAATCTCAATCTCAGCCAAGGGCTTAAAATATTCAGCAAACAATGCTGTAAACAGATGTGCTGTTATCCAGGCTTTGTTGTTTCACTTACAGAGCACAGGCAGAGTAGATTTAGCATAATTCTTAAGAGCTTTAGGATTTTCAGAATGGTAAATGAGCACTGGCCTCAACTTAAGTTACCAGTTGCATTAGCCCCTAAAAAAGGGAGTCAGCCTGTCCTTTGAAATTTTGAAGCTGAGAGTTGACTTTCCCTCTCTAGCTGTGAAAGTCCTAGGCGGCATCTTCTTCCAATAGAAGGCTGTTTCATCCCTATTGAAAATTTGTTGTTGAGTGTAGCCACCTTCATTGATGATCTTAGCAAGGTCTCCTGGATAACTTGCTGTAGCTTCTGCATTAAAATTTGCTGCTTCACTTTGCACTTTTATGTTGTGGAGATGACTTTTTGCCTTAAACTTCGTGAACCAACTTCTGCTGATTTCCAGCTTTTCCTCTGCAGCTTCCTCACCTCTCTCAGCCTCCATGGAATTAAAGAGAGTTAGGGTCTTGCTGCTGATTAGGTGTTGGCTTAAGAGAATTCTGTGATTGGTTTCATCTATCCGGATCACAGAAACTTTTCTTATATTGCCATTAGGCTCTTTGGCTTTCTTGTCGTTTGTGTGTTCACTAGATAGCACCTTTAATTTCTTTGAAGAACTTTTCCTTTGCATTCATGACTTGGCTGTTTGGCACAAGAGGCCTAGCTTTGGGCCTCTCTCCACTTTCGATATGCCTTGCTTGAGAAACTTAATCATTTCTACCTTTTGATTTAAAGTGAAACGTGTGACTTTTCACTTGAACACTTAGAGACCGCTTTAGGGTTATTGTTTAGCCTCATTTTCAATATTATTTTGTCTCAGGGAATAGGGAGACCCAAGGAGAGACAGAGAGAGATGGGGGAATGACTGGTCAGCAGAGCAGTCAGAGCACACACATTTATTTGTTAAATTTGTTGTCTTGTATAGGTGTGGCACGAAGTGCTTTAAAACAATTACAATAGTAACATACAAAACCATGGATCACAGATTACCGTAACAGATAATAATAATGAAAAAGTTTGAAATATTATGAGAATTACCAAAGTGTCACACAGAGACACAAAGTGAGCACATGCTGATAGAAAAATGGCACCGCTAGACTTGCTTGTGACCGAATTGCCATAAATCTTCAGTTTGTAAAAAATGTAATACCTGCAAAGTGCAGTGAAGCAAAACACATTAAGTGAGGTATGCCTGTATTCATTTTCATATTTTCGTTGCTGAAGCAAATAAAGGAAGCCACACATAGCTAAAGTGAAAGCCACTTCAAGGAGACATCACATGAAACATTTTGAGGAGGGAGTTATGTGGTTTCATTGTAACATTTTAGATGCAAATGTGAATTGTTTTGAGATCAGAATTTTTCATTTACAACTTTTAACTATTTCTGTACTGTGGTGAATGTTTAGGGTTAGGCTGGTTACACACTTCTTAAATTGTTTGAAAGAAAAGATGATAATTGAGATTTTTAATGCTTCTCCTGAGGCAGGTGATTGGAGACATTTGTTTGTTCTTGTGATTCATAAACGTATTTTGAATCCATCTGAACCAGGTTTGATTTACTTTGAGAAATTCTGTGGTTGAGGTAGTTGCAGTTAATAGGTTTAGGTGTAAGGGAAGATTTAACACCCTGCCCTGATTTCCTGGGTCTGTAAATTTGGGGAGCTCCAATTTCACACTGAGGCCTCTTACTATCTCTTGCTTCATGGTGAATACCTCTGCATGTGGGAAAATTTCTTCCTGCTGGAATCAGCTTAGGTTCATATTTTCTTTTTCTTCTTTTTTTTCCCCTGTGATGTTTTAGTGGACCCTGAACTTCAAATATATATTTTTTGGTTTTTGTTTACAAAGGATGTCCAGTACCACATAGATGAAAAATTTGAGTAACCTTCACACAACTAAAGTGTTTTGTTGACAGTTCTCATTTTGTTAATATATATTTATTGAAATGTAAGGGTTTTCATGGCCTGAAAAAACAAAATATACATTATAACTTTCCTGCTGTGTGTGTTTATTTCAGTTCTGAAGCTAGATCTTGCCTGAAATAAGCTCTGCTTTACAAGAAAATTGACGCTGTGATTATGCCCAACATTTATTATGCATATACAGCTAATTTGAATGTTATAAGTATAGGAAAAATATCAGGTAAGTCTGTATTCAGATAGGAATATCAAAGTAAAATAACCAGTGATTAAACATTACAGTGGTAGTACATGTGAACCAAGTGAGAAAATATGTAAGAGGCATGCTTGGATTTTTCTTGTCTTCCCCCTCCTCCCCACAAATGTGGATTTAATTTGGGTCTTACAAGTGAAATTTTAAAGTAGAAGATTATGAGAGCTCTTCTTTCGGGAATTCCCCTAGTAAATACAGCTTCTAAGTTCACTTCACTGTTTTTGTTCTTTCTTGAGCTAATGAGAGAGGTTAACATATTTGTAGTAGATTCCAGGTTTTAGAATTTTTTCTTATGGAAGAGAGGCAAGCTGGAGTCGCATTCAGTCACAATATTTGGTTCAGTAACAATATTTGATTGAAATTCAATTGTCTTGGACAGAAGTAAGAGTGTTCTTCATATTCTTAAAAAATGGAAATGTGCATATGTACATTCACTATTTTAAATAATTATTTCCCTTTCACTCTTATGCTGAACTGTATATTATGACCACATGGATGAAAGTCTACCCCTTTCCTTCTTCACAAGGTTTCTGACTATGAGATTTTGTGAGTGATTTGGTTTATTTAAAGAATGATGGAATTACCACCAATAATGTATATTTTAAAGTGATTTTGTAGTTATGCCTCAGAATAGGCAGATAGATGCTGCCTATTCATATTTGAACTTCTGTCCTGTGAAGAGCCAGCCCCAGAAGGGATCTTCTGCTTTTGATTATTTAGCCTATATTTAAGAGGTTCCTTTTCTCTTGAATTGTTATCCCCAGCTACTTGTTCAGAGATGTTTGTGAATGAAGGGAGTGAGTGGGAGGAAAAGCTTATGTTACTTGTAGAACACAGAATAGTATAGCAGCTAGAAGTGGTGTTTGTCGATGGGCTACCCTTAGTTGATTTGTGTTGCCATGCAGGAAACATTTTGATGCATTTATTTCAGGACACAGCATTTTGGAGACTTCATTAAATGCTACCTGTTGCTGTTTGTGATGGAATCTGGTCTAGAATGTTAAGAGGCAGTAGAAAAAGCTGAAGTGGCAAGAAGATGGCACTCTTCAGTCTTTACAGATTCACCTGTTTCAATTTTAGAAACACATTACCATTCTTTTTGCTTCTCTTAAAATTGGAGCTATCTGGATTAAATTTAAATTTATCTTTATGATGTGACCTACTTGGTGTCAGTTATTTTTACTAATACTGTTTCTTTTAATCCCTAAGGTAATCCTGTGAGGAGGTTAATATGGAAATCTGTTCTGAAGTCTGTGAATCAAAGATGCTAAATAATTTTCTCATGATCAGAGAGCTAGTAAGTGATCAAGCTGGAACTGAAAAATAGAACGTTTAAAAATATTTTGAAAAAATGTCAAATATATGTAGAACTTAGGAGGACAGTTAACCCCCATATACCTATTCCACAGATTACTTATGGAGATTTTATTACATTACCTTTATTCCCTCCTTCCTTTTTTGCAGACAGAGTCTCACTGTGTCGCCCATGCTGGAGTACATTGGTGCAATCTCGGCTCACTGCAACCTCTGCCTCCTGGGTTCAAACAATTCTCCTGCTTCAGCCTCCTGAGTAGCTGGGACTACAGGCACATGCGACCCCGCCTGGCTAATGTTTTTATTTTTATTAGAGATAGGGTTTTGCCATGTTGGTCAGGCTGGTCTCGAACTCCTGACCTCAAGTGATCCGCCTACCTTGGCCTCCCAAAGTGCTAGGATTACTCTTCTTTTTTCTTTGCCAAAGTATTGTAAAGCAGATCCCAGACATCATGTTAATGAATGCGCACATTCTAACTGTGAGGCTAGTGTTTAGAATTCTGTACCTAATGGTCTAAGGCATAAAAGAACATGACACAATATGAAGATTGTAAGCAGTAGAAGTCGTATTTTTTCTAGAACATAAGTTATATATCTGCATTGAGTTTTCTTGATATGGTTAGTCATCATTTGCCACTCATTTGTTAAAAAAGATCAATGTGATAACTAATACTTATTGAGTACTGTTCCTGGGTTAGGTTTTATGCATATTAACTGATTTAGTTCACAGTAGCCCTGTGTTCTGTAAGCATTTATTGTGGATTCCAGTTGTTTGTCAAAAACAGTTACCTCTTTTACATAAAAATGAAATAATCCATATTGCCTTGACTCGTGATATCTTTTCCATTCCTTCTCACCTTTAGTAATTATAATTTGTTAAGGAAGGTATAGAACAGTGTTGCTCAAAAGTGTGGTCCACATAATAGCAGCAACAACATTGCCTGGAAGCATGGTAGAAATACAGAATCTCATGGCCTACCTTTTGAATCAGAATCTGCATTTTAAATTAGGTCTTTAGGTGATTTATATGTATATTAAAGTTTGAGAAGGTTTGGGTTGCATTTAAACTGCCTTGCAAGCATGGTTGCACATTACAATCACTTGGAAAACTTTTAAAGCTACCAATGCCCAGAACTGTCACTGAACAATTAAATTAGACTATCTAGGTAAGCCTCCAGCATCTTTTTCCTTTCCTCCCCACCCACCCTTTAAAAAAATTAGATTCTCCAAATGAGACCCTAGTATTGTTATTGTTGTTTTTCAAGCATCCCAAGTGATTCTTAAGTTCGGCCATGCTTTAACATGCACTGGTTTTATAGAAGTAGAGTATCATTATGTTCTGTTCCAGCCTCTTAACCCTGAAGAGAACATTTCAACTTGTAAATCATATATTGAAAATGATGCCAAAAGAGAATCAAAGATAGAAGAAATTCGGGGCTTATACTTAGTCTTGTGTCAGTAATTGGCTCCTGATGGCATAAAAATTAATTTCCTTTTTTGCAAGACTGAACTTCTTCATTGTTCGTACGCTCACTTGGCACTAGGAAATGAAAATGCCTCCAAAGTTTATTGTCTTTTTTTTGTTGTTCCATTCTTTCCTTCAGGTGAAGAGTTACACTGAGGGAGGCAGGGAGATACGGAATACCAAATGGACAAAAACTGGACCAAGAATTGTTAAATAAATTCGCTTCATTACACTGGATAGGATTCTAAGTATTTTAATTTTTTTTGTTTTTAAATTTTCTTCTGTTTGTGCATGGCTGCTTGATTTTCTTTAAGTTAGTGAATTTAGTTCCAGGCACATACTTTGTTTATTTAGCTGCATTTGATAAGTGCTCAGTAAATGCAGTCAAAGGAATGAAATAGCAAAAGGGAACTGGAACAGTGGGGAGAAATGGAGTTTCTTTTTTTTTTTTTGAGACGGAGTCTGGCTCTGTCGCCCAGGCTGGAGTGCAGTGGCCAGATCTCAGCTCACTGCAAGCTCCGCCTCCCAGGTTCACG
>NW_012115344.1:2056842-2075991 GCF_000951035.1 Colobus angolensis palliatus | reverse complement strand
AGCTCCGCCTCCCAGGTTCACGCCATTCTCCTGCCTCAGCCTCCGGAGTAGCTGGGACTACAGGCGCCCGCCACCTCGCCCGGCTAGATTTTTGTATTTTTTAGTAGAGACGGGGTCTCACCATGTTCGCCAGGATGGTCTCGATCTGCTGACCTCATGATCCGCCCGTCTCGGCCTCCCAAAGTGCTGGGATTACAGGCTTGAACCACCGCGCCCGGCCGAGAAATGGAGTTTCTATGTGCTCCTTACCTTTAGTTGCATATGGTGGAGTGGTTTGGAGCCAGACTACCTGCATTGACTCCTGGCTTTGCTGCTTATTTGCCCTGTTGCTATGGTCAAGTTAATTATGTGCCTCTGTTTTCTTTCTTTTCCCCTTTTTTTTTCTTTTTTTCTTTCACAGTCTTACTCTGTCACCCAGGCTGGAGTGCAGTGGTGTGATCTCACTGCAACCTCTGCCTCCCGTGTTCAAGTGATTCTCGTGCCTCAGCTTCCTGAGTAGCTGGCATTACAGGTGTGTGCCACCACTCCTGGCTAATTTCTGTGTTATTACTAGAGACCGGGTTTCACTGTGTTGGCCAGGCTGGCTGATCTCGAATTCCTGACCTCAAGTGATCTGCCTGCCTTGGCCTCCCAAAATGTTGGGAGGCGTTAGCCACCATGCCTGGCCTTGTGCCTCCATTTTCTTGTCACTAAAACACGGTAATTAATAGCAGCTACCTATAGAGTTGTTATGGGGATTAAATGAATTAATGTATGCATATAGCAGTTAGAAGGTTAGACATATAGTAAGTGGTATGTAAGTATTTGCTGATATAATTACTGTTATTAAATGTTCCATACCTCAAAGAGAAAGGGTGGCTTATATATGAAAGCATGGACTCTTAACCTAATGGTTTCGACATCTGAGAGATTATTTAGGTTAAAATAGGATGTTTGATCAGGGAAATTGGATTCCTGATTTGAGCAGGGACAGAAGGAGTTCAGGCATATATTCTGATGCCATTTACTCCTCATTTCATTGGCAAGTGGGTTAATCAGTCCATCCTTGACTGAAGAGGGAGCAAGTAACACTCATCACACGTACACAATTAACCTTAGCTTGTTGAAGTATTTTAGATTCCTTCCATAAGAGTCGCTGAATAAATCCAAATTTTAGTCTTTAAAATAATTGCCTTCCCCAAAGCCCTATAGTAGCACAGTTGAGTATTTTTAAAGCAATTCATTAGATTAGTAGTAGTTTATAGTTTGGCTTTATTTGAGGAACACCTACAGGTATTCAGTTCAGGCATGGAGGAAATGGGGCAGGCAGGTTAGAGGGCAAGCAAGGGAGGAATGGAGCAATAGCAATACTAGAGCTGTCAAATGGGGGCCCTTCAAGGGACCCTAAAGACTACATGTTAGCCCAGTGCATTTATTTCCCAGAAGATGAAATGGCTGAAGTGTGAAGATTTTAGTACTCTAATGATAAACACATGCTCTATTTTTACTTATTTTAATGCTTTTCTCTTTAATTAAATACATTGGTACATATATAGACACATATATATGTTGAGTGTAGCAAAAAAAGCAATAGCAACAGTAAATATTACTCTACAATAAGATATTTTTGTGTCTATTTTTATGCCTCTTCAAAATTGTGATATTAACTAAATATATTACCTCTTTATTACAGTTGTCTTAGTTCATTTAGGCCACTATAACAAAAATACCATAAGCTGGATGGCTTGTAAACAAAAATTTATTTCTCTTAGTTCCTGAAGTTGCAAAGGCTGCATCTTTATATCAAGATGTCAGTAGAGGCCAAGTGCAGTGGCTCACGCCTGTAATCCCAGCTTCTTTGGGAGGCTGGGTTGGACGGATCACCTGAGGTCAGGAGTTCGAGACCAGCCTGGCTAACATGGTGAAACCGGTCTCTTCTAAGAATACAAAAATTAGCTGGGTGTGTAGTGCACACCTGTAATCCCAGCTACTTGGGAGGCTGAGGCACGAGAATCGCTTGAACCCGGGAGGCAGAGGTTGTAGTGAGTGGAGATTATGCCGTTGCACTGCAGACTGGGTGCCAGAGTGGGACTCTGTCTCAAAAAAAAAAAAAAAAAACCCGTCAGTAGATTTAGTGGTGTTTGAGAAGAGCCTACTTTCTAGCTGTGTTTTAAGGGCACTTCCTAATCTCATTCATGAGGGTCTGGGCACATGACCTAATCACACCCCAAAGGCTGTATCTCCTAATGCCATCATCTTCCAAGATGATGGTTACGATTTCAACATATGAATTTTGTGGAGACATAACATTTAGACCAGAGCAGTAGTGATTTTTATGCATTTTGGAAAAGACTGTGGTATCTATTTTTTATGGGTAAGATTAGGCATGTTTTTGTTGGCATAGAAAAAGTTGCTATGTGAAGAGAGTGACTGTTATTTCTTTAACATTTAACCAGAAAGCCTAAATATGTTCAAAAGAGCTCATTTGACAAGGGTTCTGGGGCAGAAGTGTTAAAGGACAAATGAAACAAGGATTTCTTACTCTTAATTGGAGTTGACGGAAAGGGGCCAACTTTCTGTAGGGAAAATGACTATAAATGGTCTTTGCAGTTAAGACATCCTCTGTTGCAATAGCCACCTTTTCGGTCGGCTTGTTGTTCCTCTTTCTTCACAGAATACTGCTATTAGAAACACCTTTCTCTTGGCACTTGGACTCTACCATTTGACTCTTCAGATTTTTCTTGTTTCTGCATAAAATTTTATTGCTCTTATTTTTGGACCTTTGTGCAGCCTAGTACCAAGCTCTTTGCCTTTTTCTTCATTTGTTATTCCCATCTTGGAGGCTTATTCACTGGTACTTGGTATGCTTGGAAGGGTTCCCTTGTGTTATGCCAGATGACAACAAGAAGTGAATCCTGCTCCCTAGTCCTTTTATAGATAGCTTTCAGGGGAAGAAAATTTAAAGGAAAAATTAAAAACAAACATTTTATTGTCATTACCAAAGATGCAATGACATTTATTCTCATCTGATAGACTTTTTGGTCTCTGCTAATATTTTTTAAGCCTTTAGGGCAAGTATTGCTTTTCCTTGTTTTAGTGATGTAATATTGCATGCTAAAGTAACACCCAACACTGAAATGCTCTTTTGTTTGTTTCTTCAAATATATGTGATTTCTGAACTATATTGGTTTTTAAAATAATGTAGTTCTATAAGTCGGCTATGCCAGAGGACTTCTGTTTCTACTTTTTATTTTGGTTTAATTTATATAAAATAAATGTGTGTGGACATGTTTACCTCTGTAGATCTGCTATCCTTGAATTTGTTTATAAGCATTATATCTGTAAAATGTAGGTGAGAAAATGGAATCACAGTTTTTGATCTCACAGATCACTGGTGGACATGTCTTTTGATAGAAAATAGTATAAATGCCACCCAAAATACTTTGTCCTGTAAGTAAAAGTGCAAGGGTTAGATTTGACTTTAAACACATACACAAACATTGATGTTTTTCTTCTCTTTACCTCTCTGTGATGCTTTCCTCTTAGGTGGCTTCACTGCCCTGTAGTCATTTTTTATGTTGGAGCAATGATAACCTGGATCTCAGAATAATACCTGAGGTCCTTTCACAAAGATCTCAGAACAAGCCTGACATGACATCCATCAGAATCATATAATCTCTCCCAAAGATTATGAATGGATCATATGCCTACTCCTGGATCAGGCAATGTGTCCAGGTTTGTCAGGCCAGCCTATTTACCAGCTAATGACAGCTTAATTATACATTGGAACATTGCTTGTTTAACTCAAGTTTGGAATGAAGGAATAGCTGTATGTCATGTTTTAGACAAGGTTTTTAGCCGGAAGCATTGTTTCTCTTTATATGAAGGTTATTTCTTTCTAAGAACCATAACCAATCACCTGGAATCCAAGCCCCCCCAACCCCCGACTGGAGGAAACGTTGACCTATTAAGTCTGTATATATGTGAGTGGTTTTGTGTGTGTGTGTACCTTTCAAGCTATGCCACAGCTGTGCTGATCCATTTTGAAAATACCTTCCTTTAGTACATAATATTGTTTTAATAACAATGCAAGTAAACAATTTTAATTGATTACATTTTAGGTTAGTTGTTTTTGGGCAGCTTATAGGGAATGCCTCCCCAATGCTAATACCTAATCTCAAATATAAACTTAAAATCACAGTTTTGGATAGGCTACTTCTGGAAATAAAAAAAAATTCACTGTAGATTATATATGTGTGTGTGTGTGTGTGTGTACATGTACACGCGTGCACGTGTGAATTCTTAGTTGTTTCTGTAAGATAGAATAATATTACCTGATACTGCTTTGTTTTTAGAGTTAATGATCCATGTTAATATTTTGGCTGGTTGTCCCTCTATTCACTGACTCATGGAAATTGGGGATTGGGTAGAGGTATACACAATATCTTATATATTATTCAAAATTATCCTGGAAAGCTGGTGTTATCTTTGAGATGAAATTCAGGTATAAGGCTAAATGTTCATGACTTAGTCTGCTTAATAATATATGATACCACAAAGCCAATTGTACTTAAGAGTTTTTGCCAGGTCTTCTTTATCACTCTTAGTATGCTGTTTATTTTATATTTAAAATAGGTTTCTTGATATAAGTTTATCTCTTGGATATTTAAACAGTTTTCATCAATTGATACCATTACACTTCTATTCTGAAACTTCTTCTAAATAGCCCTGAATAAATTCTAACCTCAATTTTTTTAACTGATTTGTGAGATTTCTTTTTCTCCATTAACCTGATTATTATTGAAAGGAATGAACTGCTACTACAGAAGTACTGTCAATTTCATATCATCTAATCTACTGCCCATTTGAAATTGATGATTTAGTTGTAAAGGAGTATTTTTAGTTTGCATTAAGTAGCATGGCTTGTAATGTGAAAGTTTTGGGTACTCTTGAATAAGAGTAGATTATAGAACTTGTAGTTCTAAAAATTTATTTAAATTATTGAATCCTAAACGTATGGTTAAGAGTGTGAGTGAACCTTTAATTGGGCACTTCCACTAATTTGTAGACTTTCCATGGAAACATGCCAGAAATCAATAGGTTAGAATATAACTTAGTCACTTTGTAAATAGTATAACAAAAGTTTTTAAAAGCAATAATATCATTTATCTTTCATTCTTTTTGGATATACATTACTGAAGGAATAAACTCTCTGTTTTTCCCTTTTAAAGCCAGGCTTTTTTTTTTTTTCCCCTCAATATGGTATAACTCAGAATTCTTCATGTTTAAGAGCCCAGTAAATTTTAATAAATTTTCTAAGTGGCTGCCTGTTTTTAAAATAATATTTGTCTTCATTATGTTCTCATTCATTGCTAATTTAATTTTTAAAAATAACTTTAGTTGAGAGATTGCTTTTCCAGCAGAAATGGAGCTATCCTACATTGAGAAGAGCAAACCTTTATAGAACAATTTAAGAGTATAGAGAGTTTGAAAGAAGTGAGAATCTCCAAGCCAGTTATTGCACATTTCTTAGATTCTAGATCCTTTTGTGCAAAGTTAAATGAGTGGTAATGTATAAATGGGCAGAACTTTGAGCTATTAGAATTCTCCTGGTAGCAAGTTTAATGTTCATATTGAAAACAGAGTGCTGACTATCAAGTTAGACTCAAGCATAAGGTTTTGGACCCCAACTTTAAGAACCTATGAAACCTGAATCTCTTCCTTAGGTACAAATGAAAACTTTAATGACTCTTATTGGAAGACATTGATTATATTTTTGTTCTTAGTATCTACTGCATACTTTTATGCTTGTACTATATAGTGGATATACAAACGGAACAGTTATTGCAATACTACATAGATACACAACTCTAAAAATATAATTTAATACTTCATGATTCATAAGTTAATGTTTTATTTGTTAGGTGGTAAGTATGATGCCTATCAATTTGTCTGAAATCTAAGGACATCATTAATGAAGCCCGTTTTGCTTACCACTTCCGTGATTTCTTTGTAAAATATTTCATTCTTCAAGGAAAAATACACATTTCTTTGTGTTTCCTTTCATGGGAAAGTCATTTTTACTTTCTAAAAGGAATTTAATAGCTGAAGTTCCTTTTAAGTATGCTATAAACTCAGTTTAAAAGGAGTAATTTAATTGGTGCTGGGGTTTTCTGAGTCTAGGCCTTTTATGAACAGATGTTAGTAGATTATTTCAGTAGTGAACTTTTTTCATATCATTCTGTGGTTTAAATTTTTTCTGAATATTTCTTAAAAATACAATTCCAGTGTTTAAAAGCATGCATGTGAACATGCTATCATTTTGAGTGGGCAATTTATATTACCAAATTGTTTTGATACGTTATTTACTACACTGCAACTATTTTTTAAGAGAAGTGAGAAATAATAATAGGCAATATTTATTGAGTGATTACATTTATCTGGTACTGTCTCAACCTACTTTTCACATAGTAATTTTTTTTTTTTAATAATCAAAGTAAATTTATTTCTGAATTACATAAGGATCATGAAACAGAAACATTAACTCTCATGTTATAAAAACAGTAGTAAAATACAGTACACAGGAATGTCAATTGAATGACAACAATGAAAGTACAATAGCAAATGAAAAATAGTAACTTTTAACTTTAAATACAAAGTGAAGCAATTTAATAAGAAATTTTGTTAATAAGAAAAATATATGTCCCATGTCTTTATTACATACTGTACAAAATAAAATATTGCACCTTTCATATAATAAATATATACAAAGAGTATGTTACAAATGGTCTTTCTTTTAATTTGATAACCTTCAACAATCAAATATGATTGATGATTAACAACTCATGGGCTGGTGTGTCCTCCTCACTGTCCTGCATCCATTCCCAATCACCAAACCCTCCACATACAGTAGTGCTCATCCCAGTGTCAGTGAGGCTGCAGTTAGAACAAAAGAGACTGTGTGCTCAGAATACGGTAGAGAAACTCAGCAAGCTTGTCCACAGACACATCCAAAGCCAAAATGCACTGTTCAGTTATTACTGACCAGGGACTAGGCCCAGCACAGCCTGCTGCAGGTAACTTTGTTGCCAAGAAGATGTAGGCAGCAGGTGTACAGGCAGCTGAGACCCTGAATAAAGAAGTATGACCACTTATTTGGACTTGTGTGCCATCTAAAGACACAACTGGTAGTAATTCATGGGGAAGACCCCATAACCAAATCAGCTTCAGAATTTTCAATTTAATGCTAGCCTGAACTCACTTCAGCAACAACACTTACTCCAAACCTAACCTCCATCCTGACACTATCACTAACACCAGCACTGGCCCCAATCAAACCCAGTCCAACCCTGACCTAACCTGTTCGTAACCCTTACCCTTAAAGCCAACTGTAGCCTTAACCTTAACTTCCTTTCTCACCTAACCCAATTCTAGCTCTAATCCTAAAACTGAAACTAACCCTTACCCTTTCCCCCAAATCCCACGGAAGAAAACACAGAGTAGATATTGCTGCCAGTTGTACAACTACAGAAATCTGTCTATGACCAAATGAGGCATCTTGGAAGTCAAAGGAGGGGAAGTTAACCTTTTCTACTGATTTTGTAGTATATTCAAAGCTTTCTTTTAAGAGCTGTGAATGAAACTTTTTCTAAGCACTATTCTATTGCACACAAACAGAAAACCAAAGCCTTATTAGACCTAATTTATGCATAAAGTAGTATTCCTGAGGATTTTATTTTGGAAAATGTATAAGAAAGTAATCCAAATAAGAAACACGATAGTTGAAAATAATTTTTATAGTAAATAATTGTTTTGGGCTGATTTTTCAGTAAATCCAAAGTGAATTAGGTTAGAAGTTACACTAAGGACTAGGGGTTGGAGCCACATAGTAATTTTTTAAATACCGAGAGCAACTCCAAGAGGTAGATATTGTTGTTTTCCCCATTTTACAGAAGAAAGGACTTGAGTCACAGTGCACAGCTTGCCCAGGATTGCACAGTTTGTAAGTGGTGATACTAGGATCTCAACCAGTGACGATCGGTTTCAGAGCCCACTGTTTAGCCATTGTACAATGTGCTTCTCAAAAGACTGAAAGATTGTTGAGACTTTCATCAAGTGGATCAAGTAGACCAAGTCCACAGAAATCCAATTTATTAAATAGTGTTCTCTGATTTTGAAAAAAGTGGAAAAATAATATTGTCAGTAACCGAGTAGTTTTTGGTATGACAAGTAATATTGTTACAGCAAATATGTTTTGGTATGACATTATTTCTACGTTTAATTTGAGCCTCTTAATCATGATCGTTGGAAATCTGTGTAAATTTAAAGAATGACAGAATATACTAAAACACATAGAATACATCCAGATAAAGAATTTGAAGAGACTGGGAATGTTTAGTCTTGCATTAAAGATTGTGGGGAGATAAGAAACTTCATTTATTTGATAACTTTTTGTAAGTATGTAAAATGGAAGGAAACATTTTGCTGTCTTGATTATGTGAATAAATTGAATTAATAGAAATTGTATCACTTTACTATCGGAGAAAATAAGGGCAGTGTGTGTGTGTATTGGGAGTACCGAGCTGAGGAGCCTTTAAGACATGTTTAAGGGATGACACACATGGCCTGGTTTTCTTTTGCTGTGGACTGCTTGTCTGGCTTTGTCTATCTGAATGCAGCCAGATAGATTGTGGAAAATGATTGTGGGACGCTGGGAAGGTTTTTGAGAGAGGAGATAGATGGAAGAGTAAGGTGAGGAGGTAAATGCCACAGGGAATGGAACATTGGGGAAAAATACTTACAGAAAATTTTAAGTATGTTTCCTCTGTGTAGGTGAAATGACTCCTTCCTCTATCTTCCCAAGAAGATTTTGTAAAAAATGTACTTTCTTGGTTAGTGCTTTTGAATGCAAGTTCATGTTTTTCTCAAATGCTTCACTATAATACCGACTTCTAGAAAAAAAGACTGACTTACAAGTGAAAGCACAGCCAAGAAAGCCCTCTTACTACATTCAACTTACAGATGTACCAATTACCTGATAGTGTTTTTAAATACTTACTTAGCAATAACACATTGGAGGATAATTGTAGATCTCTATAAATACTTGGGTCTTGCTTACTTGAGCTATTCAGGCAATTCTCAGATTTGATTCCTTATCAATATTTGCATTTTCTTCTGGATTCTGTATTTGGTTATTTGTTCATAACCTTTGGATATTAGAATAATTTTAGATGATAAATATTCCTTTAAACTTAGTGGCACTTCTACTGGCAGAACTTAGCTTTACCTAAACCAATTCCCTGTATTCTAACCTTGGAAAAAGATTAGTATTTGTAAAACAAATCCCGCCTGAGTTTGTCTGACAGAAACAGTAATTCTTTATAATGTAAATGTTGAAAGTAGTTTCCTAAAATGTAAAACCACATTTACTTATTTGATTGCTTATAATGAGATGATTCCAATGGGGTATTATATCCTTCCTAAGAAATAACTCTGGATATGTCAACCTCAATTATCTTTGATTTGCTTGAAAAATTTGATTATATTATGAATAAGTTGGAGAATATATGCAAATTCCTGTGGCAAGTTCATCTAGTTGCCTCCAAATACTCATTTTTACCTTCTGTTTTAGTAATAACACAACTCTGATTTTTAGCTCAACACATTGCCACCCAGCCAGAAAAACCTACTACATTTTATAGATTCTTTTGTAGTCACATCAGTCTGTGTGATAAGTTCTTTTCCTGGGCAGATGTTGAAGTGCTGGATGTTACTTTTGAGATATATCTTAAAAGAGAAGGGTATCTTATTTCTTTCCTGATTTTTCTCATCTTGCTTCCTAGAACATAGAACTGATGGCTGGAGCTCTGGCAGCCATTTTAGACCTGGAGGATAACATTCACACTTGGCAAGCTTGTCCAACCAACCTTATTTTGTTGTTTTGCTTTATTTTAGGCTTTTAGCAGCCCCAAACCATGGTTTTTAGTTTATATCTCTAGTGATGAGGAGAAAAGAGGGATGAGGAAGGGGCTGTACTGGCCCAACCAGAAACCGAAACTATGAACCTGTGACTGTATTCTGTTCCTTGGACATGCCTGCATGGAGTAGTCTGAATCCTTGATGACTTTGTGGGATTCTTATATTATAGGCTAGATTACCCACTTGGACTTAATTTCTGTGGAGAGCTGAACTTCTGTCTTATTTAAGTCATTGTTATTTTGGGTTTGTCATATGCAGCTCAATTTAATTCTAGCAGATACTATTCTCAGTGAATAGGACCTTTATTGTACACTTTATTGGCTTTATTCTTTTGGACATATTTCTGCATCTTGAATGAGAGATTCTGATTCCCACATGTAAATGTCAGTGAATAATGAGAAATAGCAAAATATGCATGGGGGAAAGAGCATGAATCTGACTTTTTACTGATTATGTGATCTTGGGCAAGTTATTTTACCTTATTGAGCCTCAGTTTACTTTTTTATAAAACGGGGATTGTACTGTGTCTTTTTTTTTTTTTTTTTTTTTGAGACGGAGTCTCGCTCTTTCGCCCAGGCTGGAGTGCAGTGGCCAGATCTCAGCTCACCGCAAGCTCCGCCTCCCGGGTTTACGCCATTCTCCTGCCTCAGCCTCCCGAGTAGCTGGGACTACAGGCGCCCGCCACCTCGCCCAGCTAGTTTTTTGTATTTTTTAGTAGAGACGGGGTTTCACCGTGTTAGCCAGGATGGTCTCGATCTCCTGACCTCGTGATCCGCCCGTCTCGGCCTCCCAAAGTGCTGGGATTACAGGCTTGAGCCACCGCGCCCGGCCTGTACTGTGTCTTAATTCATTTGGGTTGCTCTAGCAAAATGCCTTAGATTAGGTGGTTTATAAACAACAACAGTTTATTTCTCACAGTTCTGGAGGCTGGGAATTCAGGGTGCCAGCATGGTCAGATTCTGATGAGAGCCTACTTCCTTCATAGATGTGTGTCTTTTCATTGTAACTTGACATAGTGGAAGGAGCGAACAAGATGCCTTGGGCCTCTTTTTTTAAAGACGTGAATCCCATGTAGGAGGACTCAGTCCTCATGACCCAGTCATGCCTCAAAGGCCCCGTGTCTTAATACAATCAGATTGAGGATTAAGTTTCAGCATGTGAATTCTGGGGGGAGCACAAATATCCAGATGTTAAGATGTCTGTAAGCAGGACTGTCACATTTAATGAAAAAATTATAAAATCAAGAGCTGTTGTTTCTAATCATGTTTTGAAAAAATACAAATGAAATATGTTGTTCTTCTGCAAAGTGATTTTTATAAAAGAAGAAATTTTAAGAAGCAGTTACCCTTATAATGAAGGAAGGTAGCCATTCAGATAATTTGAAGAAACAGAGGAATTTTTATACTTTGTTTCCATTTTTCTTTCTCTGGTTCAGTTGAAAAAAAAATGTTGAAAATATCTCATAGGGATTACTTTTATTTTCTTAGAAATATGTTGGCAGATATTTTTTATTAAATTATTTAAGATCAGATGTAGTGAGAGGTATTGCCATTATTTATAGTTTTTACAGCAGAGCAAAAAGTAGTTTAATAGTGAGAGGTATTGCCATTTTTATAGTTTTTACAGCAGAGCAAAAAGTAGTTTAAGAGTTACCATTTTGAAAATTAAATCTTTTGGTAGCTTGATTAGTAACATCTTAATTGAAATTTGATAAATTAGAAGCCCATCTGCAGAACTTACCCTTTAAAATTAACATATGTTGAAATATCTACAGTAATGTTGCCAGTACAAGTGTTGAATAGTGTGTTGCAAACATATTTTTGCAAATTTCTGATTCCTTTTAGTTTCTGGATTGCCTCCCAGTTTTAAACATAGGGTAGGTGATGAAATTGTTGGGCATCAAATGCATTTGAAAGTTGCAAATGCGTTCTATTTTCTTTTAAAATTATTTGACAGACTTTCACTAGTTTTGTTGTACAATAACAATTGTATCTTCTAGTGTTTGCCCCTCAAGTGAAGTTCTCCTTAGAATATCTTTTGGGATCAGTTCCCCCCATTTTCTCATATGTTCACTAATCAGCTGGGGTTGACATTTAATTATTCCAACCCTCATATTCACAACCACTTAAACGTTTAATAGAGTTTTAAAAAATCCAAACAATATGTATCTTACATAATTTTATTTTCATTTAAAATTCTGTTACCAAAAGAGCCAGGTTAGCCATTTGCTTATAATAAATCATGCCTTCTTTTAGGAATTTTTAGAGTCAGTTTAATGGGACTCGTGAGTTGACAGCTGTGCAGTCTGAATTGCCTTAGACTCTGAAAATGCTTCAGATTTAAAATACTACCAACCAACATGGAGTACTGATCTTCCCACTTGTTGCCGAAGAGGCTAGTTAGGAAAACTAGGGGCAGGCTGTTCTCTTGCAGTTTGAAACTGAACAGAAACTGAAATTGAGAGAAAGTCATATTAAATCCCCATGTCTGCCATGTTTGCAGAGGTCAGCTATACAAATATGAATGTTAATTTGAACCTTCAATAAAAGGATCCTGCTAAAATATAATACATTTTGAGAATGAAGATGACTCTCTACTTGTTTTAATCAGAACCTCACTGGTATGTCTGAGGGATTAATTTCATATATTATATCCTTAGGCTGAGTGTGGTGGCTCACACCTCTAATCCTAGCGCTTTGGGATGCTGAGGTAGGAGAATTGTTTCAGGACAGGAGTTCGAAACCAGCCTGGTCAACATGGTGAGCTCTCATCTCAAAAAGAAAAAAAAAAAGACCCTTTTGTTTGGTATTAAAAACTGAGAGAGAGATGTTTATAATAAAAAAATACACCCCTACCCATAGGATCTTTAGTAATAAGTAAGGACAGAGCTTCAAGAAAATTGACATGTTTGAGAGGTATAATGTAAAGGGTTTGGTTAAATTAGAAGAAAGGAAGGAAAGAAGAAAGAAGATTTTGTACATTTATAAGAATGCTCTTCTCAGTAACTTGTATTTTATTGTGCATTTTAAAGTGCTTTTTATGCATTTTTTGCCTTCTGTAGCCAGAATGTTGATATGTCAAAGATGCTGGTTTCGCCTGCAACCACTTTTTAATTTTTAATGTCTTTGATGATGTATCTGGTACAGTGCTTAGGAGAAAGCACTTATGCTTACTTTTGTGTTTTGACTGTCTTTTATACATTTTATTTGCTTGCTGTTTGACACTTATTGTATTAATCTATATGTGTTCTTTTAAAAAATTAATAATTAAAGATTATTTGAAGTTTCTTCAGTAAATGATTTTACAACTTAGTTTTTCCAGACCACATTTTACTAAAGGAGGAACTATTTTAATTTTTTAATTTTTCACATAAGTCTGAACATTTGAAAAATGAATGGCCATTCAGCCAGTCTGACAATGAAGATAATTTGTGAATGTTCTGTAAGAATGTGAAAAGAGAATTCTAGATATTTTATTGATTTCTATTTATTTGCTTTTTATTCTTAGGGAAAAACTCTTCTCCCAGGTGAATTCTTTTATTATTTAATAAAAAATAATGTTTAATAAGTCCCAGCTTTCTATGTATGTCTTATGTCACATAATTCGAGTTATAATTTATATACAGACAATTTTCAACTTAACAGTCTTTTGACTTTATGATGGTTTTATTGGGATGTAATGCCATTATAAGTAGAGGAGCATCTATCCTTACAATGAAAATGAAACTGAATATGTTTTAATGATCCATTTTACATAATTGCAATATATGCATTATATAATACATTTATAGATGTATATTTCCTTTATTATTCAGTTTAATCAAAAGTATATGTAATCTTTCTGTATTTATTAACTCCTGATTGTCTTTTTCAGCTGCTTATAATTAAATGAAATGTCTGTGTAAGCCACATAGAAAAGTGCTTGGCAAAGAGTAGGCATTCATTAAATGTCAACTATTATCATTATTTTAGTTTTTAAATGATACATAGTGATATGAAGTAGTAGATATTAGAGAGTTGAGTCTGGATAACTTATAAGTTGATTGTATGCATGTCTTCATAACTACCTTGAGTGGAAAGAGATAAAAAAGAGATAATAAATTGGATGACTTGGACAAGGTTGTATGTTCAGAACCGGAGCTTTACCAACAGAAAAATTGCAGCATCATACTGAGAGATGGTATCATTTTTTTGAGATGGAGTCTCCTGTCTCCCAGGCTGAAGTGCAGTTGTGCGATCTCAGCTCACTGCAACTTCTGCCTGCTGGGTTCGAGCTATTCTCCTGCCTCAGCCTCCCAAGTAGCTGAGATTACAGGCACATGCCACCATGCCTGACTAATTATTTTACTTTTGCTAGAGACAGATTTTTGCCATGTTGGCCAGGGTGGTCTTGAACTCCTGACTTCAAGTTATCTGCCCACCTTGGCCTCTCAAAGTGTTGGAATCACAGGCATGAACCACCGTGCCTGGCCAAGAGATGGTATCTTAATGTTTAGTACTGCCTTACAATATAGAGAGGGAGCATGGCTTAGGGGCCAGAACACCTAATAAGTAGCTACAGACTTCATATAACTTACTCAGTTTTCATGATTTTTAAATACCTCATTAGATTAATAGGGATAATGCTATCAAGCTGATAGGGCTGGTTGTAAAGATTAAATGAGATAATGTAAAGAATAAAGCACAGTGCCTTGTCACATAGTAGGCACCAAACAAATTTTAATTCTCTTCCTCCTAAAACAGAGAAGAGAAAAATGATAGGAGTATAAGAGAAAAGGAAAATTAAATATGTGGCATTGTGTTTACATAACTTTTTAAAAAACATAAATTGATCTCTTGGAATTTAAGTTATACTTGGATTTGCAAGCAAATAAGAAATCCTGAAGTGAAGGTTTATATATTTCTCTTCTGTGAATTATTAACGTTAGTTAGAATTGAGTAATTTTTGATTTTTAAGTTAGTCTCCTTCCATAAAGCTTATTTACTTTTTGCTTCAAAATGTGTTAATATTTTTCACCATTCCATTCAATATTAATTAAATTTTGTACTCTTTAGGATGATGACTTTGAAGTTGTCTGCTGCTTTCATTTTAAGTACATTTATTTAGGTGAATTGCCAAGTACATTTATAGTTTTTATTTAATTTGAATAAGATCCTTTGCTCAAAAATGTTTATGCTTTCATTGTATTGAATTATGTATTTTATTTTCAAGTACTTTTTTGGATTTCAGTAGTTTCACTTTTCCAAATTAAACAAATTTTTTATTTTAATTAATTTTTATGTTGTTATTTCTTAAAAGAGTGTTTCTCTCTGTCACTCAGGCTGGAGTGCAGTGGCGTGATCATAGCTCATTGTAGCCTCTAACTCCTGGGCTGAAGTGATCCTCCCACCTCAGCCTCTTGAGTAGCTAGAACTATGGGTGACACCATTCCTGGGAGATTTTTATTTTTGTAGAGATGGGGTCTCACTGTGTTGCTCAGACTGGTCTGGAACTCCTGGCCTCAAGTGACCCTCCCACTTGGGCCTCCCAAAGTGATGAGATTATAGGCCTTTCTTCTTTTAAAATGGAGTTTATATAATTTACTTTTTCTGTTCTTTGCAGGATACAAGTATCACTCTTTTTGAAAATCCTTGAGGTCTTGTGTGATTACATTAATAATTTCTATGAGTCAAGTTGATCATTATTAAGATAGACCATAACCATCATTATTATTGGTTACTGAGAATTCATGGTATTTCAATTTAAGCCTTAGTGTTATAACATTGTGTTAATTATGAGAAATTCATTTTAAAAACCTTGGCAGTGAAAGGTAGAAAAACAGGAAGTTAATCATGGTAAGCTTTTCTTTTTACTAACAAACTCAACAATCAGTAGTAGTACTACAGCTGAAGAGAGTACAACTGGTATATTTTAGTTAAACCAAAGTAGATTTTAGGTACCATGATAATTGATTGAGTTTTCTCTTTATTTACACACTGATCTTTTCATTTGAAATACTGTCTCAAGCTTTCTAGGACATGGAATACAGAATTAAAATGTTGAATCAATCATAACATGTCATTGATCAATACATACTTTCTTTTTAAAGTAGAGGAATGTGTAGCACACTGTTTTTCTACAGTATTTTTTGTTAAGTTATATAAGAATATCCTATGGAAACATTCCATTGTATCACACGTTAGAGAACAGGGTCTCCCTTGGTTAATTCTGACTGCTTGACCATTCTTATGGAGACTGCAACGAGGATCAAGCAACACAATACCTGGATTTCTTTCTTTTTTAAATGTATAATTGGAATTTTCACAGGGCCCTACATGGCAGATATATATTTTTCTGTTTAGCTGCTTTATTTTCAGACAGAACAGCACATCTTTCTTTGTAGTGTTCCAGTTGACCATGTTTATGAATGTTTTCCCTGAGTCCTAGAACAAGATTGGTTTATGGAACTGTGCAGTGCCGCCTCCCCACCCTCTACCACCCCACACCCACTTTGCTTTTGAGTTTCAAGTGTTTATATGAAACCTACATCACAACATAACTGCTTCAGAAGCCTGGCTGCCCCCTCTTCTGAAGGATTGTGTTTCTTATAGTCTCTTATTTATGGATTATTATCAACTAGAAAGCTTTGTCATTTTATAATATCCCCAGGAATAAAGCCCCTTATAACTGGAAGCAACAGGAAGTACCAAGATAATACCTGATACGTAGTATCGTTTTGTTTCCTTTCTATTCCATGCATGACAAAGGCCTTGCTATCAAAGTACAGAAAAGGGATGACAGAGGAAAGTGGGGCTGGGGTTGGGGAAGTTTATTATTATTATTATTGTTGTTGTTGTTGTTTTTGAGACAGGGTCTGCTCCTTTACCCTGGTTGTAGTGCAGTGGTACAATCATGGCTCACTGTAGCCTCAATAACCCAGGCTTAAGTGATTCTCCTGCCTCAGCCTCTCAAGTAGCTGGAACCACAGGTGCACACCACCATGCCAGGCTAAGTTTTGTATTTTTTTGTAGAGATGGAGTTTCCCTATGTTGCCCAGCCTGGTCTTGAACTCCTGGGCTCAAGCATTCTGCCTACCTCCGCTTCCCAAAGTGCTGGGATTATAGGCATGCGCCACCATGCCTGACCAGGAGGTCTTTGTAGAAAACTCTGGATTCCTTTTTCTGGGAAGTATCTTCCTCTTACTAATGGAAAAACGTTTAATCTTATGTACATAAAATTTCACATTGCAGAAAGTATATTTTACTTGAATAATGAAATTTTTTGTGACTACAAAATAAATTAATTTTGGCTAACACTTTATTCAAAATAATTATGGGGCAGGTGTGGTGGTTCACACCTGTACTCCCAGTGCTTTGAGAGTGGGAGGACCTCTTAAGGCCAGGAGTTAGAAACATAGTAAGACCCTGTCTGCCAAAAATTAAAAAGTTAGCTGGGTATGGTGGTGGGTGCCTGTAATCCCAGCTACTTGGGAGGCTGAAGCTATAGGATCACTTGAGCCCAGAAGTTGGAGGCTGCAGTGAGTTATGATCATGCCACTGCACTGTAGCCTGGGTGACAGAGACCTTGTGTGTTAAAAAAAAAAAAAAAAAATCTGAACTATTACATGAAAGGGGATTTTGTGAACATTCTATATGCTAGGTATTGTGATAAAACTGTAACCAAGTATATGGTATACAGTGTGGAATGACAGTAATACCAATATCTTTAATAGAGAAGTTTCTCCTTTCCAGTTTTAAAATTTAGGATTACTTTGGGTCAGGTCTATTCATCTTTGAAGAAAATAATTTTTTAAAATTCCATTGTGCAATATGAAGATTTGTATATGTGAAAAATACATTAAAATCTTGATAAATAACTTTTAATTTTACATTTCAGGCTGGACATTTGTTGTATGAATCATTAAGAGCACATACAGGATTCCTTGTCATATGTGGGCATGAGTCATTATAAAGTGTGTTGTTAATTTGTTTGGAGGCACACCCAGTAGATGAAAAGGCTAAAAAATGTGTAATGTGTAATTAGGAAATTCTCCCTTGACTACTTAGTTACCATTATGCTTTCTTTATCACTAATTATTTCGGGTAACAGATTCAATAGGTTTACAATAAGGATTCAAATTGTGAAGTGGGAGATTGTGTCTTTTACTGAAACCTAAGTTACCATGGAATTGGAGTATAAATAGAATTTTTATAAAAGAGAAGTTTATCCTTAAAAAAGCAGTGTATACTTCAGTATAACCTCTTTGGTTTGTTTTAAAGCATTCAGCATGGTATTTGCGCTGGAGGAAGGCTTCACATAGTAGGCACCAAGTGTTCCAAGTGTTGGCCACAAGTACATCTGGTAGATTTAGAAACATCGAGAAAATTTCCACCAAAAACTGTTTTACACTTGACCACGTTTTAGCGTTTTTGACCACTTGACCACTGGACTTATGACCAGTTGTAACTACATTTTATAGTAAGAATGGCAACCATTTGTCACATAATCAAGTAATTTGTTAAGCCAAAACTTTTTTAGGGAGTTACCTTCTTTATCTGTGTATATTAGAGTTTGACTAATGAAGATTTATTTTCAGCTGATAAGATCAGCCAACTATGGTCATGTACCTGATTTGCTAGGTTTTTGCTCTGCCAGGCCACCTTCTCAGAATTGTTTCGAAGGTAAAAGCCCCCAAATACTTGACATATGGCAGCTATTCTCATTTCAACACATTCTGTGTTTAAGTTCCTGCAGACCAGGAAAACTTAATCTGTCATCACAAGTGGAGCTAGGGCAAACATATCTTACCTCAGACATTCAGGTTTTCCACATAAGGTGGGGTCATTTGTGTAAATACATTGTACCTACATAATCTGTTGTTTTTTTTTTTTTTGTACAAAGTGAAATTAGTGCAGTGATTAATCCCATTTTAGAATCTTTGCTCAGCATGATTGAAGTTTAATGTTTTTGCTAGGAAAAATTATTTGGTGTTTTGATAGAGCTGGGACACCTACAATACCACCACTAGCTTCGGTTCTTGAGAGGAGACATAGTGTGCATTCCCTCAGATACAATCCTTCAATGAATACTGCTGAAGCAGCTGTCTACCAGGAAGGGAAAGAGCACTGTACTTGCCTCATCCTCCCGTGGACTCACTGTTCTTGTCTTGCCTATTCTGTGCCGTAATTCTTATATCTTTTTTTTTTTTTTTTT
>NW_012115344.1:2051620-2056497 GCF_000951035.1 Colobus angolensis palliatus | reverse complement strand
CTGTAATGCTCGATATATCAACTTTCAGAATTACAGTAAGTCAGAGCAAAGAGAATCAAATCTGTAGCTCAGCTTGTTTATTTTTTGGTTTGCTTTTGCTGAAGTTTGTTTCCCCCAAGTCAGAATACGAGTCTTTCTGTGTTCTCTGTCTTCTCTTATTCTTCCGAGAAGTAAAGGTGGTGGGTGTACAGCCCATATTCGTTTACTTTTTCTGTAGCTCATGTATCTATTATTACTGGTGGTTTCTTAGTGGAAATTTTTCTTTCACTCTCACTTTGGCTTTACCTCTGAGTGCTTTCTTCTCTTGGCTGCGATTGAGCACTGTAATTTGTGGCTTTCCGGAGGGGGAGCCTCGGTGGTCAGGTGGAGGAGACAGGCCACATTCCAAAAGCGGAGTGGTAGGTCTTCCAGGCAGCGCTGATTGAGGAGTGAGTAGGGGTGTAGAGTGAAAGTTGGCTACTAATTCAAGCCTCACCTGAGGCAGTGTTTCTCAAACAGAAAAGTGCCCTCTCTAATTAACTGCCCCCGTGTGCACTTAGGTTAATGACAGCCAACCAACTTAGAAACCCCTTCCAGAGTAAGCTAGCAAACCAATAGATGTTCCATGGACATGACAAAGAGCTAATTTTCATGCACTAAGGAATTTATAGCTCTTGTATTTGTGGTGGACTGCCTCATCACCTAATGAAGGTAAAGTACATTTTCCATTTTAGGAGACAGAGTTAAAACATTTTCCTCCTGTGGATGTCTGATTAGAAAAACAAACAAACAAACAAACAAAACTCCTACTTCACTGTACCTTTCCAGCAAGTCTTATCCTCTCAAAGCACTGTATAAAGCTTTGAAATTAACTGGTTCAGTGAGTAGATTATATTTTGATACTTCCTTATTTATCCTTAAAAACATTTTTAGACTGCTGGATATAAAAGAAGATATTTATGGAAGGTTGAAACTTCATTATCATTGATTCTTTTTAAACACCACCCCCCTATAACCTGCCGTTTTCTGCATTTGAAATAGTAAGATTGTGACAAATGATTTCATTCTTAAATTGCAGTTGAATATAAAGTTTTGATGTTATAACTCTTGTTCTATTCAAATAATATAGCTTTCATTTACCTTTATATAAAAAACAGTGATAGTCATTTTTCCTCCATATTTGTACTCTGAAAGAAATATATTCTAGGCTTTCTCATCAATTAACCTGGCCTTAAATGAAATCATGGAAACAAATAATTCGCATCTTAAATATTTTTTTCAGTTTTCTAGAAAACTTTATGATTAAAAGTTGCTAAGTTAATTTCACACTTTTCCCAAGGTGTGAAATACAATTCTGTAAAGACCTTTCCATAAACAATAATTTATGGGGTCACACTGTGCAGTACTTTCAAAGTTACGTGGAAAGTGTTTCTTTTGATCTCCTCTCAAACATGTGACTAAAATAATAATACCTTGTGTGGTCTCAAATATTTCAATTTTCAGTTGTGAACTTTAAAATTCGCATGAGCAAAATGAAACACTGCCTGAAAACCAGACAGTTTTTCTTCCCTAGATGCCCAGAAACATTTTGAGCTATTCCAAACCACTGGGATCATTTGCTCTGATTTCAGATAAGCGACATAAAATAAACAAACTCTTGCCCATGTGGGAACTGGTTCTGCTGTCTCTTGTTCTAACCCTGTGAAGCCTGAATGTCTCCCCAGTATCTTTGAATGGGTCTCATTGTTTATTTATTGTGCTTTTCACAAGTGCTTGTAACTGTACCCTTGTTTTACCAATAGCTTTCTTCTAAAGTGGGTTGACATTTCAGTTAATTTTCAGTATCCTCAATGTTTTTTCTTAAATTGGGCCAGACTGACTGGCCTGTTTAGTTAGTCTCATATAAATTGTAGCACATAAAAATAAGAAACATTTATTAGATATTTTCAATTTGTTTTCTTCTTTAAGAAATGTCAGGTCAAGAGAAATTTTTCTTTCACATTCTTTAATTATTTGTGTTGTTAAATAATTGCACAGAAGTTTTAAACCTGTAGACTATCCTAGAAGTTTTAAGTTTTTACGTTAAAACCTATTAGATATGTAAATGTATAAATTTTTATTCATTTTTGAATGTACTTCTGTTTAAAATCTTAACATGAAGCATTTAGGAAATTGTTCAAAGTCTTATCTAGAGAGCAATTTTTGAACACTTTACATAACATTCAGATTTTTATTGCATTTATTTAAAAAACATATATAAAACCTTTTTCATTTGTAGAATAAACTAAAAATGAAACTACAGGGAATATTGTCCTTGTACTAGGAAGTAAAATGTACTGACTGTAGGTCTGTATTGGCACAGAAATGGGCATCATTAGGCAAAACCCAGAAACAGGTTCCAATACATAGTGAAACTTACTGAAATGAAGAAATGACATTTCCATTAAATAGGAAAATCATGGATTATTCAGTAAATATTATGGCATGGCTCTCGCCAAATATAATACTATAAGGAAATTCCAAGTATAGTAATAGCACAAATAGAATCAAAAAACAAGTTAAATAAAAAGTATTAGGAGAAAACGTAAGAGACTATTAGTGAAACATCCTGATGATAGAGGTATGTGTACACATGTTAAGAAACTTTGATCGATAATGCATAATAACAGATTTGGTTGCATAAGTAAAACATTCTCATTTATAAAAGACACCATAAACAAAGGCAAAGTACCTGCAGAAAATATTTGCAACAAATATGGTGAAAAGAAGATTAATTAATATGTAGAGGGTGTCAGCACATTAATGGAACAAAAAACAGTTTTGAAAGGACATGAACATCAGACAAATTGCAAGTCTGACCAGTGAAGATACAGAAATATGTTCAACATAATGAGTGGTCATGATAATACAAATGAAAACAATAAGATGTCATTTTTATCCCATCAAGTTGGCACACAAGAGGACTTCGAATAGCCAGTGCTTCTAAGAATATCAGATAGTTGATATTTTTATGTACTCATGGTAAGAGTGTGAATGATAAAATGTACTTTTTCTCTCAGTGATCCTATCCCACTTCTGGGAATCCATCCTATAGGGAATACCAATACATAGAGTACGAGAATGTCTATTGTTAACAACCTATATGTTGTGAATATAAGTTAATTGTTAAAGATGTATTTTTATTTGTTAAAAATATCAGTGAAACATTTTTGGATTACATATGATACTGTCAAACTATGGGATATGCAGCTATATTAAAATAATTGGATCACTGTACACTTGGGAAAATGTGCATGATATTTTTGAAGTGAGCAAAGAAAGATGAAGATATGTAGGTACATATAAATATATGGTCATGTATTTCATATCATTTTGCTAAAAAAACTTATAAAAATGCATATATTTGTATAATTTTGTGTACTTGTAGAAGAAATAAGGATATGTCCCTAGGGGTGAGCTAGTGTAGCTTGCTGGAGAGGTGGAGGTGAAATGAATATGAATATTACATTTGTAATTTTAAAAGTACCAGTAGAATTTTACATATAAGTTTTGGCCATTTTCGTTTAGGGAAACATGTTATTTTGAAATGAGTCAGAATTACACATTTTTTGAACCATGTTTTACTGAACCTAGCGATAAATATATGGAATTACAGAATCTGTCCTTTTATTTCCCTCGCATTTTGACATGGACACAGTGGAGATTGAATCTCATTTTGATGATGAAAAATTTGTCTAGAGTTTTTTAAGGGAGGTATGAATCTTGAAGTGGCATTTCCCAATGGCCATTCCCAATTTTTAAGCAAGATATATATTCGACTCTAAAATTTTCAACGTGATTCCTGTGCTTTGTTAATAACTCTGCCTTAGAGTGATTAGGGGGTCTGAATTGCGTTTACTCTTAAAAGGCAGAGGCTGAGAGCCAGAAACTTTTGTCGTCACGTTGTATTCTGTCTGGCTGACATGGGGCCAAATCACTCTTGTGGTTCTGGGACTCAGTTTCTCCCTTTCTCAATCAGAATGATGACATTGAGAATTAACCAGCTTGTATTTTTAGATTAGTTTGAGTTCTGCATGAAAATGTGCTGTAGTCTCAGCTACTAGGGAGGCTGAGGCAGGAGAATCGCTTGCACTGGGAGGCGGAGGTTGCGGTAAGCCAGGATTGCACCATTGCACTCCAGCTTGGGCAACAAGAGCGAAACTCTGTCAAAAAAAAAAAAAAAAAAGTGCCGTAATGGCAGCCTTAGAGATGTCATGTCATGTTCTGTTAATTGTCTTTGTTATTTAGTGCTATAACAAACTTGTTACAGATTAGCAGTCATCACTGTAATAGTGTACTAACTTAGAAAAGTTTATCCTTGCTTTTTGAATTATATAATAAGATTCTTGTAATAATATATCATTGCAGTTTGATCTTTTCATAGTATTAAAGCCAGAAGGAACTTGGAAGATGAGGATGCACCAGCATTTTAAAGATGTTCAAACTGAGGTGAATTACTTGTCCCTGGTTACACAGCTGGCTAGTGACGGAGCTGGTACTTCATTTGAGCAACATTCTGGGGAGTATTTCTGGCATATACCAATTTACAAATGAGATTCTCTAGATCTAGGGCTCTATCTACAGCATTTATACATTATGTTTTTCATTATTACCAAATAGAATAAATATTTAAAAGTATACATAGTGTCTATCAGTAAAATTTGTATCTAAAAAATGTATACCCTTTTAGAAGCTGTGTAGCTTTGCATTCATTTTTAATTTTTTTCTTTCAAACAAATTTCTTTAGGATATTCTATGAACTACATTAAATGGGCCAATTTTTGCAGAAAACAAATATAAATAATATTTACTTATTTGCATGTTTTATTTTAATTAGATCATTATCTAGTAATTTCTTT
>NW_012115344.1:2016022-2051160 GCF_000951035.1 Colobus angolensis palliatus | reverse complement strand
TAAATTTAATATATACATTATATATAAATTTAATGTATATAATGGTTGTTAACACTAGTTGTGTCAAGGATTGTCAATTGAATTGGGTGATTCACAACACAGATTTCATTGGAAATGTTTGAGTAGGGAGGGACTAATATTTAGCAGGTAGTATCATGTTATTTGACATTAAATGAATTGAATTTTGTAGTTTCAGTAAACACATGTGAATCTTGGACATTTGAAGACATGAATGCTAGCTTTATATGTCAGTGTCTGTGTATATGTATATTTATATAAATGAGTCATTTTATAAACAAATGTATGCATTTATGTAAATTTGTAAATGTAAGTATAAACATGTTTACTGTCTTAGTGTTTGAGATGATTCCGTTTGTGGTGAATGATGGTGACTTTTGTTTTAAGGATGTTTGAAATTGTTTAAAGTAAAATCCTGTTCATAAATATAAGGATTGAGATAGTTTTAGATGAATACTTTTCCCTTTTCATTATTATTTTCTGGTGTCTTCCAAAATATTTATAAATAGTGATAGAAACAATGATGTTTTTTGTATGGAGAGAACTCAGAATTATTCAGAGATATTATTATTTTGGGGGAGGCAGATATACAGTACAATCCAGAATGACATTTAGGACCAGTATATGAAATATTACATGGCAGAGTCTCGCTCTGTTGCCCAGGTTGGAGTGTAGTGGTGCAGTCTTGGCTCAGTGCAACCTCTGCCTCCCGGCAGAGCGATTCTTGTGCCCCAGCCTCTTGAGCAGCTGAAACTGCAGGCATGTATCACCATGCCTAGCTTTTTTTTTTTTTTTTTTTTGGATTTTTTAGTAGAGACGGGGTTTCACCTTGTTGGCCAGGTTGGTCTTGAACTCCTGGCCTCAAGTGATCCACGTGCCTCGGCCTCCCAAAGTGCTAGGATTACAGGCATGAACCACCGTACCTGGCTGGCAAACAGGGATTTTAAAATTAATTTAAAACATTAAAACAAAAAGGGTTTTATTACTATGGTAATATTGATGGCGTTGCACTGGTAGGTTGCTCAGGGTTTATGTTTTTTATGTGATCTTTGTCCTTTATGTGTTAGGAATACCCAAGCCAAGATGTGTGACTGCCAATTTTTGATCCTAATAGCTTTTCTGACTAAACTTGTTTTATAGCTACTATGATCAACATCTTCTGGATACAAAGTGTTCATATGGGTAGCTTGACTTGACAGATTGAAATATTTAATGAGTGGACATTAACCTCACTATTTTGTATCTGTTAAGTGAAGTTGGTAATATTGTAGCTTATTTGTCTTATTTGTGGTATGACCGTATTTGTAGTATAACCCAAATTATTTGTCTCTCTGAAATAGCAGTGTATTAGTCTGTTATCTGCTTATTTACTTTACTTCCTCCACCCCACCTTCTTAGTAGACTATGTTTCTGGGAAGCAGAGGCTATTATCTCTTTTTAATTTTAAAAGCTCTTTATGCTTTTAAGAGATTATTATCTTGATCACCTTTGCAAATTTAGTGCCAAGCATGAAGCTGGGTACACATTCAAAAAATGTGTGTTCAAAGAATGCCTTTTAAAGTAGCTGTAAGACTGTGTGGCATGCTGGTCCTTGATGATCTAGGGCAGACAGTGGGGGAAAAATGGTGTATGCTTATGACCTGATGAAAATAAGTTAGACATTTTATAATGGAAATTATAAATTTATTTACTCATCTTCAATTCCTGAGGCTCTGTACGTGTACGGTACAATGGGGGTATTTAAAAAGACAAGTGTCTATTTTTTAGCATTCCAAAGAGGTAAGAGGACAAAACTGTAAAATTCTTGTATGTATTATTTATTTCTTATAGATAAATACATATATACACATAACAGTCATGTGCGGCATAACCATGATTCTAGTTAGTGACAGACCCCATATAGGACAGGGTCCCATCTGATTAGAATAGAGTATATTTGAGCCAGGCATGATGGCTCATGCCTATCATCCCAGTTACTTGGCGGGCTGAGGTGGGAGGATTGTTCAAGGCCAGCCTGGGCAACATAGTGAGACCCTGTCTCTAAACAAAAAAAACCCCAAAAAACAAAAACATAAAACCTTCTGTCATTGTCTGGCTTCCAAGTCTTCAGTGTTTTTTCACTGATCTCAGAACAAGGACTGCAGGACTAATGGGGTTGTCAAGTCTTGCATCTGTAGCCTGGAACACTCTAATAGGCTGAATGCAGTGGCTTATACCTGTAATTCCAGGACTTTGGGAGGCTGAGACAGGAGGATCACTTGAGGCCCGGAGTCCAAGACCAACCTGGGCAACATAGCAAGACCCCCTTCTCTACCACACACACACAGACACACACACACACACACACACAGGAAACCTGATATATGGCACTTGATATTGACATTACAGATCAATTAAAAGAAATTATTGATATTCAGCAGTGGTGCTGGGACATTTAGTTTTCCATATGGAAAAAATAAATACATATACCATCTAAGTTTGTGCAAGCACACTCTAATGTTCGCACAATGACAAAATTGCCCAGTTACACATTTCTCAGAGCATATCCCCATCGTAAAGCAATGCATGAGTGGATACACACACACACACACACACACACACACACACACACAGTTGACCCTTGAACCATTTGGGGACTTGGGGCGCTGACCCCTCATGTAGTCGAAAATTCATGCATAACTTTTAACTCCCCGCAAACTTAACTACTAATAGCCTACTGTTGGATGGAAGCCTGATGGATAACATAAAGTTAATTCACATATATTGTGTATGTTATATGTATTATATATACTGTATTCTTACAGTAAAGTAAGCTATAGAAAAGAAAATGTTATGAAGAAAATCATTAAGGGAGAGAAAATACATTTACTATGCATTAAGTGGAAGTCGACCATTACAATCATCTTTGTTGCTTTTACATTGAGTAGGTTGAGGAGGAAGAGAAGAGATTCGTCTTGCTGTCTCAAGGGTGGCAGAGGAGGAATAGGTAGAGGAGGTGGCAGGGGAGGCATGCGCACTCTGTATAACTTAATGAAAAAAATTCATGTCTAAGTGGACTTGGGAAGTTCAAACTCGTGTTGTTAAAGGGTCAACTGTAATATATATATATGTGTGTATATATATGTATGTATATATATGTATATGTCCCTGCTAGGTATAGGTATTGTTAGATGTCTTTACATCAAGATTTCTTTGTCTTAGACCAGTTTAAAAGGAAATATGAGGCTTTGGGGTCCTAAATGACATTGGGCTACATCTTAGGGACTCTTGAGTCTATCTGAGGGCACATCTTTCTGTAATGCTGGCATAAGGAGCTATGAGACCCATTAGCTTGTTCTGATCCTAGGATATACATATAGGAGAAATACTACAATCCTAGGTCTTTGGAACTGAGAGGAATCTCTGGAGTCACTTATTGGGATTGTTCCCACTTAGAAAGCCCCGTGAGGGTTTTCCAGGGTACACAAATATGAGGAGTCAGTTTGAAATCTGATTCCCTGATTCCTGATCCTATTTCTTTGTGTCAGTAGTGTGCTGTCACTCCTGATACAGTGGAGAGCAAAGTAAAAACAGCTAAACTATTCAAAACGAACAATAACAAAACATTATAAGGCATGAACACCCAATCAAACAGACAACCATTGTGGTTGTATTGCAACATGAGAGAAACAGTTTGCAGCAGATTTTCAGTTTAAATACATGTTTAATTTCATGTTTAAATACAAACTAAATCTCAGATTTAGGTCAGGGGATCTTCATTATCCAGATGAATATTCCTGCATAAGGAAGTAAGGGAAAAGGCCTGTAGAAAGCTCTGTCATGGTAGGTTATGTGCAGAATCCAGTGCCAGCAGCTGGCTATACGTGTCTGGGCTGGCATGGTTGACTCTTTTCCAAGGATGGTCATTTAGTGTGTTCCACTTCTTGACATCCCGGGTACAATTGGCCATGATGCCTCTGCATAGTCAAACTATATGTTTCCTAAGAGACCTTGGGCCCACTTCTGTCACCTTACATGGATCTGTTAACATTACACTGGGTAGGTTAAGCAATGACCTGTATTATGATAGCCGGTTCATGATGTCTATATAGTAATCTCTTAGGACATGGTAAATGATTATGATCATCATTAGTTTTGCCCTGTGTGTCAGGTCTTCATTTAAACTGGAAGCTTATTCTTGTACTTACTGTGTGGTAGGCACAGTGCAAAGAGAGAATATTTATTTTTATCTGGAATTTATCTCATTCTAACTCCGAAAGAAATGATTAGAGAAGATTAGGGAAGCCCAGACAACTTGTCACTTAGCAGTCTCAATCAAAATTCATTAAAAAGAAAAGACGCTTATAAATGAGGAAGAAAGCAATATATGAATATTTCCTGTTTTATCATTATGTATTATTTTATTTGCTACTGTCTCTGAACTATGGTATTTTGATAGGGGTTTTATAAGTTCCTAGAATGATATTGTACTCGATTGTGCATATATTAAAACTTTTTAAAAGAAGCCTCTTGGTGTTTTAAATATATGTTATTTCAACGTACTGCTATTTAACTTCAGAATATTTCTACAGTGGTTTGATGGCAGATTGGCGCTATAGAAGGAGCCATTAAATAAGTTAGCAGTGTTTTACTGTGAGTCATTGACTGACTTCAGCTATAACCTTGAATCTCCTAACTTTTAGATGTATGACTTTTTAGTTTATCAGTTATAATCATGTATGCATAAATGTAAACTTTTGCACATATCTGTAATAATAAATGAACCTTTATTTTAAAAAATGGGAAACAAAAACAACCTAGTTGAAACCCTCAGGAAAGTAAGCCTGTGATAAAACCCTTAAATGACATAACATACTCGCCAGAATTAATAGCAATAATAGGAACATACGGGATTCCACCTTTAAAAAGAGAATGGACATATTATAATTACCTATCTGATTATTTTTGAAAAGGTCAGCTTAAAGCAAAAAAGATGAACTGGTTTATCAAAATATGAAGTGTAGTAAAATAAAAGTAGTTCGTCTTTATTTCTCTTTAGCTGTCTCCTGCATCTATTAAGGAGCAGTAAAATGAACAAAAGACAGATACTGCGAGAAATCTGGACTATGGTAGACTCTAGATGAATAATGTTAAATTTTTTCACATACAAAATGCTTACATTTAGTTCTAAAAACAAACACAATAGCCTCTGAGAAATGGTTAACTTTCTGTGTTCCACTGTGAATTACATACCAATAGAAATTTAAAATGCTTTAAAGTTGGCTGTAATTGAAATCTATTGAATTTTATTTGGGAAAATTACCCCCTTTTATAAGGTTGGTAATTCTTAACAAGGTTAGGAAATTCCTTTTGCGCTACCATTTAGGAACATGTTTAAAATGCACATATATTAATTCTAAGGTTAAACAGTCAATGTGACTCTCCTCTTGACACATTTTGCTTTTGTAATATTCCTTTAGAAAAAACAACAACAACAACAACTCCAGCTTGTTTTCAAATCTGTTACAAAAGAAAGCACAGAAGGAAACATTCTTGAGGTCTTACAGTTCCAAAGAAGTTTATCTAAAGTTCATAGCTTGTTGGGTCTGGTCCATTGGAACAAAATATCTCACTTTCTAGTGTTAAACTTGCAGAATGAGTGCTTTTCTTTTTAAACTTTTTACACTTTCCTCTGGGATTCCAAACCCATTCTGAAGAGGAATCATAAGAGGGAATGGAAACATCTTTAAATTATGACAGTAGGTAATGCCTATATGGCAAAAAGTTATTTGTAAGTTTGCTAATTATCTGGTTAAATTTATTAATGTTTACAGCTAAAAGCTGTAATTTAAATCCCAGAAAGAAAAGTTTGAAGCAAAATAATAATACCAAAGAACTGCCAATTCTCCATTTTGTTTCATTCTGTCTAGATGTGGTCTTAAATCATGGAGTCTAAGATTTTGAATGACAGTTTCCAGTTTTCCAAAAAGAAGTTTAAGAAAATTTTATTTAGAATTTCTTTATAGTCTTAGAACATGTGTGTGCTAATTTTGGAGGTGTTCAACTTGTGTAAGCTTTATGTACAAAATAGAAAATAGATACCCATTTTGATAAAACTCATTTGCCCAACTATTCATAAAGGTGTTGAAGCCACTAAAATATGAGTGACTATACTTTCGGACCAAGTATACCAGTAGCCCTTTTTCTTAAGTAATTGCCTATTGATACCATAGCTTTACCTTGTGTATAAAGATTACTTTAATGGACATTTTGTATTTTGAGACCCATAACTATTTAAATTATTTTAATGTTTTTTTTTTAGTGGTTCTCGGTGCAGGAAGCGGGTGGGTTTGGCAATATCTCTAGTCATTTTTCATTGCTACAACTAGCGAGAGAGTGCTGGTATCTAGTGAGTAAAAACCAGAGATACTGCCAAACATCCTACAATGCATAGAACTTCCCCCACGACAAAGAATTATCAAGCCCAAAGTGTAAGTAATGCTGAGGCTGAAACCCTGTCCCAGATGGAAGGAACCTTATTTTTCTCCTCTTTGCCATATATAGGTTTTTAATCATTAAAATTCATAAAGCATACTCTTAGAATATGTTAATATTAGAGACAAATACAGGCCTTAATAATATAAATGATTACATTAGGTACATGTAGGGCATGAAATTATAACATCTACTTGATACATGATTATACACTTATAATACTGAAGTACCCCAAGGATAACAAATAAATAGAAATTTATTAAAACTTCATGTGTGTCATAGAGTTACATATTGCTGGAGCTGGAAGGAGTCTAATTTGATGGTACCTAATTGGGTTGATGTGTTCATGAGCATCAGTGCTTCAGAATTATTTGACGAGATACCTAGTTCAAAGACGAATGCTTGGAGTCCCACGTTAATATTGGATTATGAAGGTGCAAGGTCCAAGAGTACTTTTTATAAACTCACTCATTTTGGGTAACTACAAATATAAGTGATTCTTATTATGTAGGTGGTTCTTATGACCTCAGCCATCATCTCCATTCCACTTCTTCTGAGATCCGCTCTTCTATCTGTATTACATGAAGGCTTGATGATGTTGACATTCCCCAGTTACCATTGTTAGTGAACTAAAAAAGCGGATCATTGTTTCTTCCTTATTGCTTTGATAAGATTGCTTTTTAAATGTTGAAATACTGGTTTTCCTATCTTGATACATTCATTCTCCTTACATAATGCCTCCTGGCTGTCTTCTGCCAGTCCCAGTCCTAGTGTCTGAGGATATGGATATTGTCTCTGCCCTCTTGAAGCAAAAGAGAGATAGAGGAAAATAAAATAAGCTAACACAGTAAAAGCAAAGCTGTAGGAGTCTTAACAAATGGAACAAAATATTGAACTACAAGTGGCCTAGCAATCACGTGGTTCAGCTGAGACCCAAGAAGTTGAAGTGACTTGCCCAAGTTTACCTAATTACATGGCTGTGGTGGAGGTAAAAGGAGGGTGTGGGTCTCTGGATGTCTCTTCTCTCACTTCACACTAGAAGACATGCAGGTGGGGAACAGGAGCATCTTCTACGTGTGGAAAAATGTGAGGGACTGGCCCATATGTGTTATAAGACAAGTTGATACCACTGTCAAGCCTAGTGGAGGTAAGGGAAGTTGTGGGCCATTCCAAAGACATTTGTTCACTCCACCCTTCATACTCTCATTGGAGTAGGTAAACATCAAAGAGAAGTGACCAACATTTCTTCCTTTCTTAGGAGGACACAACCATGACTGGGCTGGTTGGTATTCTTTTAAAGTCTGAAGAATCAAGAGTTCTTGAGCATGTCTTTTTCCCTGTCCTGGCCTCTAGGCAGTCAGTGGCTGCCCAAGATGTGTTACGGAAAAGTGAAGCATGGGAAGGCAGAAAAGGGAGGATAATATTATTACCTATGATTGAACAAGCAGGTAAAGGAGGAGAACACAAAGGGTAGGAGGATTCTAGTGGGGGAAAGGGAAGCATATGTTTTCTATGCTGCTTTCCCTTTCCTGCTGTGAACTTCAGAATGCATTTGCCCACTGACCACATTGTGAGTGTGGATTATGATTCTAGGCCAGCTTCCCAGACCCTACTTGACCAGTCATGCATTCTCTGACCATAACACTAATAGTACAGTAGTACCAAAATTTTAATTTAACATTTTGAAACAGTGGGTGAGATTTGTATAGGATGGTTAGCAAGTTGGTTTATGAAACTTAGCCTGTAAATGACCACATAGGTTTGGAAATAGAAAATAATTTATATTATGTGATCTAATACATAAGATTGTCATGTGGAAAAACAATACAAAGTAGACTGAATGTTCACTATATGAGAAAAACACTTTTTTCCCTTTTGAATCACATTAGCTTTTAAGAATCCTCAAAACTTTTTCAGGAAAATGTTATGTCCACCCCAATCCCTTGTTTTTTGGTTAATTGTTGTTTGTCATATCTTAAGGACGAAAAGCTGTACTTAGTTCCACTTAGTTTGTCAGTCTTTTAAATTTATTTTTCTAAATCGAGAAGAGCCTGATTAAGGAGTTCTGTGGCAATAGAAAAATCTCTCTTTAATTCATTGCCAAAGCATAGAGGCTTCTGTATATAGTATTTAAAAGTAAAGCTCTAAAGTAATTGTTTCCTTGGATCCTAAAAGGACGCGTGTTAGTGAAAGCAAAGTGGGACTTATTTCGACCCACAGAGAAGAGCTGATTTAGAGGCCACGTGGGGATGCCATGGGAGAGGCGCATGTACTGCTGGTTTAGGAAGAGCTCTTCTGATAAGCTCTCAGCTGTTACAACAGATAAGAGAAAACTGATAGTTTCAGAAAGTAATGAAATTTAACTAGGACTACAGATAAACAGCATCTATGATTCTTTTCAAATGTTTAAGTACAAGACACCCATATTTTAATTTAATAAGCAATTACTGGAGACTTACTGTGTATGATATGCTAGAAATGTTAGAAGCTCTAAAAGAATGATAGGACAGAGTTCTGCCCTTAAAGACCTTAGAACTTTTTAGGGAAGAGCCAAGTCCTACTGTAGGGGCCGTGTGTGTGTGTTTCTGTGTGTGTGTGTATGTGTTTGTTTGTTTTTTGAGACAAGGTCTCACTCTGTTGCCCAAGCTGGAGTGCAGTGGCATGATCATGGGCTCACTGCAGCCTCAAAGTCCCCAGGCTCAGGTGATCTTCCCACTTCAGTCTCTTGAATAGCTGAGACTACAGGAGTACATCACCATGCCTGGTTAACTTTTATTTTATTTTTGTAGAGACAGGGTTTTGCCACGTTGCCCAGGCTAGTCTCAAACCCATGGGCTCAAGCAATCTGCCTCAGCCTCCTAAAGTGTTAGGATTACAGGTGTGAGCCACTGTGACTGGCCCGTGTGTGTTATAGGACAAGTTGATACCACCATCAAGCCTAGTGGAGTTAAGGGAAGTTGTGGGCCATTCCAAAGACATTTGTTTACTCCACCATTCACACTCTCATTGTCTCCTATGTATCACTCTGTCCAAGTAATCAGCCTGCATTTGCTATTACAGATATTCATTCAAGTATTTTCCTTCCTTTTTGAAATGTCCTTGAGAACAAGGACGTTGCCTTATTAGTCTTATTCTCAGTGTTTGTCAGTGTCTGCTAAACATTTGTTAGAGTTAATGATTGAGTGAATAATGCATGGATTAATTCGTGAATGCTTTGTGAAAGCAATGGAGATATGGATGTGGATTGGTAGAGTGGAGGACCTTCCCCTAATTGAGGCTTGCAGTGGAGGGTAGAGGAAGTATTCCAGAGCTGGAACAAGGACGTAGTGATGAACATGCCATGTGTTGGGAAGGCAATCCTCATTACATAATAAATTAGAATCCATGCCAATACAGACTCCTTAGGTTGCAAGTCATAGGAAACCTAGCTCAGAGTGGATTAAATAACATCACACAGCAACTCTGACTTTTTTCAAATGAGGAATTGGCCCCTAAGATAATTCCTATTTGTGAAAGCAAAGCAGGAAATTGTTTTCACCCACATAGAAGAACTAATTTAGTTGATTTAGAGGTTCTAATTATGCCAAGTAACTGAATAGCCTAGTTAAAGGGCAAAACATCAGGTACAGTTTGCAGCAGACAATCAAATAATGTAAACAATCCTGGTTATTTTGCTCTCTTAGGTTCTGCCTTTCCTACATTGTGCTTTCCTACTTACAATGGCTTTGTTCTTAAGTAGCAAAATGATTATAGTAGCTCCAAGCCTTGCCTGTTCACAACACCAAAATACAGTGGTGCTTGCTAGCTCCGATGTCTCGTGTATCTGAATGACTCTGATTTTATTTGCATACCTCAAAACCAATCACTGTATCCAGGGAGTTGGGATATGTCAGTCTGGCCCCATCCCATGAGATGGTATTCATTGATTGCCTCCAAGCCCTCTCGTAGGTGCTGGAGATGACGTTTAAGTTTCAACCACATACCTCTACCCTCACTGTGGCACTCCCTGTGTTCCTTCCTTGTTTTATTTTTCTCAATAGCATTAACTGCCTTCTAACATACTATTTGACTCTTATAGTGAGTTGTCTGTCTCTCGTTGGAATGTAAGCTTCATGAGGGTGTATGCATTTTTGCATTTTGATCGCTGCTCCATCCTCTGTGCAGCATATGTAGGGACTCTAAATATTTGTTTACATGAATGAAAAAATAAAGAGACAAGGTTCTTACTTTGTTAGGCTTACATTCTCATGTATTTATATTATTTAAGCAAGGAAATATTTATATTAATTAAGCAAGAAAATACCAGTTACTGATAAGTGTTGTTAAAAATAAAACATGGTGATAGGAAAGCAAATGTGAAGGGTGGTTTAATGTGGATGGCAATTCCACCTCAGTTGTTGGGCCGTTAACAGGAGAGGAATGGGTGACCAAAGGAAATTCCTGGGACTGCACCAGAGAAAGTCTAACTGGAGATAGAGGTAACAGAAATGATCTTTCTTATAGAATGCATCTTATGACTTAATCAAACTAGAAACACAGTTATATCCTTTAAAGAAATTACTATTTTCAAGATTTTTGCTAGCTGCTTCTTGGCAAGTTTTGTGAACTTTCGTTGGCTTCTGACTTTATGTCATTCATCTCTTAAAACTATAGATCACTTTTGTCTTGCGAGGTACAATGTTGGTGTCGCACAGTCTTCATGACGTGCATGTGGGTGGCACATTTCTGATGTCAGGCTAGCTTCCTTCCTAACACTTCCTTGCACCATTCCAGCAGCACCATCTTAGGTCATGTAAGCCCATTTTATTGTTAGTCTTAAACATCTGACACATACACACATGCACAGACATTTTGGGATTATAGTGATGTTGTTAAATTGGATGTATAACTGGAATCAAGTGACATTTGAATGAGACAGATTCACAGAAGTCATAGGCTCATATTTGAGGGCAGGGAGAAAATGTAAAATGAAAGATAAGTTTTAAAAAAACTCATATATACATATGTATAAGAAGAATCTATGAAAATGTATACACTAAATTATATATGTTTATATGTAAGAGACTGGATTTACCATCTTTGACTCATTAACTCACCTGAGAATTAATCATGAAATGATTAAATTCAGAAAGGGAGCTTTATTACGTGAAGTTGCTCATTGCAGGTTTCACTGCAAAATGAGGAAGACACTTGGAAACATCGGAAAGTGTCCAAAAAGAGAATAGTGGAAATCATAATAGTCTACCCCAAGTGAGGGAGATTGTATGCCAAGCCCGTTCTGTAAGAAGGCAGGTATAAATAAATAAGCAAGTGAATAAATAGGTTACTAATTTGTGGAATACTGTGGAATTCTTAATGATTTTACAAATATGTGGAACATGTGGAGATGTTATGAGCTGCCAAGTGGAAGTGCAGAATGCAAAACTATAAGCAAACCATGATTATACCTATATGCATATATGTATTCTGATATATAGATATGAAGGAAATGTGCAAAATAAAATGCGTATTTTAGCTATAGAGTTATTTTTATTGTAACTTCTCTTTTGAGTATATTTTAATGTAGATATGCATAGTTTTAGTCAGATTGGCATTACATTTATAATGGGTTTATAAAAGATAGCAGACCAGTGTGATTTTTCTTTTTTTTAAATTGAAACCAGCGAGTAAGAGCTTGTTTTTTCTCCTCCTGCGCAGTTGGAGAGTGACAGATACTGTTGATGACCCTCACTTTCAGGATTTCCGTCTTGCAGCCAAGTTGGGAGGAAATGTTTCAAATCAAAAAGAGGAAGGATGAAGGGACTCAAGGCACTTCATTTTGTGCATGCCTGTGTGTATGTGTGTATGTGTTTTCTAGTGGGTTAACACATTGCCTCAGCTTGGATTATTTCTATCCTCAGAACGGCATATAAACATTTTTTTGGGGGGGAAAAAGCTAAAATATTTATACAGCTGCTTCCTTTAGTTTTTTTAAATACACAGATAATATTTTTACTACCTCATGAACATCATCATGTCTTTGTAACTAGCATACTAAGCTTTAGTTCTCCTTTTGGTAGCACTATTTTGTTATTAATCCCTTCCGTCCTTCCTCCTTCTCTTCTCCCCCTTTACCTCTTACCCCTCCTTCCACCACTCCCCTCCCCCTGCCCGTCCCTTCTCCCTTCTCCTCCCCTCTCCTTTCCTTCTTTTAAAAATTATCTGTTAATTTGTTTGAACGTAGGGTGCCTGAAAATTCAGATAACTTGAGAGTAATTAATTAATTCCACATTAGTATCCCAATGAGTTTGTAATGACAGCCTTGCAATTTTTGGGGGGTAGGTAACCATTAATTTTGCCTCAGTAAAATAAATGGCCTTTATGTATAAGCTAAGACTTGTAAAAAAGTAGATTAATGTCCGTCACCTGTGACTCTACAACACCAATTCATTCACTTTGGTTTTTCAGCCAGACATCTGGCCATTTTAGTGATTTATTGACTTAACTGATTAATTTGGTAGAGGAGGTTAATTTAATAGCGCCTTCAGATATAGCCTCAAGTTTCCATCACTAAGAGGTGATGGCAATCTAACCTGTTGGCCTTAGGATGTGCTTTGCCTTCCCTGGATTCCTCAGACTCCTATTTTTATATCAGATTCTACTTTGGTTGCTGGCATGACTTTAAGCTGGCAGGGCAAAGGGCTTTCTTGAAGGTGACTGTCTCCTCAACCTGTCTGACTTAAATGGTTGGGTCAAGGAAGGAAAAAAATGGTATGATGCAGCAGGAACTGGGTTGTTGAAAACTATTTTATTTGCATTTCTTGAGTTTGCACAGAACCTAAGTTACCAGCCTTTGATTAGCAATGTAAATTTAAAGTTTGTCTTGGGCAAACTTACTGAAAAGTTCTTTAGGCACTTTCTTCACATCAATTAAAAAAAAAAAAAGAAAAGAGAGATTAATAGAATACTAGCTACTATTTTGTTTCCTTTTTAATGCCATATGATCCATATACCTTGGAAGGCAGAGAAATAATTTTGTCCTTATGTTAATTGAAATAGTGAGCGTCTTTCTTGTCCTGGCTGTAGATGACGGTGGGTCCTTTAAGCAGAGGACTTGGTGCTCTTGAATGGAGCAGAAGACAGGCTGCTGCTCAGGGTGTCTGAACTTCACACTCACATGCCTGGAGTTGGACTGCGTATCTAAGGAAATTAACATGTATTGCCACTGTTTTGATCAGAGGCTTGTGTTTCTATGCTGAATATTTTCAAAACAAGCATTTTGTCAAGGAGTAAAAGTCAACATCAGTTCTCTCTAAAGGCTTTTAATTTCTATTTCTTTTGGCGATGCACTCTAAATGTATACATTAAAAGGATTATATAAAAATGAGTGTGACTTTTTAAGTTGTGTTTCTAATGCTTAAGTATGTATAATTAAAGTAATCAAAAATGTAAGATGGTGGCCAATTCAAAAATTTTAAGCTTTGCTAAAACAAGGTAAATTAGCCAAGATACTTCTGCTAATAGCTATTTTTATTTTTTTTTGGTCTGTCAGTGACTGGGTTTCAGAAATGAAATACAGATTTGAGAATGACCTTATTATTTAATCTTTAAACGTTAAAAATTTAGTAAACATAGCCTCACATTACTGTTTATTTTAAGAGAAAAGGTATATTAATATTACACACATACTTTTTTTTTTCTGTTGTGCAATCTGAAACCTGCTGGAAAGAATATATACGCTTTCCATCAAAAACAGTTAACAACTTTTAAAATCCTACAGGTTCAAGTCTCAGCTGTCGAAAACTGATCCTGGGCTGCTGCAGCTAATGTTCTTTCTTGTGAGAGGCTGAACTCTGTCACAGATGACAGCCGACCCACTTACTCAGACCTTGATAAAGGACCAGGCTTCTTTTATAGGCCTTCAGATTCTCCCATGATCTGTCATGACCAGCTGAAACTGAATTTCTTATACTTAATTTTTTGTAGCATTTGTGTCAACTATCAGTTTTGGAGGAATGGTTAAAATTCTGACACAGTGGCCTGTGAGAGTATTTTGAGTTCCATTTTGAAATGAAGGGTAGTAGATGCTATGAGTTTGGTCATAGAGCCCCTTAAAGTATGTAAGACAGTTTTTGTTTTTTAATTAGTCGTTTGAATTTTATTAACATAATTAACTTCATAACTTCCATTTGTGAGATTCCAGGATTTTTCTACCTTCTTGGTAACTTTTCAGTGAAGTAGATGTTTCCAGGTGCAAAACTTTATGACCTGAATAATTTGTAATCCTTTCCATAGTGTATGCAAGTATTTTAAAGGAGTCAGGTGTCTTAACAAAAGCCACCCAAGATTGTGGTTGGCATTTGTGTTTATTTGCCTTAACATACATATATTGACTTTAGCATATTTTCTCTAAAGCAGAGGGTCCCCTGGGCCTCCGACCTGTAGCAGTCTGTGGCCTGTTAGGAACCTGGCCTCACAGGAGGTGAGTGGTGGGCCAGCGAGCATTACTGCCTGAGCTCCTCTGCCTTTTGTCAGATCAGCAGTGACATTACATTCTCATAGGAGAACAAACCCTATTGTGGACTGCACATGTGAGGGATCTAAGTTGGATGCTTCTTATGAGAATCTAACTAATGCCTGATGATCTGAGGTGAAACAGTTTCATCCTGAAACCATCCGTCCACCCCTGCCTGGTACATGAAAAAATTGTCTTCCACGAATCCGGTCCCTGGCACCAAAACAGTTAGGGACCACTGCTCTAAAGTATATGTCATTTTTCAATGCAATTTAGGTGTAGGAGTTTATGCTGTTTTTGCCTTTTGGTTTTCATTGTGTAAATTATCAGCCAAAACTTTTGTTGAACGACTGGAAAGTCTTGGTCTGTGTTCCCTGGACCGGCTTTGTGACGATTCACACTGGTATTGATTAATGGCATGATTCATAGCAGCGGGCATTGGTAAGTTCAGGAACTCCCCTTGTTGACTTTGTGGGTCATCCTTGACCCTTTTGGGAGAGGTGTTTCTCTGAGACAGGAGTAGCCAACATCCATATGTATTAGAAAACACACACACACACACATACATACACACACTGGCATTTGAAAGGGAAGGGAGAGGAATTAGTGTCAATTAATTCTTTGAAATGAAATGTATATCATTGCTTCAGATGACTTGGGATACTGGTTTGTGTGATGTGATGTAAGAAGAGGGAACTCTTTAAGCCATACAAAAACTAGATCTTAAGTGATTTGATATGTGCAGGGGTTATAAATCTTGTACTCCATTTATTTACAGATTAGTCATATTAGATGTAAATCTATTTAGCAGGGAAAGTATAAGCAATTTATCTTTAATGGAAAGGCTGGTTGGGAGGCCATAATCTCCTTTCTACTACTTCATAAGATATGATTAAGGGAAAGCAAATAAAATATAATAATTTAAACATAATCCTTTATGTCAAAATTAATATTGCATGAATTTTGAATTCTATATTTACCTGAAAGAAACCTGTAAAATCTCTGTGCTGTGGGACGTTTCAGATTTTAGTACAATGAGGTGTGAAACAATAGTACAGGTAGAGGGTTAGAATCCTTGTCTCCCATTAGTATTTGGGTTTGTGTTTGTGTGGTTTTCTTGCTGTTGTTAGAAACAATATGTTTCTTCAGAAGATGCCAAAAGAACTTGCTTTAGCAAGTTGACATCTATTGATGAATAAGTATGACATTTTAATCCCCATATTTTAAATGATGTTTGGTTACTATTTATTTAAAAGCAACTGAATAAAAACATCTTCAGCTATCCAGATTCCAATCTGTACAGATGACTAATCATGTGGAAGATTTGAACATAAAGGTTCTAGTGAAAAATAAAAATTAAAACAAAAAGATGTAGTTGCTCCCAGATTAGAAAGTACAGAATGTTTTTGGTGCCTTTTAGATATGGGTAACTATGACATTGAAAACAATGGTAACCATGGCAAATGCACCTTACAAAATAAATAAGTGGGGGGAAAAGACATGGGGGTGAGGAGTAGGAAGGAGTTGGTGTAGTAACAGCTTGGTGAGTAAATAAATATTTAAACTTCATGCTTTGTTACTTGTGTAGTCATGAGATTTGCAGAGTTATGTTTTATATTACATTTTTAGTTGGTATCTTGTTTATCTTGTGTTAAATAATCTGTTCAGCCAAATTTAAGTACTATTCAGAAACAAAAGCAAGTTACAAGCTTTGTGGGTGTTAATGTCTTCGTATGTAAAAAAACCCAGGATATTGCATTAGATATATCCTAAGGTTTTTCCAAGCTCTTAAATTCCATGATTCTGTGACCCAGGAGGTGTCCGGGAGTCCTGTGAGTAAACTTTTAAGTTTTGAAGTAACATTAACTCCAAGACTTGAAACCCTTGAAATTGCCCAGAAATCCTATACAAGATTTTCAGAAAGTTACCATTATACTTCCTGATTACGCTTATGGATACAAATATAAAGCAAACAAAAAACAAAGACACATAAAACAAACCCTGATCCTAGCAGTTTAAGAAAAGAGGAGATTTCTTAGAAGGTTCTGGGGGATCATTGTCCAGTAGAACTTTCTGTGATGAGGAAAATGTTTAGAGAATCCGAGCTATCCAGCATGGTAGTCAATAGTCATATGGGACTATTTAGCACTTGAAATATGTCTGGTTCAGCTACAAGACTGGATTTTACATTTTATTTAGTTTTAATTAATTTAAATGTAAACTTTTAGGATTTAAAGGAATCCTGGGAATAACTGAAACATCAGTCTTGCAAAGAGTAGGAAGAAACCAGGGTGGCCGTAGAGACTAAGGACTGCTTTTGAAGCAGTAGTGGTGGGTTCTTCAGAGTCATACCATGACTTAGTTATTAGTGGTACCCAACCTGGATTTATCAGATAACAATGGCATCTTCCAGGGAGAGAAAATCTGATTGTCTTTACATGGGTTTGGTGTCTACCCTTCTAATCAATCAACTGTAGGTTGGGTTGCAGAATGGTTGTGTACATGCCGGAGTGCTGACAGTTCCCAGGGAAGGAGGAAGTGGAGCCAGGCAGCAGTCTTAAGAGTGGTTTGCGGCCGGGCGCGGTGGCTCAAGCCTGTAATCCCAGCACTTTGGGAGGCCGAGACGGGTGGATCACGAGGTCAGGAGATCGAGACCATCCTGGGCTACACAGTGAAACCCCGTCTCTACTAAAAAAAATACAAAAAACTAGCCGGGCGAGATGGCGGGCGCCTGTAGTCCCAGCTACTTGGGAGGCTGAGGCAGGAGAATGGCGTAAACCCGGGAGGCGGAGCTTGCAGTGAGCCGAGATCGCGCCACTGCACTCCAGCCTGGGCGACAGAGCTAGACTCCGTCTCCAAAAAAAAAAAAAAAAAAAAGAGGGGTTTGCCACATTACTTAAGAGAAATATGTTTTTCTCTGCAAGCGCTGATTTTTCTAACTTTAAAATACTCTTATTTTGTTAATTTACTTGTATTGCACCTGACTTATTTACCTTTTTTATTGTTAATTTAAAATAATACCAGTCTATGTTGAGTAAAATTTTACTAACTTGAGAGACTAATGATTTATAACATTGTGTAGAAGGAAATCAAAGAACATTATAGCCAAAAGCAACAATATGAACCATGCTGGACAATGCTCTTTTTTTTACAGAGAATATTGATACCAAGGCTTAGATATTTTGCTATTTCAAGTTACAGAATTATTTGCCACATTAGGGGTAGATACTTACTTTAATCTGAACCTATGTTGTTAACCAGCTACATGTTAAAACCAAGTGTTTGAAAACCATCTTTCTGAAATTTGACGCTTTCCTGTAAATTATTATTTTCCTGTCAAGTGGTAATACTAATAATTTGTGAGAAAACTGAGTAGTGCAGGTTTTGATTTTCAAGCGTTTTTTGTTTCGTTTTACATTTTTAAAGCACAAAGAAAGAGCTTTGAGAATGTGTTAATTGTGTTATGTGAACCTGTAAAATTAACCTAATGTAAATGACGAATTAATGGGTGCAGCACACCAACATGGCGCATGTATACATATGTAACAAACCTGCATGTTGTACACATGTACCCTAGAACTTAAAGTATAATAAAAAAATTAACTCTTATTATTTAATACATTTGAACCAGATAATACTTGACCCAGATAAATGAAGGATAGATAGAAAGGAAAAGCATTCACTTAAAATGATTGCTTATTTTATCAGTTAGATTTCAAATTAGAGTTGGATGAGCTGTTTTAAAAGTCCATGCTAAATGTGTTGTGGACTGCCCCGGAAACAGGTTTTCCTCCTCTGTGTAAATCAGCCATGTTTCTGTGGTGTGAGGTGGGTGGGAGCCTTGCTTTACTTCCTGCATCTCAGCAGGCTCAGGAAGGGAAGCTTGTTAGGTGTTAAAGCACCCACATGCATTATGTTAAATTAATTCTACCCCAGTCTTTGGACATCTATTGACAATAGTATTATTTGGGTTGCAAAATCAACAAGTTAATAGACCAAGGAAGAAATGGGGAAGAACCCAGAATGAGTGTGAGTCAGACACTACCTTGACACGGGAAGGCAGGACTAGAAGCCCTGAGATTAGTCAGATCCAAGGAATATGCTGACTGCACTGTTATTTAAAACAGGCCACTGGGAATTCGGGACCTGATTGTCCATGTCTTACCAACTTAAAGCAGTCTTCTGGGAAGAGGTCTGGACCTGTATCTAACATGAATTCTAGTGTGGTCTGTCCATCACTTTTAACTCATCTAATCTCTTTTGTCATTCTTCTGGTTTTCATAGATAGGATAGAAAAACTAGTTTTTTTCTGTTGCCACTTAGCTCTTGGCTGCAGGGGCCTCTAGGTGGGTGTGAAGTGGTTATCAAGACTTTGTTAAAAACACTTCTCCTCAAAATTGGCCTTAGCTGTTAAGCCAGATTTAAAATGATTTTGGTAGTGGATTATCTACTCATATAGAATAACTGTAAGTCACTTTCAAACTTGCCATAGATGAGAAGATAATATATTCTCATTTTCTGGACTAGCTTTTCCCAGGAAAAGGTCTGGGGTGGAGGGATATCAAATATCAATTTTTATAGATATGGAAAGCTCCATGAATGTGCACTTATAGGCCCCCTGAGGTCTAATTGAATGCATGTTGAATGCAAATTCTTCTGTTTTCCTCTCCAGGTTTGTCATTTGGGAACTAGTACAGGAAGTTGATTAATTTAGGAAGGATGCTTTTTTCACTATGTAAAATTAAAGTGAAATTGTGGAAGAATAGTTTGTTTTCTTACTTGAGTTGGATGCTGTTTAACCACTTTCTTATTACATTTGATTGACTTACTTGAGTTGGATGCTGAATGTTTAACCACTTTTTCTTTACATTTGATTTACTTAAAAACCATCTGTATCATAACCTAAATAACTTAAACATTTCAGAAAGTTGTGGCAAATTTTTTGATACATTCTCATTCATAGCCAACTCAGTTATATTAATTTTTTATACAAATCAATTATACTGTAATCCATACACATTAAATTTCACTTAAACCAAAGAAGAACCAAGGCTTCTTTACTGGATCTCACCCCGTTACCTATTTAAGAGCATTGCCCCAGAAAGTCCTCTTTTCTGCATCAGCATTTTCTACTGTTTGTTGGATCATACTCATTAGCAGAAGATGCCATAGTTTTTACTGTCTTGAAATAATAAACCTTCTCATGAGCCCATGTTCTTATCCAGCTACTGCTGCACTTCTCTTCAGATCAAAACTCTCCAAAAGAGTTATCTGCGTTCACTGTCTCAAATTGCTCCTCTCCTGTTCTTCCTTGAACCCTCTCCAAAACTTTTCCTCCTTCACTGCTTCAGAGCCTGCTTTGGTCAAAGTCTCCAATAACTTCAGTGTTGTCAAGTCTAATAGCAGGCTCATCTGATTTGACTTAACATAGCATTTAACACAACTGATCACACTGTCTCTCCCAGAACACATTCTTCTCTGGAGTACTTGGACATCACATGCCCTTAGTTCTCCTCCTGCATCATAGGCTTTTCACTCTCAGTCATGTTTTTCCCCCCTATTTCTTCATTTCTTCATCCTCTAACCATTTAACCATTGGATGCCCCCTTCTCTTTTCTATATAATGCACTTGTGGAGTGAGCTCAAGCGTTCCTCTTTCATGTATGGCACTGATGGTTTCCAGTTTTTTTTTTTTTTTTTGGAGATGGAGTCTGGCTCTGTCACCCAGGCTGGAGTGCAGCGAGGTGATCTTGACTCACTGCAACCTCCACTTCCTGGGTTCAAGTGATTCTCCAGCTTCAGCCTCCCAAGTAGCTGGAACTACAGGTGCATGCCACCACGCCTGGCTAATTTTTGTATTTTTAGTAGAGATGGGACTTCACCATGTTGGCCAGGCTGGTCCCGAACTCCTGACCTCAGGTGATCCACCCGCCTCAGCCTCCTACAGTGCTGGGATTACAGGTGTGAGCCACCGCGCCCGGTTCGTTTCCAGTTTTTTTTTTTTTTTTTGGAGATGGAGTCTGGCTCTGTCACCCAGGCTGGAGTGCAGCGAGGTGATCTTGACTCACTGCAACCTCCACTTCCTGGGTTCAAGTGATTCTCCAGCTTCAGCCTCCCAAGTAGCTGGAACTACAGGTGCATGCCACCACGCCTGGCTAATTTTTGTATTTTTAGTAGAGACGGGGTTTCACCATGTTAGCCAGGATGGTCTCGATCTGCTGACCTCGTGATCCACCCGTCTCGGCCTCCCAAAATGCTGGGATTACAGGCTTGAGCCACCGCGCCCGGCCTTCGTTTCCAGTTTTTTATCTACAGTTTGAATCTTACCTCAGTGCCTCTAGTCTCATATATACAAATACCTGCTTAACACTTTCACTTGTCTGTCTAAATTAACTTGTCCACACTCAGACTCCTGCTTTTCTTTGTTCTTTCTGACCAGTAACAGTGGCCTTCTTGATATTTATTTAAAAAAGAAAACAGATTCACAGCTCAAGGACTTTATATTTGCTATTACCTCTGTTTGCCATGCTTTTTTCCCAGATACCCACATGGCTTATCTCCCCACCTCCTCAAATATTACCATTCTCAATCCAGCTACTGTTTCTTCTTAGTTTTCTCTCTAATGCTTATTTGACATGCCGTACATTTGTCTGTTTAGTGGTTTACATTCCAAGAATATATGCTCTAAGAGGGCAGTGACTTGTCCATTTTATTCACGAATGTATTCTCATTTCTTACTATAGTGCCTGGTCCATAGTAAGTGCTCAATTAATATATATTGAGGTAAAAGACTACATGAATATTACTACCATGATGATGTTATAGTTGATTTCAGTTCCAGGAACTGAAAATGTGAAGTGCTTCAGTCAATTTCTCCTTTGAAACTTCACTTTAGATAACTTACTTCTTTAGGGAGAACAGCAGTCCCTTATTCTTAAAGGAAGATTGCCATTCTGTGCCTTTTTCTTCTGCAGCCGTCTCTGAGCAAATTGCTCATTCTAGCTTCTTCTTGGAATGAGTCGCTTCTCTGAACTTCTCTTGGCTCTTTCCTCTTTCAGCTTGGCTTCTGTTCACGGAGCTTAGTTCTGCTTCCTGACCTCACAGAGCTTGCCCTTTTTATAGTAAAAAGCCTGTGGTGATGTCATTGGCTCAGCTGCTTTCAATCAGGCTGCTCAGTTGAAGCTGGTGAATGACTCTGCAAGTTATCTTTTGGAGAGCTATACTTATTCTGATACAAAATACGCAGTTATATACAGCATTAACCATTTAGCAATTATCCCATGCGAATGAGTCATGGGAATGCTTTTTCCCACTCTTTACTAACGGAAATTCTAACTGATCATTGGCTGCCCCACAAGCACAGCAGAGTCAGGTATCTGATGTTGGTCAGCTGCTTACTGGCTCTTACTCTCCTTCTACCCCTCTAGGACCTCCTGCAGCCTTTCTCTTGCCTGTTACTTTATTCTACTTTCTAAATGTCCTTCCTTAGATCCTTAATTAAGCTACCCCAAACTCATTTCTCACCTTGAACCTCTGCCTTACTGTTACTCATCCATTTGCTGCTCTTGGATCACACATTTTTTTTTTTTTTTTTAACCTTGCCATTTGTAAAATGTAATTGAATTCTGTGTGTGGCTACTCTTTCTTTTTGAATTATAGACCTTCATCTTTACTATTAATCCTGTAACAATTGCTATTTTTGATTTTTTTTCAGTGAGAAGGTGATTGGTTTGTGATTTATTTTTGGTAATTTTATGCTTCTAAGTCTGATGCAAGACATTTTAATTATATTTTTTAGTTTGGAAGAGAAAGGCTTTATTGGGAAATTGCTCGGTTTTCATAAAACAAATCTGTCATATTTAAAAATGGGCCTGCATAGAATATAGTGTGTATGAAAAGTAGTGGCTACAGAATACTTGTAGTTAAAGCTCAGAAAGCTTTGATAGCCAGTGGCGCAAAGGGAGCCAGATGTCCACAGGGGTGATTGTTTAAAGGGATGGTAGAGGGGTAGGGAAAATGTAAAGTGAATGTGTAGAATGAAGGGGTGCTTATGACCAGGGTGAACTTCTAATTTATTGTCTAAATCAGGATGCTTTGAAGATGAAAGTTGTAACAGACATAAGCTGGGGCTGCCCACGCACACCCTACCTATATATAACATTGCCAACACACCTTAGAATTATGGGTAGGTCTGGTTGGCCTTCATGTTCAGTGTTTTTCAGGACGCAATGAAGCTAATATTCCCCCTCTGTGGTATCAACAATCTGCTTTAGAGCAGAGCAAGAGTCTCAGGAAATACAGTTTAAGAGCTCCAAGGTCAATATGGGGAGGTCTCTTTCTGAGCAGCAGCTCTTTCTAAGCCACTGCACGTGGGAAGGTGGTAGAGGGAGTGATGAGGAGGGGATCAGGTATCTTTGGGGCAGTTAATGGACCTAATTCTGAGGGTTAGAGAGGGGCAAAATTTGGGGTAATGGGCTAATAGCAGAGGACTGACAAATGACAGGTAGACTAAGCAATCTTTAAATAAAATTGAATATATTTTAAAGACATGCTTACCTCATAAGCTTATAATTAAACTGAATATGGCAAAGTAACTGCAGTGTTAAGTTTATTTCATAACATTAAATTTAGAAGTCATAGTTAAAAATAACTGTTCTTAATTTTTTTTTTTTGTACTAATGGCTTTTAAAATTTCGTTTTTTATGTTTGTTGCCAGAATTAAGAAGTGACCCGTTCTCTATATAAAGTAAATGGAGTTTTATATGCTAGATTCAGTGTTGTGAACTGGGGAAAATACCTGGTTTTATGTAGGTTTTAAGAAAAATCAGGACTGATCCTAGCAAGATTAGGAAAGGGATTTATAAGACTATAATATAGTCACTATCTTAGTGTTATGACTTACTGCTTTCGTTTTCATGGAAATTTCTCCTGAAGAACATTGTGAATCCCTGGTATAGACAGAATTCTGAACACTCTTAGACCACTGACAAAGTAGAAAACCCTGTTTGCAGCCGACAGGGTCTGTGATTTTCCCATAGTAGGTACTTAATAAATATTGTTGACTTGATTTGGCTTAGGTTTGTCCCTGGAAAATGAAAAAGCCAATGTACATTTATAGATTGATTTAAATTTTGTTGAGCATTTTTGCCAGGCTATGTACATTTAGAGAGATAATGGCTGATATTTTTGTCTAACAGGAATTGCAGGCATGCGTGAGTTGAATATGCAAGATGGACCTCTGTGGAGACAAGAACCATTGGAAACTTTTGCATACCATGTTATCTAAATATGCATAAGTAAATGCAAATAGAAAAGCAATTTCTGTCAAATTAGGACATTTAAACAAATCAAGTGTTAACTTTGTTATTGAATTTTAAAAATGCATTTTTTGATATTTACCTAAATGAATTGGAAATGTAGGTTTACACAAAAACCCATGCACAAATGTCCACAGCAGCTTTATTTTTAATTTCCAAATAACCAAGATGTCTTTCAATAAGTGAATGGATAGATAAACTGTGGTACATCCATATGATGAGTTATTATTCAGAGAGATAAAGAAATGAAGTATCAAGCCACATAGAAATGGAGAAAACTTAGATGTCAGTTGCTAAATGAAAGAAGTGAATTTGAAAAGGCTGTGTATGATTCCATCTATGTGATATTATGGAAAAGGCAAAAATATGGTGACAGTGAAAAGGCCAGTGAATCCCAGGGCGAGTGGGTAGATCTGGGGAGCAAGAGGGATGACTAGGTGGAGCACAGGGGACTTTTAGGACCTGAAAATATCCTGTATCGTACCATAATTCTGGATAGATGTCATACATTTGTTGAAATCTGTAGAATGTATAACACAAAGAATGAACCTCAATATAAACCGTGGGCTTTAGTTAATAATAACGTATCAATGCTGGCTCAGCAATTTCAACAAATATACCATACTAACGCAAGATGTTAATAATAGGCGAAACTGTGTGGGAGGTAAAGGGGTAAATGGGAACTCTGTACTTACCATTCAGTATTTTTCCTCTACATCTGAAACTGTTCTAAACAACATATTTTATTTTAATATGGTAAACCTGCAAGGGCAAACCCTGTTTCCTGTACATAGTGGATGTCTGATAAATACATGGTACATGAATGCATGATGGGATGAGTGAAGAAATGAATTGGGTGATAATGTATGTGAAAGTACCATGTAAACAAACACCTTACAAATGCTGGGTGGGAGGGGGGAAGCTAGTAAGAAAAAAATGGAAAACAAATCATGAAAAACATTCATTGTAAAAGTTTGAGAAGGCATAAGAGGAATTTGAACTAAAGACTGAAACTATTTTTAAACTGTTTAATTTTCAGAAAACAATAATTAGTATAGTTTTTATTAAATAAATAGTTGATACCTATGCTTTCAGAGTCTGTGAATTAGAGACACCCTCTTGACACAAATTACTTCTCATATTAATTTGGTTTTGTTTTAGAGGCTTCAGGTCAGACGTTTCAGAGGGGGCCCTTCTCTAAAGGTGTTTTTTGTTTCCTTCATTGCTTAATATGGGCAGGTTTCTGCAATCTTGATACAAAACCTTGATTAGGCCAGGAGTGGTGATTCAAACCTGTAATCCTAGTGCTTTGGGAAGCTGAGGCAGGAGGATTGCTTGATGCCCGGAATTCGGGACCAGCCTGGGCAACATAGTCAAATCTTATCTGTACAAAAAAATTAGAAAAATTAGCTGGGCATGGTGGTGCACCTTTAGTCTCAGCTATGCGGGAGGCTGAGGCAGGAGAATTTCTTGGGCTCTCGAGTTCCAGGCTGCAGTGAACTGTGATTTCCACAGTACTTCAGTCTGGGCAACAGAGCTGGACCCTGTCTCAAAAAAACAAAAACAAAAACAAACAAACAAAAAACAAAGAAAACATACACAGACAACAAAAAGCGAAAAAACGTCACCACCCCAAAACAAACAAAAAAGATGTAAATGTGACCTTGCACATAAGCTTCCAGCCAAGAAGATTGAAAAGCAATTAAAACAAATAGAGGAATAGGTAGACTATCATTTGCTTAGTATTTTATAATTTTGAGTCTTTGGTCTGAAGAAAATGTGACCTTTGTTAAGTTTTCGATAAATATGAGAATGACCTTGATTCTTTAATTTTATCTTCAGTAATGTTAAAAGTGCAAGTATGTTGAAGTTATTTGTTGTTTTTCTCAGATAAGCCTTGTGTATTTGAAAACAATTGGGAATGATTTCTGTTAGGTAGTAGTATAATTTTCCTAGCCTTATATCTTTTATGCAGTGCTCTCAAGGAACATGGGTGGGACAAGGTTATATAATACTGGCAACTGTGTTTCTTAAGGATTTGACATGAAAGAAAGTATAACTTTCCATAGGCGATTACAGATAAGAACATAGTACTGTGAGAGTACATAGGAAAGGTGCTTACCTGCAGCCTTGAGGATCAGTGAAGGTGCTTTATGAGAAGTGACAAGTGAACCAGGACCTGAGATATGGGTGGCAGTTAACCAAATAAGTTAGTGAGAGAAGGGATGTGAAAGTAAAGGAATAGTCACTACAGAAGCTTGGAGTCAGGGCTGCAGAGTTTAGAGATCAGAAAGATGTTCTTCGTGGCCAGAATATATACCGTTAAGTATGAGGTTTATGAAGAAATAATGAGGCTAATGAGGAAGTAGGGTCAGTGAAAGACTTTCAGCCATGTTAAATAATTAACTTGTGGAGCCCAGTCACTGAAAATGATTCAGTTTCATTTCTGAACTTTTGAACATTTTGTGATTAATAAAAAAGACATCAATTATTGCTTATTAAAGGCTTTCAATGCTATTATTCACACAGTTTATCTCATATGAATTGTTTTATTGCTTAAACTGTCTTGGATTATAAGAAGGCACCTGTTAGGTTTGTATTGATCTAAATGTAATTTCACTTTAGCTTGATTGTTGCTATTTATGAAATTAAACATTAAATGAGTTACATATACTAGATTTGTGGGAAGGAAGGCTTTCTTTAAAGGCAGAATAAACTCCCAAAGATTTTACTAATGTGGACATGTCTTTTTTTTTTCCTACAGAAATGAAAAAAATATGTAATCCATGATTTTCATACCATAATACGGTACATACAGGAAAAGATTTTTGTAAAAAAGAACGGGAGTATTTGTGAACTCTGGAAGAATCTCATGTTGAAGAAGAAATTGTGAAATCAGAATGTAGTGTGGGTTTAGTGTTTTCTGTACAGAATATGTTTGCCCTGTATTATTAAATAATTCACAGATCTTTGATCTGATTAATTGAAATAAAATAATTGAAGATTTGTTAATTTTGGATTTTATAGCCAATTAACAGCTGAAATATCCTTCAATACTAATTAAGACTCAAAATAATTTGAGACGTGAACATATTTTCTCATCTATGTTATGTTCTCCTTTATGTATTTATTTTTGAGACGGAGTCTTGCTCTGTTGCCTAGGCTGGAGTGCAGAGGCGCAATCTCGCGATCTTGGCTCACTATAACTTCTGCCTCCTGGGTTTAAGCGATTCTCCAGCCTCAGCTTCCCGAGTAGCTGGGATTACAGGCACCCGCCATCATGTCCAGCTATTGTTGGTATTTTTGTAGAGACGGGGCTTCACCATGTTAGCCAGGCTGGTCTTGAACTCCTGACTTCAGGTAATCACCCGCCTTGGTCGCCCAAAGTGCTGGGATTACAGTCATGAGCCACCATACCTGGCCAACCGTTAATCTACTCTATGCCGTTTAAAGAGTTATTCTGCAGTTTCTTTGTATAAAGATTTTTTTTTCAGGTGTCTGATTTTTTTGTTTTTTGCTAAAATCAATTTTAAAGTTTAAGTTAAATATGGCCAATTGCTATTGCTTCTTGGCCCAAGATGTTTCCTTATTTCATCATTTTATTTTTATTTGCAGTGTTGATGATTTTATTTTAGTTCCGTAGAGAAGGTGTCACTCTTGGCCATTTTTGCTTAAGTAGTTCTTTTATTCTACTCTTTCGTTCATTCTGACCTTAGAGGGTTTATGTATATTGAAGCTTATTTTTGAAAAGTGGAGAAATAAAACTACTCATGCTTGGGATTCAGTTTCTTAAATGTGAACTGTCTTCATAAAATATGTAATTTTAAAGGCCAGGTGTGGTGGCTCACGCCTGTAATCCCAGCACTTTGGGAGGCCTAGGTGGGCAGATCACAAGGTCAGGAGTTCGAGACCAGCCTGGCCAATTTGGTGAAATCCCGTCTCTACTAATAATGCAAAAATTAGCCGAGCATGGTGGCGCGTGCTTATAGTCCCAGCTACTCGGGAGGCTGAGGCAGGGGAATCACTTGAACCCGGGAGGCGGGGGTTGCAGTAAGCCGAGATCGTGCTACTGCACGATCACTTTGTCACCCAGGCTGCATAGGCACTCTCTCCAGCCTGGCGACAGAGCAAGACTCCATCTCAAAGAATCTTTTATTAAAAATAGAATCTCAGAATGAAAATGTGTTACTTCTTTAAGAGTAATAGAAACCAGGCCGGGCGCGGTGGCTCAAGCCTGTAATGCCGGCACTTTGGGAGGCCGAGACGGGCGGATCATGAGGGCAGGAGATTGAGACCATCCTGGCGAACACGGTGAAACCCCGTCTCTACTAAAAAAAAAAAAAATACAAAAACTAGCCGGGCGAGGTGGCGGGCGCCTGTAGTCCCAGCTCCTCCGGAGGCTGAGGCAGGAGAATGGCGTAAACCCGGGAGGCGGAGCTTGCAGTGAGCTGAGATCCGGCCACTGCACTCCAGTCCCGGCGACAGAGCGAGACTCCGCCTCAAAAAAAAAAAAAAAAAAAAGAGCAATAGAAACCATTTGGTGCAGGTATTGGGAAGTTACAAAAAGATTCTTGACTTAGAAACACATACCAGTTTCTATTCTCAAAACAATTAATATATATCACACATCTATTAAGTCAGAAATTGGAGGATCAATAATCAAAATTTATAAAATTCTTATGTTCTGAAGGTCTTATAGTACTTCAAATGACCAAAAGTCAATCTGGAGAATGTTCTTTTGGAGGTCTGAAGCCAATTTAGTTTCTCTTCTGCTCCCTTCCTGTTTTAGTTTTTAGCTTTTCATTCCTACCTGGAAATAGTTTGCTCCTTATTTGTCCCCTTTCAGCTAACTCCCTTACCCTAAGGGAAAATTTAAAAGTATTTGGGTTACAAGTTAGTTCTCCATAAATAAAGTGCATGTGTATAAACAGAGTTCTCCATTAAGCAGGTTTGTCTACCCACAGAGTTTTTGTTTAATAAACACTTCCTTACTCTGTGCCAGGCACCGTTTCAAGTACTTTGTAGATACTAATGCATTTAATCTCATGAGGTAGATAACATTATTGTTCACATTTTGCATGTGAGGAAACTGCAGCACGGAGAAGTAAGTGGAGGAACTGAAATTGGAACCCGAGTCATCTGACTATATAATTTTGTGTGCTACTTCTCTGAGCATAAGAGAAAGATCAGTACTAAAGCGAAGCATGCTAATGGTCAGTAGCGCTGAAAACATACTTTTCTTGGATGAATTTCTGTTGAATACATAAGTGAATCTTGATATGATTGCCTTATTTTCCTACATATCTTGTATATTATAGAATGAGGCATTATATCTCTGGAATTTATCCAGGCTTTGGGGGTTAACAGAATTGGGTTTAAATTCTGACTGCCACGTACTTATAATTCTTATAATTATTTATAATTCTAAGGAATGTCTTTAAATATAAAATGGAACTAATAGTACTTAATAAGGTAGTTATGGGATAAATGAGATAACGAATGTAGTAGGCCAAGTATATTGAAGATATTCAATAAGTGGTATGTAGTATTAAGTGCTCTAACTAGGATGATAGAAATAGAAGTTGTATAGTGGAGGAGATAAACCTAGAAACAGTTTCATGTAATCATATTATCAGCTAAGGGTGGTGAGTGAGGTATCCATAAATGGCAAGATTACTAACCCAACCTTGAGGTGTGAGGAGTGGCGGGGTGTAAGGGAAGCCCTTTGAAGCAAATTAGGCCTAAGTAATAATAAAGAAAATTTCATTATTCCTAACTATTAAGTGAATTAAATTTCATTATTCCTAACTATTAAGTGAATTAAATTAATCATAATCTCATTACAGTGTAATGATTACAAATGACTAAGTAGTTAAAATGTTATATTTTAAATTTTGTTTTAAAAAGGTAAGTTGTATCAGTGAGCAACATAGACATTTAGTCACCAACAGCAGTTTTGTTGTTTGTGTTTTGTGTGTCTTTAATTCTGTTGACCACATTTTTGGGCCCATCTTTTACCCTTGTGTGTGGTTTATCTTCACTATATTAGTTTATGGGGAGACCTTCCCTCTTAATAAACAGCAGGAAGCTGTCCACATCTGGTGGTGCTGACTCATGTAGCAACAGGAAGAGGAATGATTCCTAAAGATGGGAGGGGAAGGGGCATGAACCTCTTCCTTCCCCTAGAGACAAATTCGGGACAGAATTACAAAGCAGTTTATGTGATGGATAAGTAAGCCATAGGTTAAACATTTTTCACCTTTGGTGCTTTTTCATTTGTGCTTTATTCTTACTCTACTAGCTTATCCATGAGAAAGCAATTCCTAATGCCCACTGCCTTTTACATTTATGTTTGCTTTCTCTGATTAGAAGATTAAAGAGAAATATCATGTTTATACTTACAGTCAGTATTAACTTCTGCTTGTAACTGGTGGTGTGCAGGTGGGAAAATGGATAACTAGCACTTAACAGTGATGGTTGGTGCCAATCAGTTCTTATTGGTTGAATAGAAAGAATTACTGAAAGGATTTTAACTATATAAGATATAACTTACTAGCTAAATGAATAAATTGTTACTATGTGTCATGAGTTTATTGTTGACTGAAAGCTGCTTTTTTAATTATCAAGTTTTGGAAAACATGTAGAATACTGTAAAGAGAAATCCAGAAGATTTGAGAAGACAGGTGGGAGTGCTGTTATTTGCAGAATAGTTTCTGTGTGTGATGTGAACTCTCTGAGAGACCTTGAGGAGAGGGAGGAGGTGAACATAGGTGAAGTGACTGGCTGAAGTGGGAGGATTGCTTGAGCCCAGGAGTTTGAATCTGCACTCCACCCTTGGGTGATATAGCAAGACCCTGTCTCAAATATATATAAATATAAAATATATATAATATATATATAAATATAATAAAAATTATTAGAATTGATTTTTACATGTAGTTTATGGAACAATTCTTAAAAATTCATAAAGTCACACTGTATTTAATCTACTTTGGGGTTCAAATTTACAAAAAGGACTTTTAGGCAATGATTTTTTGGAATGTAAAAGATACCATAATTAAAAATGACTCATCGAATTGGTAAGTCTTATGCATCAAGGACTTCACTATGCCACCTGTAAATTAAGAAATTGAAACCATTCAGATTAAACAAAGCCAGTATAAAGGAAGTTGGATGGACCCTTTTTGCCAATATGCAGATGTATCATTTCTAGAAGATGTACTTTACTTATAACCATTTAATAGTCCAAGACTGTCTACTTACAAACCACTTTTGGTATCTAATTTCTTGCAGGATAGTGCATCTCAAATAATTGGTAGGCAATTGTTTTGTGTCTTTAAACATATTTTTAGGAACGTACGGTATTATGCAGTGAGCTGTCCTTTCCTATGAATCTAGGAGGTGGAAGGAAGCTTAGTTTGAACAAGCTTATCTAGTACCTGACATTGAGCATCCCTGTATGCCTTTTGATAGAGCAATAGATTGAGACACATATTTACAACAATTGACAAAGTTTTTATTGGTTGTGAAGGTGCTATGCACACATATGAATGACCTGTCATGGATCTCGCTGATACTTCCTTTTTATGCAGTAGCTATAGCCACTTTAAAAAACACAGATGTTATATAGTAAAAATGCTACAAACTCAGAACCTCTTAAAACAGTTTTTTGCCTCTTACAAATTACTGTCTTTATGCAGTATTCCTCAAGGATCTTGTTTGCAGTGAAGCATCCTTTGAAGTATGTGAAATGTATTTTTTCATTACCATCTCACACGTTATGTGCCCTTAATTCCATTTGTAGGAACTCCTTCTAAAATTTAATGAAATCCTCAGCATCCAACTCTATGCCGCCGAGATTACCATGGGCTAACCAAAATTTTATGAAATGTTCACATGTTCCTGGAAAAACCAATGAGCAACTTATAGAGACAGGTAAAGTAAAGGCCTGACTTCTACTGATGTTGCATTTCAGTAGTACTGCCATATTTGGACACTTACCTTACAAATACTTATATGTTGTCTTCTTCTTGATGTTCATGTTGAGGTGCTTAATTATGCCAGCAGTGTACTTTGTGTTTCACAGCTATGAAACAAAATTTTTCAACAAATATTTAATGAGTGCCTGTTAATACCAAGAAGTTTTCCAGGTTCTGGGGATATATAGTAGTTAAAACACACACACACACACACACACACACACACACACACACACACATATACACACACACATACGAGTTCCTTGTTTGTGTGGAGCTTATGTTCATTTCTGTTCATTATAAGAGAAGACAAAACCAAATAGAATTCTATCCCTATTTTCGTGGATGGGTATAACAATTTAATATTGTTTACCTGTATTCTAGAATATAAGTCAGAGAGAATTAGACTTAAAAAGATGGTTTGGGGGCCATAGTGTTCAAAGCCTTGTGTAATGAACTAAGAAGGTTACATTTCATTCACTTGCGAATGTGGAGCTAACGAAGATTGAGTGAATATTTTGAGGAGGACAGTGGCATGATTGTTGCTAGGCTTCTGGAAGGATGATTCTTCCATGAGGGTATATGGTGAATTATAGTCTGAATTGTAAATAAAGAGTGGTTAAAATTAAGTCTGGCAAGATTTGTTACAGCCTGTCTTAGACGATGGATAAATCCAAAGGGGGATGGATCAGTTAGGAAAGTATCACAATATTGTAAGTTGAAGTAATAATCACCCAAACAAATATACTGGCACCAAGAGATATATTTGAGACAAACAGTGGAAATATCAACTAATTAAAATATTTAGAACCTGCATGCGTAGGGTGACATAACAGGGTATGTCTTGGGTGACTCAAGGTTTCTAGCTTGCAGTGGAAGGAGTAGTGGGCTTGTGGACAAATACAGATGTTAGTCTTTGGGAGAGCACTTTAAGCGAAGTAGAAATGGCTTAACAAGTATACTTGGAGATGAGGTAGTGGGTAGGAAGTGAGGAATTAGAGCCAGCTGGGGCAATCATCATTTTTAAGACATTTTTATGGGAGAGGAAACAATCACAAAGGTGTTGTGTTGAGGTGGGAGCAGGAGCAGGGAAAAGTTTCATCTTTGTTTTTGTCTTCTCCCACCCCCTTTTCTAAGCACAGAGAATACCTGAAAATTTTTGCAGGAAGAGAGAAAGGAGCCAGCCCACAGGGAGAATCTGCAAATGAAAGAGAAATATGGTGCATAATTGATATAAAAATGGACTAGAGTTGGCAGTGAGTCACTTTCATGAAAAACGAGTGAAAGATTTGCTTTGGTAGAGAGGGTGATATGTTTAAAACTCAGAGAAAGGCGTGAAAGAACAGGGAATTGAGGAAGCAGAGGGATTCTGAGTTGGAGAGGAGGGCGGCTGTGTAATCTTACAGCACTGGGTCTCAATCTTCTTGACAAATTTTTGAAGACAGGGAATGACATTGCTTAAAGATAACAATGAAAATAAAAAAGGTTAATTAAGTTGTTACAGTTAGACATGATAAATAAATTTTATATCTGCTCTTCTGTAATTTTCATAGCAGTTTTCTCTTGGGCTGAACAAATAGTTTATAAACTTTGGGCAGCTGATATTTAGCAGGATGTCCCATGAGCCAACTTAGTAAAAAGAATAAAATAATCAAATACTAAGACCAGTTTCAGGAACACAGCATAGACATCAAATTGTGATACTGTCCTTTGGCTTTTTTTCCCATATTATCTTAAGGAAGATATCTTGAGTGCACAGAATTCTTGGACATTTGGTTTAGATATGTTACTTGTATATATGACTAATACCTTCAGCCTAATGTGTTTCAGCAACTATAAATAATATGCTATAGGGATTGTTATAGGCTGGGAATCTTCCTTAGGTTTATCTAGATATAGAGGTGAGATAAAATTGCAATTTTATTATCTTTAGTTAATTAGCAGTTAAATACAGTGTTACTCTATGTATTATTGACTGTCCAAGTTGCAGGTTTTCATAGTGGTATTGACATACTTAGGGTACTATTCTAGAGGAAGATGGTTTTACATATTTAAGTTGATTTCAGCATTGTGGTCCTGTAGCACCGTAAAAACTGTGAGGTCGGAATTCTCTTTGAAATTGTTGAAGGCCTGCCAATCACTATGTCCCAGCTTAAGAATGTAATCAGTGAGATGTGACAGAATTTTGCCTTCTTTTCTCAGACTTCTTTCACTGATGATTAACTACATGCAGGTATTTTTGCAGAAAACAAGTAATACCTCTTTTCCATTTGCTTTAGCTGAAAATTAATGAGAATTTATCAGTTCTTCTTCTCCATATTGATTTTTATTATTGTTATTCTTACTTATTTATGTTTTTTAGAGAGTGGATCTCTCTGTGTTCCCCAGGCTGGAGTGCAGTGGTACAATCATAGCTCACGGCAACCTTGAACTTCCGGACTCAAGTAATCCTGCTACTTCAGCCTCCCAAGTAGCTGGAATGACAGGCACACACCACCATGCCTGGCTAATTTTTTAATATTTTTGTAGAGACGAGGTCTCATTATGTTGGTTAGGTATATTGATTTTAACTCAGGCTATCAAAAATATCCCTGAAAAGGAGGAAATTACTTATTTCAACTAAAAAGGTTTTAAAAGTTTAAAAACCATCTTCTTATACAAGTTGACAATAATATCAATAGTTTAAATATTAATAGTGGAGTAAATATTGGTATATAAACTGATTATAAATTCTTGCACAATACACATCTCATCTTGGACTCAATTTATTGAACATTTTTAGTAATTTTGTCAGTCTGGAGTTCACTTTTGTTAGTCGTATAAATTGCATTTTCCAGAGATAGCGTATGTTAATTT